>NW_025407857.1:118132-466434 GCF_003324165.1 Naegleria lovaniensis | reverse complement strand
AAGTCAGACACTTGTATTGCAAAACGTACAAAAAATAATCAAAATCAGAGACACCACACACGTGGTCCAGACAATTATTGATTCTTTTTCGTGCTTACAGAGTCAACGCTTTTGTGACCATGCCTCTCAGAGTGATGACCATGACGACTAGGTATCATGGTTAAAATGACATATATTGGAAAGAATGCCATATGACCACACCATTGCATGGATCTAAAGAATTGAATGGAATTACCCCAAGACAATAACAAGAATGGTGGTAAAATGTAGGATGTGAAAATACCAGTTGCAATGAATGACAGTATCTTGTAGGTGTAGGACATGACACGACTATTCTTTGCAGAGAAGAGATGTTCAACATCGTTCAAAAAATAGGGTCTCATCTTTTTGTGAGCCAAACGTCCAATCAAACTCATGGCCAGTGCGTAATGAATCCACATGATGGCATATCCTGCATAGACTCCTGTTGTGCGAGTGTAATGCGTTATAATTGTCGTGTCAATGGTGTCATTCCCAATCAGAAGATGACATAGATTCATAGTGTCAATGAGTGTATATATAAAATAGCCACATAAAAGGTACAACAAAGTCATCGAATGATGTGAAATTTTGAAAGAAAAACATACCATGCCAAATGGCGCTCACAATAAATGTAATAACAGTTGCCAAAGTACCAGGTTTTTCTCCAACTCGGGTATATACATAATTTCTCAACCATTTTGAAACAGAAACATTCCAAGTAGTTGTCACATCTCGAAGATTGGATGCAAGGAAATGATCAAAGTAATCGACTGCCTCAGCACCAGCAAAAGAAAATTCACCAGACTTGTAATGTCTTTGATATCCAAAACCTGTAATGAGTAATGCAGCTTCGCTCCAGCACCATCCCACAACATATTTAAATTTGATAGAGTTCATACATGCAAATGAAAACAGAAATTTGTACAAGAGAGAACTTCCTAAAAGCTCTCTTGGACGATCTCCTCTTTCATAAATGACATCTTCGAGTTGCTCTCTTCCAAAATAGGATGCTGTTTGCAAAACGAGAACCATATTGACTAGAGCGAGAATAATCTTTTTCAACACTAATAACCAAGGAATTGGTGGATTTTTTCTCTCTTGTGCTATTATTCAAATCTCTGATAAATGAAATATCATGTGCTTCATACTCGCCATAAATAAATCTCAAATAGTCACTCATTTCGTAGATTGGACCAGACAAGACAGGAATAAAGAAGAATAAGAAACCAAAATATTCCATGAGTGATGGCATTCGTTCCAATCTGTTAGTTCTATGGTATGGATTGGTAACACCTTTTCCTTCCTTGGAATCAGGATCATGAACGAGTATACCATCATATACATTCCATGCCACAGCAGTGGTCTTCAAAGTAATGAGCATTTGCAGTCCTGTAAAGTCCAATTTCCATCCTAAATAATCCGTTAACATTCGATGATAGTGACACACAAGCAAGTATCCGAATGAGAACACCACAGCCACCAGTGGAACTGCCAATCGAGCTCGGCTGCGTCTCAAATACTTGACCACTCGGTCACTCATGCCAACAGTCACATACAGCCATAGATATACCATCAATGGCACAGCTATCGAATGCAAAGTATGTACTCCAAACGTATAGAATGTGTAAACAAGTCCAATCCATGCTCCCAACACAGCTCTCATCATTCCAAATCGAGTCATTCTCAACACCAACGCTAACGGAAAATTCATGGCAATCAGAAAGAACATGTATGTAGCTGCCGATTGATCCACTCCCAATGAATTGGAAATATTTCTAATGACTTCATTGAGTGGACGTACCAATAATTCATGCATGAAATTTGGTTCCAATACCTGAAACGATAACGAACGCGATGATGATGAGATGACACCTGAATCCGAGAGAGTACTCATTGACACGGCACCTCCCAACCATGCATCTGTATAATTCATCATGGTTTTGGTCGTTTTCATCATGACACTACTTCCGTTTTCCAACACTTTGGTTGGCCATTGCATCAAGGCTTGTACGAGAGATTCCATCACGATGGTGGTTGTGTTCATGAGAGGCTGTTGTTGTTGATGAGGATTATTACCAACGTGCAGTAGTAACGTTGAAAGAAGGCTATTCATTTTTTAAAAAAGGATGAAAAACTCTTAAACGGATGAGGATGCAATCTTTGAACGTTAAAGATTACAAAATTTCATGTCGTTATGAAAATTGGATTGAGAGAGTGTGGGATCGGGGAGTAGTGGTTTGGAAAATTGTTAAACTAATGTTCGTTGCAAATGGATTTCAAAGAACATGTCCATGATTTTGAAATAGCAGAAAGTAAATGAAGGTTAAATGTCAGATTGAATATTTCCTTATTTGAAATTTCCTTATTCAATCTGACATTTTTGTGAATTTGTTGAATTGAAAGAAATTGTCATACATTGAATCTTGATGCGCCACAGTCTTCTTGTTTGATGTTGGAGTTTCATCTTTTATTTTCAAAGTGTCACAAGGAAGAGAAGGCAACTCTCGCCCCAAAAAAAATGTTTTCCGAGCTGCCGAAGAAGCACTCGTTCAATACTCATGTTTTATGCCTTTCTATCATTCTTTTGCTACAGGTGATTCTGCCGAGTCTTTCCATCATGATGAGAAGGGAGACTCTTTGGTCCATGGTGCTTCTTCTTTGGACATGGCCATTTCGTTTTCAATCGCTCCGAAATGATGACGGAAACAACAACACCTTCGGAAAAGATTTTAAATCATGTTGTGCAGTGGATGATGAAACACTTGTACTTTACATTCAACCCTGCCATCTAGGATGTTCAATTTCAAAAATTTCAATATTATAACATGAATAATTGTACAAATATTCGAACGCCTGTGCCTCGTTGGCGGAGGCTCTTCAATTTGCTCAAAGAAATACTAGTTTTACAAAGGTGTTGTTAAAAATGATGAACGACAGTGATGGCAATGTGACGTATGGAAGTGAACAATGTCTAATTGATGTGATGGATATTTCGACAGTGACGATCACATCTCTGAATTTACAACAAATCATCACATTGGATTGTAATTATCAGAAATTGAACAAACATTTAGGTGCAGCAAATTTGGTGATTTTTGGAATTAAATTATTCAGAATGGATCTATGGTTGATGTATCAACAATCTTAAACTTGGATGTGACAGGTGTGGAGTTGAATCATGTCCGTATTTTAGATGAAGATGTGACAACAATCACACCACTTTCTAAAAACCATTACCATCTCTCTTAGCTCGATCAAAAATTCAACCATTTCTGTTCAAAACAAGCGTTGGAATTGAAATCAAAAGCTGTGACGTTTCAAACTCGAGCATGTCCTCTAAAATTCATCTAAAAATATCATTGACCTATTGCAAAATTGATAATTTTCAATTTACAGTTGATGATAGGATATTGGCACTAAGACAGTTGAATATTGATTTCAGCATCAGCTATTGCCGAATCATCAATTCCACTTTTATTATTATGAATTTAACAGCACTATTTTGAAGATGTACAATTCTATGGCACTAATATTATCCAGCACCTATTTCATACGAAACAAAATATTCAAGAGTTACAGCAAGAGATAAGGCAAGCTTTAAATTTCATGGCGTCACATTTATTTCGCTAGAAAATGTACATTTACCGATTTGGAAGCATTGGACAATTCTAACAAGTATATTATTAGTGTCGAAACTACTTCAGGATTACTTCTTGATGCTGTCACGAGTTACAACAATAGAGCTCCACTTTTTTATATTCGAGAAGCACAAGGTATTCGAGCGTATGATTTAAATTTCACAAATAACGTAGGCCATGTATGACTGTGAAATCAAACCTATATGAACCTGTACCTGGCCTGACGTCTTCCTTTCAAATTTATTCATCCACTTTTGAGAACAATTTTTGTACGACTGAGGAATGCAAAGGAGGAGCTCTTCAAGTCGTTTTTTACTTGCTTCACATTCAATCCTCTGTATTGAGAAACAACAGTGCTTTTAATGGAGGAGCCATTCATGTTGAGACGGGTCTTCTTTCATTATTTAGTGTGGAATTCATTCAAAACGTTGCGAGATCCAAAGGGGTGCTGTTTAATTGGTTCTGGAACGTTTAACAGTGCACCCTTAGTATTGCATTTAATTGCTTGTCCAATATTGCATACTATTCAGGAGGATGTATCTATTTTCACTCACCCATACAATCACCCATTAACTGGAAAGACGTCATCTTCAATCAAAACGAGGGAATGTCTTATGGAAATGATTTGGCAGAGTCATTACATTCCATTCGATTCGATGTGTCTATTCAGTACGCATCTGGTAATAGCTCCAGTTTTCGAAATAATCAAGTTCCTGAATTATATCTGTATCCTGGACAATTAGTTTCTAGTATTGAAATAACGGTATGGAATAACGTATCTGAGAGAGTGAAATTCTTGGAAAATCCGATAAGCTATCAATTGGACGAATCTAAAAATGCATTGCTCAATTATGACAAGAACCCCAATAATTCTCTGGCACTCTCATCATTGACCGTTGCCATTTTCACACCAAATGTTCGACAAGTATTTCCATCGATTTATCTTGACACCAATACAAGGATTGATACAATTGTTCACATTGAACCATGTCCTCAAGGAAAAAGTCTTGTCAAACAAGACGTGTTAGATGATGCATGGATTTGTGTGGATGAGCCGTATATACCCTATGAAACCATCATTGCTGTAGCCTCAATTACCTCCATTCTATTATTCTCATTATTTCTTCTTGCTCTGTATGCATTGTTTCGTTTAATTAGAAACATCATTTCCAAACTGAAACGATTGGAGAAGAAGGAGAAAGCTGAAAAGCTCATGAGTCAAAACTTTTGGAAAAACGAGTCGTGTTAATGGAAGGACATGACGATCATGAATCTGCTCTCAGCAATTCCATAACACCTTATCACTCACTTGGTGAAAAATCACCATTAGTTGTGAATCATCACGACGGTGACAAGCAGGATTCATCCCAATCGAACAATGGAAGTTCCTCAAAAAAAAGCGTCTCCTCTCACACCTCTCACCATGCACGAGAATATTCACAATGGATCATTTCCATTGACGAAATCGAAATTATGAAACGAATTGCAGACGGTGCAAATGGTACCGTGTATTTGGCAAGTTGGAACGGAACTAAGGTTGCATTGAAAACTCTCAAACATAGTGATGAACCTCTCGACGCTTCTAGTGAAGATGAAGAATTCGAACGAGAAGCATCTCTATTGGAAGCATTCGACATCCGAATATTGTACAATTTTTTGGAGTGATTCTTGCAGGAAGCAAAAAGTATATGGTTGTGGAGTATGTGGAGAGAGGAAGTCTCGATCGATTAATCTACAATTTGAAACATGGATTTGAAAAGATGACTCTATTTCAGAAAATTGATATTTTGTTTGGAGTTGCAAAAGGAATGAATTATTTACATACACTGAAACCAAAGGGAATTATTCATAGAGATTTGAAACCTGGAAATATTTTGATTGACAATCATTTCACAGCAAAGATTTGTGATTTTGGTTTAAGTAAGGCATTGACAGATTCCAATTCAGCAACCACGAATATTGGAACATTGTCCTATATGGCTAATGTAAGTTATTGATGGCTACAGGGAAAGACGTTATTCATTGTTCAAATGATTTTCGTAATACTCGCCATATTTCTGATGTGTCCATCCAATCGTACAGGAAATGATTGAAGGAAATTCCAACTACAATCACAAGGTAGACGTCTATAGTTTTGCAATCATCATGTGGGAATTATTCTTTGAAGAGACTCCATATCTGAACTCGGCCTGTGAAAAGCTTTACAAATTTATTGAACAAGGTGACGATGTTTCGAGGTTTAATGTCATTGTAAAAGTATTGAAAGGTGAGAGACCAGTGATACCTTTTCGAAACCATGAAGAAATGAGAGAATGGATTTCCGTGTATTTGATAGACCAAACCAACACATTACAAACATCGTTGGATATTTTGTGTGACGTGACACAAGAATTCGTTTCAATCATGACATCTTGTTGGAATGCCAATTATTCAGAAAGGCCTGAATTTAGTGAAGTGTGTTTGAGACTTTCAAAATTATTAGAGTACTCAAAATAGAACCAGATTAATTGCCACCCCTAAAGCAAGCAGTTGATTGTTGATAGTTGCTCATCATGCCACAAGTTCGAGTAGTATTACCTTAGACATGACCTTATTTTTGAACCACCCACATACAGATGGCAAGGCAAATAATGACCAAGCTGAATTTACAGTTTCGTGACAAGTGGTGGTTTCATGATTTGAGATTTCAAAAAACAACAATTCGCGAATTGGATTCCTTTTCGCGGATGAGATTCTTTCCATACGCACGATCTGATCAAATATTCCTGTTCTCGAGCCTTGGCTGATATGAACACATCCAGGAGAACAATCCAAGCATCCTCCTTGCTATGCTATCCATTCCTAAAAACTTGTGTTTCTCAAATCAACATAAAACCAATCAATTCTGATCATGGAGATGATGATGATCGCACTCCATCGTGTACTCACTAAGCAACGTTACAACCTCCGAATTTTTTTCCTTTACAAATCCTCGCTCAATTTCTGACGATCAAAAAATGCTGAAAACCGCTGTATCGGGATTTTCTCTTTGCAAAAAATTTCCACACAACACCACAGCAGCCTTGTTGTTGAACACTTCAAACGTTGTTGCTCATCATCAGACTCGTTCCTCTGCTACGACCACAACACCATCATCATTATTGAATCATCAAGTGAGATCCTTCTCTACTAGAAACTCAACCATCATGGCTTCATTCCAAAAGATTAAAGTTGCAAATCCAGTCGTTGAATTGGACGGAGATGAAATGACCCGTATCATCTGGGCCTGGATCAAGGAAAAGCTCATCCTTCCATACCTTGAACTCGATATCAAGTATTACGATTTGGGTATTGAAAAGAGAGATGAAACCAGTGATAAGATCACTGAAGAAGCTGCTCATGCCATTAAAAAGTACAATGTTGGTATCAAGTGTGCAACCATCACTCCTGATGAACAACGTGTTGAAGAATTCAAATTAAAGAAGATGTGGAAATCACCAAACGGAACGATTCGTAACATTTTGGGTGGTACTGTCTTTAGAGAACCAATCGTTATAGAAAACATTCCAAGATTGGTTCCTGGTTGGACCAAGCCAATCGTCATTGGTCGTCATGCTCATGGTGATCAATACAAGGCCACTGATTTGGTTGTTGGTGAGCCAGGTAAGATGGAACTTGTTTTCACTCCAAAGAATGGTGGTGAACAAAAGAGATACACTGTCTTTGACTTTGAAGGTGCTGGTGTTGCTATGGGAATGTACAATACTGATGAATCCATCCGTGATTTTGCTTATTCATGCTTCAACTTGGCTGTTGATAAGAAGTGGCCATTATACTTGTCCACAAAGAATACCATCTTGAAGGCCTACGATGGTCGTTTCAAGGACATCTTCCAAGAAATTTATGAAAAGGAATTCAAGACCAAATTCACTGAATTGGGCATTTGGTATGAACATCGTCTTATTGATGACATGGTTGCTCAAACTTTGAAGAGCAATGGTGGATTCATTTGGGCATGTAAGAACTATGACGGAGATGTTCAATCCGACATTGTTGCTCAAGGATATGGTTCATTGGGTTTGATGACCTCTGTTTTGTTGTGCCCAGATGGTAAGACTGTTGAATCCGAGGCTGCTCACGGTACTGTCACCAGACACTACAGACAACACCAAAAGGGTGAAGAGACCTCAACCAATCCAGTTGCTTCCATCTTTGCTTGGACTCGTGGTTTGGCTCATCGTGCCAAGTTGGACAATAACGATGCTTTGGCCAAGTTCTGTGACTCTTTGGAGGCTGCTACTATTGACACTATTAGAGAAGGAAAGATGACCAAGGATTTGGCTATCTGTATTCACGGAAACAAGTAAGTTTTTGGTGTTGTTCGATGATTTGTGATTTTAACACGAATATTGCCTTTAAATATGTTCTGCATCTGCTGAATGATTTTTCACAAATTTGTGAAATACACAAACCAACTACTTTCGGATCACATTCATGCACAACAACAGTGTCAACCGTAGCCAATATCTCAACACCAAGGAATTCATGGATGCTATTGATGCATCATTGAAGAAGAAACTAGGATTGTAAGCTGTCATTTCTTTTTCTGTGGAATTAAAAATTCACACTCTATGATGTTGTTTTTAGATTAAAATCAACGACTCATAGAGTTTCCAAGCTTTAAATAAATCCTATACCACCTATTGGACATTTGTATCATTTGACTAATATCTATCTATCAAAACTTTTAATTTATTCAAAGATTAATTGTACAGTTTTAAATAATAACAATAAATTGTGATTTTATTAAAAAAATCTTCAACATTGACATTCACAATGACATCCGAATTGGCCGATGAAGAGGAACTCATTCGATCCACCTTCCCCATTTTCATCAATGACGAGGAAGAGCAACAACAATACATGGAAATTTCATACCGATATTCGGAACGTGGCCACATTGTTCACGCTCTTCATTTGAAATGGTATTCCCACATTTCTCTGTACGACTTTGTGGAACAAACATGTTGCAATGAATATAAATTACCTCTCTATTTAAAAGAGAGTATCACTTTTCAATTATTGGAATTAATTCGGGAACGTCAAACGACAAGGAATGATCAAATTGTAGATGAATTTTATTATGAAGATGATGAAGATGATTGGCAAGTCGTTGGGGACGATCCGATCGATCATCAACTCAAATCGAACACGGACGAATATTCTTCTTTCAATGAATCCAATATTCTCAACATTGATCAAGAAATTTCAATATTACCGATTCAAGACATTTCCAAATTTTATCGACTTTTTCATTCGAGTTATGTGAATCAGATTTATTTGGTGAAAATTGCAAATGATTTGAGATGTGCCTATCAAGATAAAATTAAGGGAAGAGAAACTGAAATTAGTGAAATTCAGAAAGTGTACGTAGTGTTAAGAGGTTGTGAGCATTGAAAATAATTATCAATATTATTTTTCTTCTTCTTATGAATGGTGACCCAAATTATGACAAAATGACACTTTTTGAATGTCACTTGTGTGAACATTATCAAAATTCACAATCAGTCATCGAGATGGAATGGAACAGAAAATGACTATGGAAAGAAATGATCAATTACAAGTCATGGTCTTGGAGCACATGAAGCAATTAGAAGAATTGGAAGAAAAATGGAATGAAGAATTACGAGAGTTGTACAAGGAAATGGTCATTACTTTTTGGACATTTGTTTCTGATCTAGATAAGGAAGATGCTTTCACGAATCGATCCAAAACAAAGGCCAATCTCGTGAAAAGTAAGGACGATTTACTATTCCCAGCCTTTCGATTGATGGAACCTCGTGGAAAACAATTTGAATTATTATTGAGAAATGAATTACAGGGAGACAAGTATTCTATTCAGAATGCATCCAACAAATTTGGAAATTTATCGTCGTTCATTCGAAAATTCTCGATTCGAGCTAAGAAAAAGAAACATTCACCAAAAACTAACTCCACCACACAAGATCCATGGACTGTTTTGGAGACGTTTGATGCCATTGATAGTCCACAACCCATCTCGATGATGGAAGCTCGACCACCTGGTAATGCCACAACGTCCTCAGAACAAGAAGCCACACGAAAAAAGCTCAATGAAATCAAAAGAATGATGAAACGCATATTCAGAGATGGAAGAACTCTCACTGACATTCCTCGGCTCATTCAAACTGAGAGATTCCATTGCATTTCTATTTACAAAAAGATTGAGAGAATATATTTGGAGAATGACGACTTGTATAGTCCCTATGATGATTCGTATGTGTTCATTGAGGACGATGCAGACTCTGAGTTGTTTAAAGGAGACGGCACAAGACGCTTATGTGGAAGAGTTTTCATTATTTACACGGCTGACATGAGTGACTGTATTTGTAGGAATTTTAAAAAGGATGAGGAGGAACGTGACTGCGAAGAGGATTATATTCTGTTCAAAGCGAGACAAACATATAATTTGTATCAGTCAAGGCTGAGTGCACTTGTTGTGAATTGTTGCATTCAAAAGAGTTCTACCGTAGAGAGTGTGGGTGAAACATTGCATCAGGATGTAACGTCCTCGTCACATGTGACGACAAACAAGCAACACACTCCAACCTTGACTTGGGCCATGCGAGATATGGAGAGAATACGGTTTGAGGCCAATCATGCACAAGGTCCAGATTTTCATTTTCCATCATTTGACGAGCAAATAAGGCAAGTGAGGAACAATATTCAAGAGAGAACTGGTGCTAGCAGTAGTATCGGAAGCGGCAATGAAAATTCAAAGGATTATGAAACAACTCCCAAACTTGGAGATTATTTCATTACCAAACATTCTAATTTGAGTTATGCAAATTTGATATTCCACCTCGTTTCACAGACCGATTACTCTTCTTCGCGTAGTAGTATTAATGGAAGTATCAATAATAGCATTGAAAATACTAATGAACAAGAATACGAACAAATCATGAATGGATATTCGAAAATTATGGATGATTGCAAAGAAATGGGAGTACGAAATTTGGGTATTCAAGTTCCTCTCTCGGTGACGTTCAAACATCCAAAGCTGGGAGGAAACCTTCCCACTGGAGACACCATCATCATGCAAATACGTGACTTGTTGAGAATGTATCTCACTAAACAGAAGGAGCACGGTGCTTGGTATTTACCAAATCTATTTCTGTACTGCCCAAAGAATCCAAAGCATTCGAGCGGAGACTTTCAATGTCAATGTCACTACATGCTCATGCAAGAAACCGATAATATTTTACATCATAGCTCAGTATCTTTAGACAATAATGGTTCAGACTCATCCAACGAAAATGATAATTTACACAAGTACATTGTTGAGCCATTCTACAAGTCATTCCTGAATTCAAATGTTCAACTTCCTCCTGCTTGGATTAAAATGTAGAGGAACGGAAATACTTCAGAAAATTCCTGGTAGAGGTTATTCAATGCATGCTAGGCTTGCTCATACCTGGAAATTCGCCATTGAAAAGTTCATGCATTGTCGTTAGTGCATTTCACCTGAATATCAGAGAGAATTTGAAAACTCTTAGGAGAAAATTTCAAAGGCTCAAATTTTCGAATGAAAGGAGCCACTTGTTCATTAAGTACAGAACGGAACACTTTGTAAATTCTGTACGAAGGCTTTTTTGAAAAACAAGGACATAATTGAGTCGTTTGCTTCTCGAGTACATGTTGATGCAATTGTTTCAATTCATCACTCGTGAGGCAATAGAAATTCAAGCGCTCACTACGGGCTAACTTGTACATGAGCGAGTTCAAGACATTCATGTGTGCAACAGGTGTTGTGGCTGTTCGAGATGAAGCGTTATTTGGGCTCCTTGCAATGGAGAGAGTTTTATCAAGAAGCAGGCATAGATGCTTTTGAGTATCCTCCGTGTTGGGAAAATTCTCTTTACCATCATCTTCCATTGCATCAACATGTACTCTATTCAAACTGTCATTATTGCAAGAGTCATTGAGTGCGAATCTCAAGTGGTGCTTCATGGTACTTGAAAATTCTTCTCCATCTTCCTCAATCACGGATTCTTTCAGCATTTGTCTGATGGCAAATATATATGCTTCTCTTTCATCTGCATAGATACCAACACACTCTGAATAAGTATCTGAAAACTTGAAACAATCATCATGCTTTTCAAATACCACGCTAAAAACGGTTAAGGCTTTTCTACTACCACAACTATTCATTTTGAGTAACTTTCAAAGACGATCCTTTCAAATTAGCTCTATTATGTATCTTGTTCAAAACGCCTACAACTAATCCATAAAAATCAAATTCGGGATTGCGACTAAGCGAAACAGGACCAAAGATGAACAACACTTGTTCTTAATATTTTTTTTTAAAGAATTATTTGAGCCTTACTTTCGTTGAAATTGTTTTTTGAAAAAATATGTAATGAAGGAATGCATTGGTTGAAATCAATCCTTTGCACTTTGATCTCTTTCTCTCACCAAAAGATTCTCCTTTCCAGTTGATCACCATTTTAGAAATGAAGCGACAGTTGACAAAAAACAAAGGCAACAGACCAGGTCACTGAAAAAAAATTCTTTACGGGTTGAACCTGATTTTGTGGACGACGGAATCAACACTCTCTCCCATTACAACAAAATTTTACTCTCTCAGTAATAGTAGTAGAGCTCAGAACTCTTTTCAGTCATTTTATTAACCCATCATCATTGGCATCATCGGAATTTGAAAAGATTGTTTTTATCAATTATTATTCTGATCTGTTCCAAGTTGAACATACAAACCTTGTTGAAATTCATCATCCAATCAAATTTTAAACGTACTATATTTTGTTTTAATCATCATCATCATGGGTGCTCTATTTTCCAAATTGTGGGAATTGTTTAACGGCAAACAATTAGAAATTTTGATGGTCGGACTGGCCAACAGCGGAAAGACCACCTTGTTGAATGTTATCAGTGATAATGAACCAGGTGATACATTACCAACAGTGGGTGTCAATGTTAGACATGTAAAGAAAGGAAACGTTACAATGAAAGGTGAGTGTGTTGAGCCGTTCGAGTAGTAATAGTAGCATGATGACATGTGATCATATTTTCAATGATTTTCTGTGGATATGATTATATATTACATATTGTTAAAATCATCATGATGGGTTGTTATCATCATTGTCCATGATGGTTGCCTCATTCCACTCCGTTCAATCGTGTCACTGATTTTGAACTGTTGCACAATTTGTGGCGTGTCACGACGACATGACTGGATGACAGTGATGGACCTCGGTGGTCAAGAGAGATTTAGAAATTTGGTAGGTTTCCACTCTAAAATGATTTTGATTTTTGATGATCATGATTCAAAAACATCGTACTTCTCTGATTCAATAATGATGCAAAATAACAATTACATTGAAACAGTGGGTCCAACATTCTGGCAGTTGTCAAGTTGTGATATTTGTTGTTGATGGTGCCGATATTGACAAGGTTCCAGAAGCAAAACGAGAACTTCACAAACTGTTAGAAAACAAAGATTTGGAAGGAAAGCCAGTGTTGATTGTTTTGAACAAGATTGATATTGAACGAAGATTTACAAAGGACGACATTGTCAAACACATGAATTTGGATTATATTGACAATAAGAAGAATCCTTGGGCTGTCATTCCAATTTCTGCTTTACACAAGACCAATATTACCGATGTTGTGGATTGGTTGATTAAGCAAACTAAATAATAATACGGAATGAATATAAATCTATTTATTAAACATGACATGCCAAAGAGTCTTTTCAATAAGCCCGAGAAGCGCTGTCATTCCAACACTGAAAAGAACAATTTTGAACTCTCAGTTTGAGAAAATGTCTGTGTGGCACAGACTCGATTGTGAATCTTCGTTCATGCATCTTCTCTCTACTGATTGCCGAGAAATCATCTCTGAACTATTTCTCATCAATAGTATTGTTTTCACAGCAAGTCCATCCCAACTCGACCATTTTCACAAAACAAAAAATGATCAAATTACTCAATGCTGAAGAGTCTCGCCTCATTGATGTGGCTCTCATGGGAGAGGAATATGGATTTTCAAATGATCAATTGATGGAAATGGCAGGTAAATATGAGAAGATCTTTCTTTTTGAAACTACAACTTTTTCAATTAATATTCATCATGTTGATCATCGGGTTTTTAAACCAACTTTATGAACTTTTGGAAAATTCCGAATGGAATGATCATGATTTCCAAATAGGCATGTCAGTGGCTCATTCATGTGTTCAAGCTTTTCCTCTTTCTCACTTTTCACCCAAATTTTTAGGTAAGAGTTTTTATTGTTGTTAAAACCACTCGTTGATGATTTTAAAATGGATCTGTTTCCGATGAAATGAAAATTGGTATGTTCACGATTTATAGTTATTTGTGGACCACAAAATAATGGAGGTGATGGTTTAGTAGCTGCTCGCCATTTAAAACATTTTGGATATGAACCAGTCATTTTGTATCCAAAAAAAGAATCTGCAGAAAAAGATTTATTTAAGAGACTCATTTTGCAATGCACAACTTTGGGAATTTCAATTTATTTCAGCTTGAATGAATTGTTACAGAATTATTCCTTGACAGATTTTACTTTTATTTTGGATGCCATTTTTGGTTATTCTTTTTCTGGTAAATCAGGAATTCGAGAGCCTTTCAAAACAGTGATTGAAACTGTCAAAAAACCAGAATATTCATCAATTCCAATTGTTTGCATTGACATTCCAAGCGGATGGGAAATTGATATCATAGATGTTGATGAAAATTTAAAACTTGGTTTAAGATGTGACATTTTAGTGTCATTGCCTTCTCCAAAATTATGTTCATTGAACTTTAGGGGAAGACATTTCATTGGAGGGCGATTCATGCCTCCTCAACTGTTGAAAAAATTTGGAGTTGATTTACCACCCTACAAGGGCACAGATATTATAATGGAAATTAGTTCAGACATGTTGAAAATACCATCAACTGATTAAATTTTAATTGTTGCTTCAATAAATAAGAACGAAAATGCTATCAATTGATTAAATTTTGAAATGTCGCGACTATGAACCATTTGCTCAGTGTAGTTAAAAACTCTCGATCAAAATGTCACAATAATTATGAACTGGATTGTTTTGCCTAATGGAGGCTAATAAATTTCCAAAAAACCAATTCTGTCTCTTCAAATGTGAATACTTTTTCACAAACACACAAAAAAAATCACTTGAATTTTGAGTGGATAAAAACCATTTGAAATGTGGCGGAAGAGGTGGGGCCATAATCAGTCGAACAGGTTGCAAACTCGACTTGGCACAATAAATTTCTCGATTAGAAGTCAAGAAGAAGCAATGGCTGCGCGATGCTCGAACACTCTCGACATGTTCAAAGAGCGGTAATTCAAGTCTAATTCGTGTCAAAATTTCATAAGCTGGATCTACAGAAAACAGTTGATGGTTGTCTGTCAAAATGACAATCTTGTCGCTAAATGTTGCACATTGCAATACCTTGTATGGTAAAGAATGCAACTCAAAGGAACCAAATGCTGTTGGACTCAAATAAAAATCTCCATTCTCACACACAATAGCAATCGTTTGATCCGTTCCACTAATTTGTTTGATTTTAGAAGAGAATTTAGTATTGGCTTGTTGAACGGTTTTTTGCCTGGAATTTCCAGTCCAGTAGAGCTTGTTATTTTGACAAACAAAAAACGATGTGTTGTGACATGCATAAATATGGCGAACGCTCACTTGTTTTTCATGTTCATCCAACATGATAATTTCTCTTGGTTTAGTAATGTACATTTCATTACCAAGCCCTAATTGACCAAATTGATTGCTAAAATATTAGTAGTAGAATTTGAAATAAATTCAAGAGATTCATCCATGTAAAAACGAATACATGCATGTCCATCATAGTTTGTAAAAAAATTTTTGAGCTCTTTCAATCATTAAACAATAATTCCACCTACTTTCCAAATCCAAAAACTCTTCCTCTTCTCGTGCATAACAATGTATGAACACTTCCAAAACACATGTCCACCACATGATCTTCTTCACACAATTGATCCATCACATTCAAATCCTTCAATCGCGTAAAATAAGCCTCATTTCCATTTTCACTGAACTTTGTAGAGACAAACAATCGATTCAAACTACAAGTTGAAACAATTGGACTAAAATCGATATCCTCTCCTCCCAATAAAATGTTACCAATCGGATCATTCAAGCCTTCGACGTGGCCTTTCAACGTTTGGCATTTAAAAATATGATTGCTGAACATGTCGTGTGGTTGATATACAAAATAATATCTTGAAAATTGATACGTATTTAAATGTTTCCATGATGGTAAATTTGAAATGACATGAAACTCTTCAGATATGGTATCTTCATCAAGAATTAAAATATTATTGGATGATGATGATGAATGGGACGAATCGGTTTGTTCCGAGACTTGAAAAGTTTGTAATAGTTGGTGAGCTTGTTGATCTAAGAAATGAAGAAAATCTTCTGGTTCCTCAACTGGGAGAGGTTCTTCAACACGATACGACTTGTTGGTTCGGGTGCGTGCTGTTCGTCTTGTCATTTTTTTGTAATTTTGAACATCATGATCGTTGCTCAAGAATGATATCACTTGTTTAACAAGAAGGAACTTTACACTTTTATTCTGTTGTTGTGATAATTCTTACAGCCAAATTCATTGCCATCAATTCTTGAATCATTAACTTGAACGCATAAGGTATGAAGACTTGTGAAAAGTTGGTCTTGTTGTCACAAGCATCACACTTGAAAATGGACTGTTTGAGATTTGCTGTTGCCATCATACCGCAAACATTGCAAATGTGAACTCGATATTCATCAGAAACTTGGAACAGACGTTCTTTCAACCATGCAGCAGATCCGTGTGAAATCATACAGTCACGTTCCATTTCTCCGAAACGAAGACCACCATCTCTAGCACGTCCTTCCACGGGTTGTCTTGTTAAATTTTGGAGTGGACCTCTTGCACGAGAGTGAATCTTATCGTCGACCATGTGCTTCAAACGTTGGTAATAGGTTGGTCCAATAAAGATTTGAGCTTCCAGCTTTCTACCTGTGTGGCCATTGAACATGACTTCGTTGGCACGTTTCTGATAACCATAGGAGTGAAGCATTTCAGAGAAGAAATTCACGTTGGCGTCTGTGAAAGGAGTGGCATCACCTTCACTTGCAGACAAGGAGCTGACTTTACCCAACAAACATTCAATGAGCTGACCAATGGTCATACGAGAAGGAATGGCATGCGGGTTGACAATAATGTCAGGCACAATACCTTCTCGGGTGAAAGGTAAATCTTCTTGTCTGTATGTAATACCACAGGTACCTTTTTGACCGTGACGAGAGGAGAACTTGTCACCGATTTGTGGAATTCTTACCACTCTGACTTTAACTTTAACAAACTTGAATCCCTCAGAGTCTGTGGTTACAATGACAGTGTCTACAATACCATTTTCATTGCTTCTCAATGGTGTACTCATGTCAAGCCTAGTTTGACGACTGGTCTTTTGTTTGGATGACTCTTCTGGAATTGGCACAGTTTTACCAATAATGACATCAGAACCAGAAACTCTAGTACCTGGAGCAATGATACCGTCATCTTCCAACTTGTCGTAGGTACTTGTTTTCATACCAGCAGTGGTATCACGTTTTGGTTTTTCAATATTTTCAACAACAATCGTTCCCTTTCTTCGTTCGTGGTCACTGTAGGTACGATAAAAGACAGAACGGAACAAACCACGGTCAATGGCACTTTGGTTCATAATGACAGAGTCTTCTTGGTTGTAACCAGAGTAGGTGGCAATGGCAACTACAGCGTTTTGACCAGCAGGCAATTCACCGAAACGTAAATATTCCATAGGTTGAGTAGTGACGAGAGGTCTTTGGGGATAATACAACACGTGAGCCAAAGTGTCCATACGTTGTTGGAAGTTGGTGATATAGACACCCATGGCTTGCTTACCCATCGCAGATTGATACGTGTTACGAGGGGATTGGTTATGGTCAGGGAATGGAATAATCGATCCGAGAATACCGAGAATCATACTTGGGTGAATTTCAGCATGTGTGTACGTGAGCTGACTAATTTTCTTAGATTTTCCTTCTTGAGCTTGGGTTCTAAAGTCCAACAATTCTCTAAAATCCATGGCAATCATGATGGACTCTTCCTCCTCTGTATCGACGAGTTCAACGAGACCTTGTTCGAGCAGGTTGTCCCAAGTCATATTCTGTTCACGAAGAGATTGAACGTGGTGGTTCTTAATGTAGAGAGTGGTATTCTCACGATCAACAATGAACAATGGTCGAGCACAACGACCGCTGTCACACCAAATTCGAACTTCCTTTTCTCTCACATCACGAACAATACTCACTTCCATGTGTATAGTACCATTTCGTCTTAAGTCTCTCATGTATTTGACCAAGTCATCTGGAGTAGGGTGAACACCCATCCACACACCGTTCAAAAATACCTTAGTGTACTTGTTCAAGTCTGACTCATCCAATTCGTGCAATTTGTGAATACCCAACTCGTCCAACATTTTAGAAATAGTTGACTTGTCAGCACCGACTGTAATGTAAGACATCATGGCAAGATTCTTCACCAAACCACAAGCACCTCCTTCTGGAGTTTCAGCTGGACAAATAACACCCCATTGAGTATTGTGCAATTGTCTAGGAGCTGCTTGCTTTCCAGATCTCTCGATTGGAGTGTTCAATCGACGCAAGTGAGACAATGTGGAAGTATAGGTCAAACGATTGAGCACTTGAGCAACACCAGCACGAATGTCTCTGGAACCTTGTACACCCCAGTTTCCGGTAGCGAGAGAATATTGCAAACCCTTAGTAATAGTTCTCTTATTGACAACAGATGCAACATCAATATCAGTTGATCTCAACATGGTCTTCTTCAATTGAGACTCGACCTCTTTGACAACTTTCTTAAACAATTGCAAGAATAGACCTTGTAAAAGTCCTCCAGCCAATTCCAAACGTTTGTTACCATAGTGATCACGATCATCGAGTGGTCTTCTTCCTAGTGCTCCCAATAATAAACGGTGAACCATGTATCCAATAAAGTAAGCCTTACGGTCATAGGAGGTGTCACCAATACCGACGTGTGGAAGCATTTCTTTTTGCAAAATTTCCTCAGCATGATTAATACGCTTTTCTTGGACAGTACCAACTGTATTACCTCTCTTACCAATGTAGTCGAGAGCAACAGTGTCGGATTGAATAGCAACAGCTTCTTCGAGAGAAGGTCGAAGCAATTCCATCATTTGTCCATCATTTAAATTATAGATAATATGTTTGATAATTTCCTTGTCAGCCACACAACCCAAAGCTCTAAACAAAATGACAATTGGAATATCTTGCCTAATGTATGGAATGGTGGCGTGAATGAGTCCTCCAATACCTCCCTTTCTACTTCCGTGCTTAGGTTCCATCTTAATGAAGAAGCCACTTGGTGCTCTGTAACCTCCTTCTTGTGACGAACGAATCTCTGCTACATAACTGAACTTGCTCATGGCCTTTTTGAAAACATAGACATGGTTGGTTGCCATACGCTCTTGCGCAATAATTACTTTTTCACCTCCGTTGATAATAAAGTAACCACCAGAGTCGAATGGACATTCGCCCACGTCTGTTACGTCTTGA
The DNA here is from genome assembly GCF_003324165.1 of Naegleria lovaniensis. Lineage (NCBI taxonomy): Eukaryota > Heterolobosea > Eutetramitea > Acrasida > Naegleriidae > Naegleria > Naegleria lovaniensis. Next base: position 447,098 of record NW_025407857.1, on the reverse strand, counting down.
ACTTCACTTAACATACAATACACACTTCTAAGCATGATGGGAATAGAGCCTATTGGTACTTTTTCATAATCCTTGACCCTCACTGTGAAATCTTCATTGTCCTCTTCTAAATTATTTGCCTGATACAGTGTGGCACTAGAACCTGGACGGAGTGAAATCTTCTTCTCTTTGATATCTACATACAATGGACTTGAATACGTCAAGTTTCTGAGACGAGCGTCATTAGGATAAATCGATGAGTAGGTGTCGGATGTTGACTGTTCAGATTTTGTTGTATCGAGGGTTGGTCTTGAGAGGTAAATTTGTCCAAACTTGATATGATACTTGAATTGTGGTTGATTTTGTTGAGAATCTCTCTTTTGTCCAAACTTTACACTCTGATTACTTGCAAGAATAATCTCGGGTGTACCATCGACTAATTCCTGAATGGTTTGTTGAATAAAGGCGTTGAAGGAGTCAAGTTGTTGTCTTACAAGTCCTCCCTTTTGGTCAAAGAAGGCGGTAATGACTGGCCAAACATCTTCTTGATGCTTGATTTCATCATCTTCACTAAAGTAGGGCTGTTGTTCATCTTCCATACCTCCGCCTCCCATGTAGCCTTGATGATTTTGATCTCCATAATCCATTTGATCATCATCGCCATACTCTCCCTCCATATCATCCATATTGTGTGGATGATGGAGATTGTCATCGTGCATCATCATTCTTTAATATGGTGTTGTTATTATGATGAAAATATATTTAATAAATAGAGTGTTGTTGTTGATTCGTAGGAACGGCAAAATGATAATACTCTTTCGGATTGAATGGTTTTTGAAGAGTATCTACTACTTTGTATCCACAGAATTGTGTTTTGTTCTAGATGTCTTGTTGGATCAAGTCTTTGCACCAAAAGGATACGCAAAAGAAGTCGACTTGAATTTTTTTTTGTTTTAAAAAATTAAAAAATGCGTTGCTTCACAAATTTCACTCAAACTTCACAAAGCCATCGTCCGATAAGATTGAAATTTAATGAAGATCATTTCATTCAATATTATCATGATGTTACAATTGCCACATGCAAATACATCCTCTTTTTTGCATAAATACACTATTGGCAAGAGCACCACCCGTATTCGTAGAGGAATTGGATGGATCTATGGGTAAAAATTCAAGCAAGCAAATAATCCGATTTCCACAAATTGTAAAGTCCTTGACAATAATTTCGGAAGGCAACACTTTCAATAATTGTTGAATGGAATAGTGATTTTTTGGATTGAGAACAACATCTGGCAGAGGATACCGAATGAGTTGTGACGAGTTGTCCTGATGATGCTTGGATGTCCATACACATAAAAAATTATGTGAGTCACTATTCGAAATTATAATATCTTCGGTAGTATTGGATCGAACAGACGACACAACTTTCACTTGTCGATTCTTGTTCATGTCAAAAATATTACTTGCTCGATTCAACTCGTGTGGCAATCTGTAACCAATGAGAGATTGTTCCATACTGGCCTGTAAGTCCACAATGGTACCTGTTGCTGAAGATGAGTTGGAAATGGAGAGTATCCAATTTTTCACACAACCGTCCACAGAGCTTGATGTGAGTCGTTGGCCATGCATGGAAATGGAAAATATTGGAGTCGAATGAGCTTCATCAATGCGTACAAGTCTTTCAAAATTGTTCGCATTCATCACAGAAATGGACTTGTCATAGGAGCATGTAATAATTAAGGGTATAGATGGGAGTTTTGGAGAGTTCCATGTCCTGTATTCATTGTCATGAGAGTAAGTCACAGGAAGTGCTGGAACGTACAAAATCTTGGTGATGAGATCGCTGTGTGGTTTCATGCGATGTACCACACTGCCCGAGTGAACATCATAAAAGATCAATTCACCACTCGTGGAGGCCGTGATTAAGAGCCCCTTATCTACATGATCTGCCATGCACCATACCAAATTGTTGGGTTGAATACTGTGTTTCAATTGCATGGTGTGGAGAGACCAAATTTTAATGGACTTGTCTCTAGATATGGATACAAGCTTATCAGGATGCTTACTCATGGGAATCACATCACGGATCCAATCGGTGTGTGCGGAGAGTGTTGCCATGCATTCAATATGGAAATTCTTTGAGAAATCGAGTGATGACGACTGTTGTGGTGCTTTTGGAAATTCAATTTTCCAAACCTTAATCGTCTTGTCCTTAGAACCAGTAATCATGAGTAATGAGGATTGAGCTATTGAGGCACTACTTTTAGCATTGATAGGATTATTATGCACACTATTGTCATCATGATAATAGCGAGGTGTGTGAGAAAAATATTGAGAATTAAGAAATCGAATGCAAGTAATTTCGTCATAATGAGCAGAAATGGTTTTATCCACCAAGTGGTACTTGCTATCAGAGCCAACCAATGAAGAGGCAGATATAACCTCCTCACTTTCGTCCTCTTCAAGAAGATCTTCGTTGTCTGCGTCCATTGGTTGATTCATTGGCTCGTTAGTGACACTCAGAGAGTTTGTGGTCTTTTTTGAAAAGCGTGTCTGCTTTCGATGGAAGCCTTGCAAAAATTCTTGACCATAATCTCTCACATAGAGTTGAAGTTTGTAATCAAACGTTCCAATTCCAATGAATTCCACACATCGATTCAAAACATTGCACACTGAGAAACATGTAGGAACACATCTACTTTCCAAGCTTAAGAGTGGTGTCACGAGTGAAAAGTTTTCTCTCATTTCCACACCTCCGCTTTGCACTCGATCTCGTGAACGAATGAGGTTGACAAGAAGCCATCGAAATACTTGACTTGAGTCCTCATGATGATCACTGGTCCAGTGTGATTGAGAAAGGTTCCAGCTCAATGAGTATTCCGAATTATCAAGGGTTGTAGGAGACATTGATTCCTTAATATTCTCATCATGAACTACTGTGGTCATGACGGATGGATCATTCGGAAAATTCACAGCATCTCTGGAATTGTCGCTTGTCACATAATGCGCCAGCTCACGGTATGAAAACGATGGACACAAACTCGATTTTTCATATTCCCTCATGTACACCCTTCTCCAAAAGTTCAACAACACACCCTCATCACCATGCAAAACTCGGAAAAACCTCTTACATACAAGATCCAATCCCGATTCACTCAGAAAGGCCAATTGATTCAATGGAAGAAAGGAAAAGATCAATCCGAGCGATGAATGATCGAGATGTTGTAAACCTATATTGGATGTTGTTATTGCTGTTGTTAGGGTTAGGTTCGTTTTGATTCCGAAATGATGGTGTTGTTCTTGATGCAAGTGTTTCGGAGAGGTTGATGAGGATAACATTTTTTTTTCAAATTGAATGTCCATAGCTCTCGGAAGACTCTTTCCGTTCAAACCGACCAATCCATCCAAATTAATTACTAATTATTGGAGATGCTTATACCATTGTTGAGAGAAGACATGTTGTGGTTTTGATACAAGGCAGCCCTAGCTCGCATGTATTCGTCGGCCACTCATCTCGCTTGTACAAGTGGAAAGTAAAAGACTTTCCCGCCAAGAACAAGTACAGCCGTTGAATGCAACATTTTAAAAAAAATTCATGATCATTGAAAGTCTCTCAAGTCTTGGATCAAGTTTTTTAGTAGGATTATAATTGAATATTCTTGTTGGACTTGTAGTAATCATAGTACAGAACAAACAATAATTTATTGACAATGCTCAAGCAGCAGAACGGAGGAGGTGGCTCGAGCCAGACTCTCCAAACCAAAAAAACATCCACCTTTACACCAACCGATCAGAGAGAATTGTACAGAGATGCCGTCAAACAACAATCATCAAATCCTTTCAAATTGGAACGAGTGATTAATTATGATAACATGTTTACTGGACCCAATAATGGTTTACATCCAGCGTACGGATTTCGTTTCGGAGCTTCCCACAACTACAATCCGAATTATTTCCCTCCCAAATCATTTGTAAAGAGTGGACGAAATGAACCTCATATTGAGAGTACGATATCGGGCCCAGATCGTTATAAATTCTTTCATAGGCCAGTGATTGGTCCCATGAGAGAGGAGGAATTTTTGAGCATGCCCATGAATGAAAAACATACAGTCTACATTACAGAAAAACCACTCAAAAACGAAAATTCCATGTTGAACGATGGAAGTTTTGGTGACGAGGACAATGATGAAGACCTTACTCGTGGAATGCCACAAACTCGAGAGGTCGGCACTCAATCCATATACAGAGAAAGTGAGGCTCAAACCATGCCTTATTTTCCAGAGGTAAAGTCACGTTCCAAGAATAAAATGGCTGAGAATGGTGGAATCGAGAAGGATCATGCAACAATTCACGAAAAAGATCTTCCCGATTACATGAAAATGGATTCTCTATTTTTTGAGGACGGCAGACAAGGAGGCCAAATTACTGAAGATCACATAAAAATTGTAGACAGAACACGACGAAGAAAACAAGTAGAGGATCAGATCAAGAATATTGGGCCCAACGTGGGGGAAGACGAGTTTAAGAGGCGAGTGCAAATGTTAAAAGAATTGGAAATGATTGAATGGAAGGAGAGAGAGGAAGAAATTGCTCAAATGCAAGATCGACAAATTGAGCACGTGAGGGCAAAGCTCGAAGTTCGCGAACAAATACGAGAAATGAAAAGTGCATCCAAACTCGAGAAACGAATTCAGAAAATCAAACAAGACGCTGAAGAGAAGCTGAAACAGCTTGAAAAGAAGAAGCGTAAACACATTCGAAGAACGATCAAAAAGTATGACAATCCAGAGAACAAATTGGAGAGGCGAGACATTTTGTTTGAATACGCTTTCCCTGCCTCCAAAACCTATGCACCATTATTAAGAGACGGTCAAGTCTCAGCCCTTAACACAATTGCCTATGAGATTAGACCTGCTCTTCTCACTGATCCTCTTGGTGTGGAAGAGGTTCAAATGAATCAAGTGAACAAATTCCTCATTAAAGAGAGCAAGTACATGGATAAGGCTCTTCCAATCAAGGACAAGACAGGATCTGTCATTGTTGAACCTTCCAAAACTATTTCAAATGTGGATCGGGTTGAGAAGGTGGTGAAGGAACATTTACAACTAGCCATTCATGATCTAGAAAAGTCCAAGACTGTGAATGATGTTCAAGATAGAGTGAAACAAGTCAAAGACATGTACAAATCAACACCGCGTATTGTTAGGCCTCCGACACCAACATTGGAAATCTTCGAAGAAGCGGAGACAGACGTTGTGGCTGATGACATTGAAAATGCAGTTGTATTTATTCAGAAATTACTCAGAGGTCGGTCCGCCCAAGAAGAATTTTACGAAGGCAAAGAGCGTAGCATTGAGCTCATCAAAGAGCTTCAAGCTGTGGAGGAAATTAAACAAAAGGAACGAGAAAAGGCCAAGTCACAAGTTTTCAAGGAACAAAAGAGACGACAAAACATGGACCAAACTCGAGAAATTGTCATGGAAAATTTACAAGGCAAGCTGATCAGTAATGCACTTGATTTCTTGTCAAAAGAGCTCATAAGACAAGAAGAGTTGAAACGAGTGAAGCAATTGGTAGAATTTGCAGAAAAGGAACGAAGTCAACGGGAGCAAGAGGAATCTAAAAGAAGGCAAGCAGAGGAAGAAGAGCGTCATAGAAGAGAACAGCTTCAAGCGGAAACCATTCAAATTCACAATGATACTGTGTCGACGTTCTTGCAAGAACTTTTCAATTCATGCTCGGTGAAACTTGCAGAAAGACAAGCTCACCAAGATGTCCTACGCGAACGTTTGTCAGAGCAAGCACAACGAGAAAGAAATGTTGTAACACCAGAGGAAGGTCACATTAAGGATTTGGTACGATCGTTCTTATTGCCTCAAGTGAAGCGAGAGATGTTGAAGAAGAAGATTGACACCAACCAAAGCAAATATTTACATGCTTCTCATTCGTCTCTGTTTAACGTCCTTGTAAGCAATGTTGATACAGCTGAAGAGATTCATGAATAAATTTTGGCATTTAATGAACTGTTAGGCTTGACAATACCTTTTGATGAGACCAACGGACGAGCATGTTAAAAACATTACCTCCAAATACAATTCCTGAATAATACTGAGCTAATTGAAGCTGACTCTCCTCCTGTAGTGTTTTCTTTCCATTAAATGATTTTTATTATTTTTGATGCTTGTCTTAGACGCAGCATGATCGATCGACTCTTTCCTAACGACTCTGAAGGGTGAAGCGTTGTTTTTCATTTATTGAGCGATCTTCATTATCTAAATTTTGGAAACGAGTTCGATCACTTTGTTTTCCAGCTCCTTTTCATTGGCTCCTTCTAAACGTGTCACAGCTGATTCTCCATCCCGCAAGAATAAGAAGGTTGGCATACAGTTGACTTCGAATCTACTGGAAAGATCCGGAACTTGATCGACATCTACTTTAAGGAACTTCGCATTTTGATATTTCCCTGCAAGACTTGCAAAGAAAGGAGCAATTCCCTTGCAAGGGCAGCACCATGTCGCAAAGAAATCGACCACCACAAGACGATTCTCTGTGATGGCAGCATCGAATTGAGCAACGGATTCAACGTGATCTGGATGCACAACCTTCACCTTTGAGACCGAGTCTAAAGCTTCTGAGAAAGTCTTGGATGGCTTCTTGTGTTTCTCAAGCAACTTCTTACCCACTGATTTAAGTTCCTCCAAATGTTGACATGATTTGTTGAGTAGAACTACACTCGAGACAAGCCCAATCAAGCTAGCGCCGTTTGAATAATTGACAAATGACAATTCCTTGTCAAAAGCTCTCACTCTCTCATTTGCTGTCGCTATGGACATGTCACACGACAATGGGATGGACATTTCTCTTCCATTGACAATCAACAGAATTTCTTTTGCCGTGTTGGAGTTCTTCAATTCCTCATTCTCGTACTCTGGCTGTGGATTATTGAAGGAGACAAAGATTTCATTCCACTGGTTTAATTTAACTCCATAAATTTCAAACTTTTGATCCTGATTATTCAGAGTCACATGAGTTGGAGTTAAGCCAAACCAACGATACGACTGTCCCATGGTTGCAATTGATCTCGATTCTTTAGTAACAAAAACTCTTAGCAATAACGAGAAACATCCTAAATTGAACAAACTAGGATTACAACTAAGGATCAAATTGGGATCAGAACCATAACCACCCTTCAATACAATACCTCCTTCGGGGTATATTTGTGGCAGCTGATTGGTATGATGATCAGCCGTAGGTTTGAATCGGATCTCATCTCTGAATGCTTGATAAGCATTGGCATCATCCAATAATAAGGAATGATTGGGATGATCCTCAGCATCAATACTTTTGAAATAATCTCCATTAATATCGCATAGAATAGACTTGATCCATTCCGATGAAAGATCATGGAATGAATCGGTACCATTCCTCGGAAGATCGGCAGAGCCTTGAATACAACCTCCACCTTCTCCTTCAAACACTACTTCGGTACAATTCTTGGATTGATGCTTTCTCTGAATATTATCTTCAGCAATCAATATTGGAGGAGGAACTGGGCAAGAAGGTAACGACATTTCTAGATAGATTGATGGTACTTAGAGATATTGAAATTAATTTCAAAGAACGGATTTAAGAACTTTTTTTTAAAGGTGAAAAACTGTAGAGAGATTTTACCTCTTGGTAATGAACTCTGAAGAACGCACAAGTTCATTTCATTCATCTCAAAGTTGTTACAGTTGGAGAGATTGGAAAATAGTCAAGTAATGATGGTAAGGTTAGTAATTTACTTATCAAGTGTGTGTTTTTTCAAAGTCCTTCTCCACTCATTTCTTCTTCATCTTCAGAGGAGTTTGAAGGAACGTCCTTTCCAAATTCGTCATTGACAACGACTCGAATCCAACCAGTTTGAATGTCTTTTTCAAAAGCTCTATCCACAACTCCAACATTCAAAGACGAACAAACAATGTCAATACAGAAAAACCCTGGATGAAATGAAATTAAAACTCCCTCAATTTCATCCACTTGTCTATTTTGAAAATCATTGAATCAAAGGATTTGTTTTATGGATGATTATATCAAATGATATTGTCTAAATGTATTTCCAACAAATCAACACTTACTCCACCCTTTGCAAAAATTGTGGTTGTATACTCAATTTACAATTCCCTTCTTTATCGGTTTTAAAATATTGTTTGACATGTGGATTGGTACTCATGTTGGTATCTAATTCAAAAGTTTCCAAAACTCGTTTCGTTTCAGGAGAATAATCGAGAAATCTCATATATTGATCTTTTGCTTCCGATGATACGAATTGTTCTGAGCCTAATGATACTGACACCTCGGAATTAAGGACCATGGACTCATGATTCTCATGCATGATCTTATCCGAGCCATGTCGTTGTTGTTGTATTCGTGAGGCTCTTCTCCACTCTTCTTCCGAAAGACCCATATTCTTTGCTATCTTTCTCAAATTGGACATTTTTTACAATAATTACTTCTTCCAAAATACAAAAACAAATCTCAAAGAGAAAGTTTAAGGCATTTGAAAACCAAGCTGTGGTCTAGATCTTTTAGAGTCTCTTCATTTACATTGTATTAAGGGAGCTTCATTAACGATTCAGTGGCTCCATTCTTCAAATAGCAATGAACTTTCAACCACAAAAAAATGAACAACGATGATGAAGAACCCGTGAGACTTGTTCTTCATGAACTTGGGCATGAAGCGATCGGAACCAATCCAATCCATCGGAGTGAGCTTTTCAATCATGATTGGAGTGATATCTTTTCAAAGTTTTTCATCAAGATGAAAAGAAATAACATTAAAAAGAAGGTTCCATTCTCATTGAATTTTGATCATGTAGCTTCTATTCAAGTATCGGGTGTGGTTGATGTTCGGATTTCATACTCTTGCCATTGTATCATTGCATTAGAAGCTCCATATTTTCATTGCTTTGATTTGACCACTCATCAGAAATTATTTTCATTTTCATCGGCTGCCACATACTTTTCCTATTTTGATATTGAAAGAAATTATGATGGAGTTTCAAATGATGCCTTGGTGTATACAAGCGTGTATGGTATTTTTAAACATGATTTAACGAAAATAATGAAATGCCAAAATGCCAATGACAAGATTTGGATTAGAGAAGAATATAATGATTCTGCTTGTGGCATTGCATGTTCAAGCCATGTTGATCACGTGTCAAAGAATGTTATTTTTGTAGCAATAGATCCTGAACCTTATATTGCTGTGTTAATGGCATCCACTGGAGAGTTGTTGTATAAAATAGACCAACTCTATCTGAAACCTAGTGGATTTTGTGGAATTGCTGTCAATGATACACAAACAGAATTGTTCATTGCTCAGGCTTCAGAATGCATGCAAAAAATCAAACGCCATTCTCAACAGGTTAATCAATGGACATTTCAATGCTTATTTGGAAAAGGCTCTGTGAAAAAAGTATATGGATTGACAATTGACCATGCATCACATCACATTATTGTTTGTGATCGCTCTTCACATGGAGTTGGAGTTTTCACTGAAGATGGAGTGTTTGTGAAACGTTTCGGTTCCTTTGGAACAGGTCCAAATGAGTTTAAAAACCCAACAGGAATATGCCTTGATGAACAAACAGGTTTACTCTACATTGTAGATGTTAATAACGATAGAATACAAATATTCAAGTAGACTAGTTGGTGATGATTTATACAATCATGGACCAAAATATTTTGGATCGCCGTGATGATATCTGATCGTATTGTGTTTCATGAAATTGGAGGTAATTGATTTGAGATAAGAATGCAGATATTGAACTAGTTCAACTGTCACCTGAACCTTTTTTTCACCAGTCAGAAATTGTAATTGTTTAGACACAAAAAAAAATGAAACAAAACACTTTTGAGAATTCGGAATGGAACTCACTCACTCGATTGGAATTGTTGGATTTTTTCTCAAATTCTTCCATAGCATCATCAACCTCACCTCCGATAGAAATTCAACCTTTCACTCATTTGGAATTATTTTCAAAATTCCGAGACAAGATGAGACGTGGTAAAACACCCATCCTGCCCTTCTCCATCACAACTTTCAAACTCGTGAACACGATCAAGAAATTTTCCGTTCGCTCTGAACTAAATATTTTCAAATGTAATGATCAATCAAGGATGTTTGATGGTATTGCTGATGTCAAAGACTCTGAAAAGGAATACACAATGGATGCTCCAGTGGGGATTAAAATTTCACACCATCATCAATGTATCATTGTGAGTGATTATAACAATCAAAATACGATCATTGTCGATTTGGAAAATTGTAAATCATTGAAAAAGATTCTTCCTATTCAAACAAATGCAATTGAATTGGACAGAAATTATAATGGTCTTCATCAAGATGCCTTGTTGTGCTTTAGGAAATCTTGTGTAATGAAGTATGATTTGAATCAACTCTTGACGGAATCATTTGAATCTGTTACACCTTTATGGACATCCACGAAATGTTCAGCTTTGGTAGGAATGACAATTGTAGGACAAGAGGTTTTAGTGACTGGTGATAACAATCGTGTCTATGTATTAAGCTTGCTGAATGGAGAATTATTGCAAACCATGACATTGCCAGACACAATTTTACGTGCGACAGGAATTGATGCTCTTTCACACAATGAAGTAGTATTGGGAGAGGGTTATCCCTTTGATCGATTGATTCTTTGTAGAAAAATTGATAACACTTGGAAATTTGTTAAAATTTTAGTCGAAGAAAGTGTTGAAAGAGAAAATGAAACACCCTATCCTTATCATTTAGTGATTGATAGAGCAACAAGGAATATAATTGTGAGTTCGTGCTATGGCCTTGAACTTCGAATTTTTTCTCCAGATGGACAAAAACGAAGAACGTACGGCAAGGATCTATTGAGTTATCCTGAAGGAATGTGTATTAATGAGCTAACAGGAGAGCTATTTGTTTGTGACACTGATCACTGCAGTATTCATATTTTCAAGTAAATTGAGTAATGATTGAATTTTCAGTTGACAACTGAATTGACAATCAAATTCTTATTTGAATATCTTCTTCAATGAGGAAAACTGTTTCAAATGAAAACTTTACAACCTTTTTATGAATTGCAATCTTTAATAATATTTAAACCAAACATTCAAGACAGTGGGTTTAAAATCAAAGCTATTGGTTGAGTGGGCATTGCCACCGATCCAAATCCTTTGAAATCTGATGCAAACAACTGAGGTGTTTCTACTTGATAATTTGACAATAATTCCATCAAAAAGAGCTTACTCGAAAGCATGGTGAAATTCGAACCAGCAAATCCTTTCAATCCAATAAAGGCATGATCTTCCTCCGCTAACTGACGTAAATTTCCAACCTCTCCCAAATTGAAACGATCTGGTCGATAGGTATTTGCATCATAGGGATAAACCTCTTCATCTCGATGCACAAAGAAGGGTGAAACACACACCAAATGATTGGCTGGAATGGTCAAATTATGAAAATTCATTCCTTCTAGAGTTTGTTTCGTAAATAATTTCAACGAATAGATTCGAGCCGCTTCTTTCAAACACGAATCCAGTAATTTCAAAGGATCTTCACATGCATTCGATTGTAAAATCGATTCCACAAGTCGCATATTATAATTACTACTCATGTGACTAGAAAGTTCACTTCCACTAGTATTACTAGTGCTGACATTCGAAGAAGTACCTCCTCGTCCCAAGACTGGATTCCGTTCACTACTCGAAGCAAACGTATTGGTATGAATTGGAGAAGGTGGCAATATTGAGGTTGTTGTTTCTGTCGGTTTCGTAGGTGAGCTTGTTGAAAGAGCACCTCCTGACAATAAGGTAAAGGATGGTCTTCTTTTTGCCAATCCACTTGGTTTTGGTGCCGTAGGAGTTGTGACAATGGTATTATTCACATTCGAAGGACCACCAGAATCGGTATTCACAGAAGGTTCTTTCAACGAGGATTGATCTTCTCCTCCACCATCTCCTGTAGGAGTATGATCAACCGGTGAGGTCGTAAATGGAGGATTTCCCAATAAGGGAACAGCTCTTGTAAAACGTTGTGTGGGTTGTTGCTGTTGTACTCGAAACATTTCTTCCGTCGAGCTGGTAGCTCTCATTGAGAGAGGCCCTGGTGACGATGGAATGGACAAGGAAGGAATACTATCGGGTGGATTGGTATCCGTCGAAGTGTGATGCGATTGAGTGTCGTCGGCTGTTGAAGATAATCCTCCATCTTCTAACATGCTTTGTTTTCGAAGTTCTTCGACATCTTCTTCTCGTAAACCTCCACCTCCTCCAGCACTATTGGTAAGACTTGTATCTGTGATGGTACTCACACCTTCTGAATTTTCTAACGAGTTGTTGTCCTGACCTGATATGGTGTCAAATTCTTCAGTGGATAAATTAGTGGCTGGTTGTGTGAAAGCTTCTAAATGTTGTGGAGTGGCCATGGAAATTGTAGTGGGTGAAAAGTGTGGCAATAGAGGCCTGACTGAGCTTGTGGCTTCACTCCACATGGATCGAATGAACTGACTCGATTCCTTTTCGAGTTTTTCCTTAAATAGGTTAACTTCCATTCGTAATCGATCTTGAAGTGTGGAATCGCTGGCGACATGAGCAATGGTCCATCCTAATGCTGCCACACTGCTCATGGATTCCACTAACAAGCACATGATATGATTGGCATAGATCGATGTGGTTGCATGAAGACCACCATATTTATCACTTCCATTTCTTTCAAGAATGAAATCAATGTAACAGTAATGAAGATTGGTGGTGTCTTCTTTCGATGAAACGTTTCGTTGCAGAGAAGGTTGAGAAGCTGGTAGAGATTGATGTGAAAAAGCGTGTTGTTGTTGCTGAGTATAGGGCACTTCTTCAAGATTTTCAAATTCCATCATTTTCACACGTCTTTCAATTTCACTACTGATCAAATAATGAACTCTCTTCTTCTTGGTTTCGATTTGTTCAATAACACTGGGCATCCAAACATATTCCAACAAGTTCGATCTCAAATGATTGTAATACAGAGTGACAAATGGATTATGAATTTGAGTTTCGAGAAAGACAATGTTGTCGGTCACTTCATCTCCATGTCTCTTGACAAAGGAAGAACCCAACACACTTCTCATCAAACTTCTCACCACAAATTTGGACATTTGTGAAAATAAATCATTCACAACCACAACTTCTAAAGGTTGTTGACTTCCTTGATTACTGCCTGCTCCCGACGAGGACGAGGACGAACTGGAGGAATCAGGAAAGAACGAATCCGAATGCTTGTGTAAAATCTTTGGTGTTGGTAATTCCATCTCGGCAATGGCAGTTTTCTCATTACGATCGACAAATTTCAAATTAATGTGTTGTTGATGGAAGAGCAAACTTCTCACTTCTCTCTTAATGTTTTCCAAATATTTCACAAGAGCATTCTTATTGGTGAAACCTTCTTTCATGAATGTTTTTGATTTGTAGAGCCAATCTTGATTCCAAATCTCTTCTCGAGTTGGAGTAGTTGTTGTCATTGATGAGGAAGAAGAAGAGGTTGTTGCATGAGAAGTCTTGGGAGGTACAGTTTCAATTTTGAACGAAGCGTTTGAAGAAGTCGATGCCACAGCAGCACCATTCATAATTAAGGGTTTGTACAGATAATCTCGAGCAGCTTGTTCATCCAACTGTTTAGCATCGAAGAAAAACTTGTTGGTTCCTTCTCCAACCATAAATGTCCATTCCTTAAAATAGGAAGAAATTGTGAAAACAGGACCATATAACTCAGAGGCCTTTTCCAAGAACAAGATGGGGTCTTCACACCATTGAATCCATACACTCAAGTACGGAATGGAAGGCATGTTTCTCCAAAGCCATCCTAAGAGACCTGTTTTTGTTACCAATTTAGTGTTCGCATGAGTATTGTGAAGAAAATGTGCAGCTTGACGAGTGGCAGCCAATGATTTGCTATTCTTTTTCTGATCATCCAACAATTCTTGCAAGGGAAAAACAATTCGATGAGGCAATTTACCTCCTGGATGTAATCTCTTTTGTTCATCATCGCTTACAAACACACACTTCTTGTGCGGACGTTTTTGAAAATATAAAATGTATCGATTCTTGTGGTAGTGATGAAGAACAGCAATGGTGACGAGAACGAGTAGAAACGCTACAAATATACCTGCAACGTTGAGCAAATAATTTTCAAAGTACATGTTAATGTAATCGTTCGCAATTGTTGACGAATTGTGATGAATGTTTTGTATTCTGTTGATCACAAAGAGAAAATAATATGCCTTGTTGTTTTCTTAAATGATGTTTGCGTTATTTTGAAGCTTTTGCCGGAATAATAAAAATTTTGTTGTTTGCCTTAAATGGAAAATAAATAAATTAAAACTTTTTGTCTTGATCTCACTTTGTCAACATTCCAAATAAACCCTGTTGACCTTATTTTTTCAAGATTTCTTGGTCTGCAATGTCAAGATTATGGTCCAACCTTCTATTGTCACAGACATTAGGACAACTCATTGATACAATCTTTCCTACAAATACAAGGAACCGTCCATCAGAAACAAGCAAATCTCTAGAGAAATGTTTACAAATCGTCACAACATTGATGTTGCCCTCTCTACACCAATCTCACAATGTGAAATCGTTCAACGCCGGACAAGGTTTCCGTATTAAATCCAACTCCATTGGTGGAGCGTTGAGAGGACCAATATTCAAACTTTGTTTCGCCCTCTTTCAGGCCCACGAATATCACACTATGACCAGTTCCATTCACTCTCCAAAATTGAATAAAATCACCTTTCTTAGCTTCGAATATGGTATTCACGTGCTTGCCAAGACCTCGTGACATCAATGCCTTGTAGCAACCTTGTTTATAGGACTCATCGTCCTTTTCTGCAGTCTCTTGTTTCTCACAAAACCAATCTCTCTTAATTTTTAGCAATTCAGGAATGGTAGAATAGTCCTCAAGTTTGGAATGACCCCTCTCTGTGAATACCCGAAAGAATACTTCAAAGGTGACACCACAACAAAATGTTGAAGGAATGCTAAGAATCGGATTCATTAATGACAAAATACCGCTCTCTGGTGCTGTCGTAGTGGCCGCTGCGCCCGAATCAGTGAGACCAAAATTTCCACCTCGAGTAAAAGTGCTTAATATTGAAGATGGATGCAAAAAGAATTGAGGCATGATCATGGAATTTAGATTTTCAGGCCTTTGTTGTTGCTTTTTTAACAAGTCCATTTTCATTTCCTTCTTCTTTTCTGCAATGACCTTTTTACCTTTGAGAGTTGAGGTGAAACTTGGAAACACGAGTGTCTCGGTGGAGCCTCGTTGCTTTTGGGAGTTGTCATTCTGGTGGCCAAGGTCATTATTTTGATCAAAATGGCCATTCTCGACCGCTTGTCGTAAAATTAAATCTCTTGCAAATCCATAATTCGAATGACCACAAATGCAGCAATGCAATTGTGAGCGGTCACATAAACATTGTGTCATGGGAGGTAGCAAGCAAAGAAATTCTTCAAAATCCATCAAGAGACGGTTCAGTTCTGTCTTCAATTGTTCATCCATTACATCCTCTTGATTGTTACTGTCGCCTCGAATGCCACTTGTCGATGGTAGTGCCAAATTTAAAATATCAGAAAATTCTCTCTCAATGGCTTTCCAATCATCGAGTGAGGTAAATAAGGGTTTAACCTTGCATGCAGTTTTGTTGCTGCAACTACTTTCAAAGACACTACTCGTGATGGGCAAACTTTTGGCCAATTCTTCTTCGATTTCGTCTAATCGAGCCAACTCTGCCAAAGTCGAAATGAGTCGTGCTGTATGAGGTTTACCGAGTGAGATTTGACGGAGATGAGTCTGTAAGGCAGTCCACAGACGCCATTGGTGTTGCAGAGATTGTTGTTCGACCTCGTCTTGTTTCTGAGAGGATGCAGAAATGCCCATCATGGAACTTGTGGTCGAATTTGTCATGATGAACGAGGTGGAGGATGATAATGGTACAGAGTTGTTTGTACTTGTAGTAGTAATAGTACTGGTCATATTCATTGGAGAAGTCGAGCCGAAGGATGTTGTTGTTGGTGGCGGTATCGGAGAAGTCGGAAACGAAGGCACCGAAGAGGAAAAGTATTGACTGCTCCTATAGGACGATGATGAAGATGCGTTAGGCTTGACCCAACCATACCCCAGAGAACCATCCCTAGGATAGGATGAAAGGATTTGAACGACACTCTCATTATAGTCTGGTGTTGTCGGTAGGGTGGTTATTGTTGTTTCTTGTTGTAATAAAGGACCATTCATCATCGGACAAGTTGAAAATTCCTCAACATGAACTCGTTGTTGTTCTGATGGATTCTCTCTATTGTTGCTGCTATTCTCTGAAGTGTTCAGACTGTGCTGCTTGTTGTTGTTGCCTTCCGTATTCGTAGTAGTAGTAATACCACAAGTTGAAATATAATCGAAAGAACTCTGCGTAACAACAAGAGGCTTTTCTTTTTCGAACTCAACTTCGCGAATCATCATGACCTTGTCGTCGTCAAAAAGATCTTCATCATGCTGCTGTTGCTGCCCTTGGCATGGAAATGGTGAAGATGGTTCTGCCATGTTCTTCCTTTTCATGATTGTGATTGGGGTAGTGACTCGAGGGCATTCAGCAGCATCAACAACACTCAATACTATCAAGTGATCATCATGTCCAGTTCGCAATTAGATCATCATCAATCTACTCACCATCAACATGTTCACCACAGCCATGACCGTTTAGAACACTAATCATTCTCTTTCTTTCTTGGAGAGAATTACTTCAGCTGGGCATACAACACACGCTCAAAGATTTTCAATGCGAGTGTTACTCGGAGGAGAAATTTTAATGGAGGTGACACGCGAAAATCATTCTCGTGTTCGAGAAACACTTCTTGGTTGATACCAGAGAAAATCTGTGATTATTTGAGTTGACATGCTACATGTTTGTTAGTTTGTTACATTCTGGCATAGAGTCAAAAAAAGAAGGACCAATAGGAGTTGTCGTTCGTGAGTGAGCATTATTATTTCCCTCGTAAATTCTGCTGTGTTGATGGTGAACCCTGTGTAGGTTCAAGGATACAATATCTGAGGCTCTAACTCCCATTCCAACTGTAATAATGTTTCGTCTTGTTGTTGGGTTGCTTCTACTGGATGGTCATTTGTGCTGTAACAAGCATTAAATGGTTTTGAGGTTACACTCTCTTGAGAAGATAATGTGTTGCCTGAGCATTCTGTTGGGTTTGTTGTATGAGTGGATGGCCATCCTTTTCGATGATATTTCACTCGATGTGCCAAACGATGATCTCCACTTTCCCAAAATTCAATAGAATACGCCCTAACTCTGAATATTTAAATAATAATAATTATTAGGATCAATTCGAAAGATAATCGAGTTAAAAATTGAAATGATTTGGAAATGAAAAAATCAATGAATTTGATTCCAATGAAGCATCATTTGTCACACGTTGGAAATTCAAAGTCGTAAACTCATCGTTGTGCAAGCTGTACACACTTACCTTATTCCACCCCAATGAGAAGGTCGCCTTAATTCACTCGAAAGCTCATGTTGAGCATTTTCAAATTCTTTCAAGAGTTGTTTCCTTCCACCTGTGATGATCTTTGATTGTTGACTCACACTCGAGGCAATTCTGGACTCCAAAGGACGAGAATTGAAATACTCGTCAGATTCCTCATCGGAACATAGAGAACCAATTCCTTCAATACGAACTTGTCGTGATCTTCCGTTGAGTGCTACTGACACACGATCTGAGAAGTGTGGTGATGAAGAAATTTCTACAGCATCATCATCTTCTCGTTCCGAATGATTAGTTTGAGAATTACTATTACCGTTCTTATTATTATTGTAATGATGATAATTCCAATAGAAATTGAGTGCAATTTTTCCATCGTTTTGCAACATCTCGTTCGCTTTTCTAGATTGAAAATTGGTACAAAACACAAATTCTCCTCTCTCAATATTGAAAGATTTTAAAAAGACATTCCGAGTGGAAGGCTGCATGGTTTGTGGATTGACAGTAGCCACAATCATGGTTGCCGGTTCGGGAGGAAGTTGAAGGATGGAAGGTAAAGATATGAAACTTTCTTTCAAAGACGAATTCGTGTGTGATGAATGCTGGGTTTTTGAAACAGAAGTGAATTGTTCTTGTAGCAGGTGCAATAGTTGTTGATGCGTGTGTTGTGCCTGTGAGTACCATTCCGAAAAGATGAGCATTGGATTGCAAGGTTGTGAGAAATTGCTTGATCCTGTTTGAGACATTTTTCAGAAATTCATTTTACATGAAATCCTTCAACAGCTTTCTCATTAATTGTGAGCCAGTCCGCAATTTAAAAGAATGATTTAAGGGTCCACTCGCTAAATTTCTCAAATCTGTCTGTGTGTGAGCCTATGAGCCTCGTTACAGTATTCTTCGGTTGCAATCTAATTTTAAAGATCACACGCTGTCATTCAAGTTTAAAAAAGCAAGTGGCAAGAAACAACCGCTCAATGCACTCAACAACGAAAAGCAGCAGCAGCGCAACGAATACTTCCTCTCTCGATGATGAAGCACTCAGAAAAGCAGACAAGTTTAAACTCGTTGTACTCGGAGAAAGCTCTGTGGGTAGGTGTGATGATCTTTTGGTGTTTCTCGGATTTGATTTCAAACGGATTTTCATGATAATATTCCAAATATTAATATTATATTCACCATAAATATATGTACATACTCCTTTATCAACCATATAGGCAAAACGTCCCTCGTGATTCGGTTAGATAAGAATTGCTTTTTTCAATATCAGGAAAGTACAATAGGAGCAGCCTTCTCAACTCAGTTTATTACTGTTGGAGATCGAGTGATTAAATTTGAAGTATGGGATACGTATGTAAGCTAAATCGAAATTCATTTCACTTTATACACGTGATGACCACTGTATCACATTACAATGATTACAATTTCCTTAATTTTTCAAATAATATTCTCATAACACAGAGCCGGACAAGAACGATACAAATCTCTCGCTCCCATGTATTATAGAGGATCAGAATGTGCCATTGTCGTCTACGACATTACCAACATGGAGTCTTTTCATAGAGCCAAATATTGGGTCAAGGAATTACAACGACAAAGTCAAACAAATATGGTTATTGCACTCGCAGGAAATAAGGTCGATCTACAAGAAGATAAACGACAAGTCGACTACTCCTTTGCTCAATCCTATGCCGAAGATAATGGTTTAATCTTTATGGAAACCTCTGCCAAAGAAAATATTAATGTCAGAGAAGTGTTTGAAACGTTGGCACGAAAGATGCCTCTACGAGAGAGGGACAATGATGATCACGTGAATGGAGAGGGTGATGAGAATGAACAAGATGAAAATTATTATGGAGGAACCAGTCATTCGGGAGGTGCGAATGGACTCACGGTCAGACACTCTTCACGAGATCGTAAACAACAACAACTCTCCAAGCCAGGTTTGTCGTCCTCTTCAAGAACTACGTGTTGTGGTGGAGGTTCTACCACGAAATAGTTCATGTTGTGCGAGTGAGGACAATAGAAATTGTTGTGTTTTTAAAAATGTATTCGTGAGACAGAAACGTTAAAAGGACTCTCATGAATCACATACATTTGTACCATATAGAAAAGATGACAAATAATAATTAATACCACAAATTTTCACACAAAACAATTTAAGGCTTTGACACAAAAAAAATGCAAAAATTTGTTACTTTGCAAAGAATTTGCTTGCGTAGACTCACTCATCGTTTTATGTGCTCCCATGTTTCATCACAAGGAGTGTCAGTAACGGTTGCCAAGCAAACGCTACATCGGATTCAAGAGAATTTTCCGTTTCATTTCCGAGCAGTTTCGTGTAGAAATTATTTTACAACAACTTGCCCGATTCGAAATGACCTTGACACTAACAAGGATTCGTCTTTAAATAATTCAAAATCACATGAATCGTCATGGATTGACAAAACATTTCAAGTGGAGAATATTGAAGAAACCCGAAAATTAGCGGAACAATTTTCTAAATTGTTACAAAACACTGATGTTGTGCTGTTAACTGGAGATATGGGAAGTGGAAAAAGCGTTTTTGCAAGGCATATCATTCGGGTGTTGGAAAAGGACATGAATTTAAATGTGCCCTCGCCTACTTTTTTATTGGATAATATTTATGAAAATAAGATTAGTGGAAATTATGAGTAGGTGTTGGAAAATGCTTCACACTTTATTTTAATAATGATGATTTTGTCATTATTTTTGCTAAAAATGATCATCAACTATGTCATGCATGACGATATATTATTTTGTGAAATAATGTTCTCTTCTGCCTCTTTTCCTTTATATAGAACAATACATCACATTGATCTATATCGATTGGATAGATTTGACAGATTAGATTTGCCTCACATTTTCACAAATGGTATTTCTCTAATTGAGTGGGGAAATCGGTTGCTTGAAGACAACGACATGATGAAACAACCTCATCATTCCTATATACGAGATGTCTTGCTAGATTCCTCCAAGTGCCACATGCTGATTATCCTTTTTGAAAATGCTGGGTCGAATGAACAGCATTGTAATGGTGCGAATAATTCCATCATTCCTGACAATGAGGAGTATGAGTCACCACGTTCTATTACCTTTCTTTCCAGTGATTCAACATGGAAAGAAAGACTTGCAGAATTCTAAGTTGGATTCTCTCTATTCAGATATTTTCCACTATTTTTGCTGCTCTAGCTCATTAAGTCTGGCCTCTAACAAATCACATCTCTGTTTGAATTTGTCAGCCTTTCTTTGCATCATTTTTCGTTCCTGTATGAACGTGTCATTGAGAGATTGCAACTGCATGACATGGTTAAATTGCAGCTCCTTGATTTTTTCATTCAATGATTTTACCTTGTCATCACACTCCTTTCTGGCAAGGGCAATTTCTTGCTTTGAATCACTTTCTATTTGATCTTGCTTACTTAGACGTTGGTTCTCTTTTTGCATGACTTTAATCTGATCTTTAAGATTTTCATTTTGCTTTTGATGGATGCCGAGCTCGATCGAAAGAATTTGATACTCCTTAACCAACTCTTCATACTGAAATTCCTTTTGCATGGCTATTTTTTCTGCCATCTCGAGCTTGTATTGAAGCTTTTTAGTGTCATTTTTCAATGACAATTCTTGGGTGAGGCGCTTTTGTGATTCTTGCATTTCGTGAAGAGTTTCCATTGCATTCTCATAGAGAGCCTCATTTTTGGAGGATGATTCTTTCACAAGGTTACATTCTTCCATTAGCTCTTTGTAGTCTATTTCTAGCTGTGTGTTATACTTTACAAGATTGGAATACTTCTCCTGAAGATGGTCATCTTTTCTCATGAGCTCAGTTTCTTTTCTGAGAATTTCCAATTCCTTATCCTTCCCACTGATAGTTTCTTCCAAGTACTGAATACGTTCCATTCCTTTCCGTATTTGCAGGTTCAAGTCACTCACTGTTTCATTTAAAGCAACTTGTTGAGTATTTAATTTTTCTGCCAAAGATGATTTTTCAGTAGACATGGATGCAATACTTGTTTTAAGACTTTCAATTTGAGAGTTGAGATTGGAAATTGTCGACTCATATTTCAAGGACATGGTTTTTAACTTTTCTTCGAGTGATGATTTTTCCAACATTGTTTGCATTAACTTTTCTGTTAGATTGGAAACACTTGTGCTCAAACTTGAAGTTTGCTCTTCCAATTCATGCTTTTGTTTTCTCAATAATTCTTTCTCATTAGCCATGCCGTTCGAGTCAACTGAAGACGTCAGAAGAGAATCTGAATTGGATTTTTTGTGAATGAGTTCAACAGTGCCAGTCTGAGTTTCTTTTTGAAGAGTTTGAACTTTGAAAGAATTTCTGGACTGATCAACGACATCCACAATTCTATCAGCCACTTCTATGAATTTTTGCAATTTCGAAGAAATACTTGGATTGTTGTTGTTCACTTTGAATCGTTTAGAAACTGGGATGAGCTATGTAAATGATGAGCACCAAGAAATTCATAGAAATCATTGATTGTTTTCAACTTACCCGATCAGTTTTTTGCAGAAGATGATATTGCATTTCGACAATTTTCTCAAGAAACATCTCCAACAGGTAATATTTTGTTTTGAAGCAATCATGATGGAAAATACATTGTGACATATTGGAAAAGTCATCCAAGGTCATTCGTTGCCCCCTCTCGTCTCCCTTGAAATCATTCAGTTTTTTATGAAGAACAGTCATATCCCTTTTCATGAGAGAAATGAATTGAAGCGTATCGTCATCGAGTTGCAACACTGTTTCTTGATCTAGTTCGGCACCATTCAATTCCTCACTGTTCCTTCCACTTGATGGAGTTGAATCCTCTCTACTCCCTCTGCTGGTGGTTCGGGATGATTGGGCACTGCTGTTATATGCAACGCTATAAGAACAAACATTATTGGAAATAGTACCACTCGTTGCCGCACTATTTCCAATACTAGCACGTTTGTTTCTTGTAGAGGCTGCAGCTGTGCTTGTACTAAGGCGCTTGGAAGCTGGTGAAGAAATTGCAGGAAGAGTTACGCTACATTTTGACGAGTCTTTAAACAAGTCTTGACTACTTCCAGAGCTCCTAAATACTCCCTGTGCATAGTTGCGTTTATACGAGTTATTATTGCTGTTGTTGCTCGGAGTTGTTGTGGTTTTGATGGTCATCATGGATGATCATTCTTTTGTTTTCAACAACAATTTTCTGTATAATGATGATGAGAATGGGTGAAGAACGTCTTTAACGTTACCGATGTTTGTTGTTGATGTCCTTGGCACAATATGAAAGACAATGAATGATGGTCTTTGTTGATGAGCCTTAATATTTTTTTATGAGTTTTGGAGATATCTGGATTGGGATTTTAATAATGTCTCTTCGGATGATTAGGTCCAAATAGTATTCATTTACTGGTGAACGTATGATATGATTATTTAACAGGATGGATGCGCGTTTGCGACATGGTCACACGGTTGCCAACGCTTATTCATCTTTGGAATTTTCTTCGATTGGAGTGTGGGAATGAATATTACCATTCTGAACTTCTTCGTGGGATTCAGAGTTGAAAGATGCTTCCTCAACTTCTCCAAAATTTTCATCAACCTCTTCTTCTTTAGATGGATCAGAACTGCAAGTAGTTGAGATGAAACCTTCCACATACTGTGGCACTCCACTGTAGGCATTCAGAAGCATTTGTTCCTCTGCCTCTAAAAATACAGAGGAAGCAATTCTTCGTGCGAGCTCAATGGTTTTTCTTCTCCTCAGCATGTCTAAAAATTTTTCATATATTTCTTGATCCTCTGGATCCTCAATATCTTGAGTTGGATCAATTTTATGGTCCTTACTGATTATGATTGTTAATTATATTATAGAAAAGGTTGGTAATAATTAAGACGAGTGACATCCATGAGATCCATGTTTGTTGGACTTGGAACATATCTCCACAACTTACTTTAAATCTAATTTGCTTCCTTTGGATGTGTATTCTCGTGCTGAATGAGGTTGTTTGTTGGTAGGGGAACTTCGAATTTCTTTCAGAGGAGCCAATGATTTGATCTTTTTGGGAGGGCTCACCCGAGCAACATTGAAATTCTTGGAATATTTGTAGGACCACGGTAAGTCATTGTCAACCCTCTTTTTCATTGACATCATATTTACTGTGTGATTTTTCTTAATTTGATTGATCATTATACTTCCTCCAACGTTTGCTGTGTTTGTATCAATTGTTCCCATTTTGTTTTGATAGCCTCGACAAACTGGAATTGTTGTTGCAGATATAAATTTCAATTTCGGAAATAATAACAAGTGATATTCAATATTCAATATTCATATTCCAAATAATTCAAATAGAAATTGATAACAACATATCATGATGATGATCGTCCATTCATTCATTAAATTATTATGATTCCCTCCATGAGCTTTAAACCCACCTTTTACCTCATTAAATTCCAACCCCTTTTTCCTTGCCTTGCTCAAGGTTGAAAGCGATGAGAGTGTGTTTCCCGATGATGAGCCAGCAGGAGCTCCCATAGTTGTAGTTGCCATGATGATGATGATACAAACGGTGAGGGTCCGTCAAATTTACAGTTTTTCGGTTATTGCAAAAAGGGTTTGAAAAAAATACTGTAACGAGGAGGAGCCTTCTTGCAAGTATCAGTATTAGTAAGAGATGCGAGAGATGTTTCGTCGTGTGATGTGTTGTGAGAGGTAGCCATCTTGGGATTTAGACAGACTGCCGCAGCAGTTGGGCCCAACAATCGTGGTTAAATTTTGAAACAAGAATTAATGCATCAGTTAATGACAATTTTGCGAAGACAGAGTTTGGCGACTTTAAATTTTATGCTCTAACTCTTTCCGCGGATCCAGTCTCTGGATTTCTTCAATAGTGAATGACATGCCAATTCTAAAGAGGTCAAGATTATTTATTACTTTTTTCTCAACGAGGCGAATACGAAAATGGTATCAACAACTCGCGAGATGCAAACAAATAACCCTTGCCACAAGAATGGTTGGACACGTTTCTTTTTTTACACAAGTTTGATTCGAAATTTAGGACACCATTCAAATCTGTAACCATGACGAACAAAATAGGCAGTGACCCATTGAAATCGTGCACATGGCTATCAATTTTATACTCCCTCTCCTAAAGGACAATTATTGAAATTATCTTTCGAAACACAGATAATTTTGAAAAAACAATTATCTTCAATCAAACCCCAAACAATGAAAATTACCATTGTCTCCTTCGTGCCACAGCATCATGCAAACAACGGGTTTCCTTTGGAAAACGCAAGGGCCAACATGGAGAGCAAGAACCTCACCATGATTTCATATTGCTCCACTTCGGACACTTCAAACGAACATGGATGTGAATCCACAACTACAAATCCTTTCGATGGCTCGGTCGATATGTCCAAACATTTCAATATACATGCAATTCCAAATATTCGAATTCATACCAAACAGTTCTCACCAACAACGAGCAGAAGGGCAAAACCACAACCAACGACCCAAGATGAGGTCAAGCCAAAAGGTATTCAAAAAAAGACATCATGCAAGAGTTCTTCACAAATATGCTCCTCCCAACGAAGTATTGAGCAGTTCAGCACTGCATACTTTGTTCAACTGTACAATAATAACAACCAACCACGAGAGGTCACAACTCAAGTGCATACACACAAGAAGGATGCTCATCACAAACGCTCGACCATACCTCATATACCTCATTTGCCGCCCAGCAACTCTTGCACAACACAACATTCTGAAACTGCAACAACAACGAAGAAAGTGAGAACCTCCATCTCTATTCAAGAGCTCCTTAACGCCTGAGTGTGGGTTCTATATTCAATGGATGAACTGTAAATGCACGAATAAAGGCAGCATTTTCAGAGATAATCCATGGTCACGCTTGTGCAATTAAAATGGAAAGCACTTCTTAATTTTTATAAAGAGCTCAAGAATGAGACATCCAAATAATGAAGCATGCAAGACATCACCATAACATCGTTAGATGACATTTCTACTTTTTGGGTTGTGGTGTCACACTAAAACGATTGTGTCATGGTTAAATAAATTCGAAATCTTGCAACCTTCGGCCTTCTGTCTCTTTTGGTATTTTGTAAAAAAGAATCCAACTTTGCTATTGCCTTTTTTTTAGCAAGATCCGCATGATTTTGACCATAGTGACAGTACCTTCGAGAGGCCCATTTTACGTTTGCATGGATTCTTGCCACCATTATTCAATCTCCATTTCAGGATGGGGTCAACCCTCATTCATGAACGGCACCTTTTAAACCATGCACAAACCACGTGATTCATGGCCTATACAAAAAAAAACATAGTTTTCGCGTTGCAATACTAGTACAATGAAATTCTGCCATGTCACGTTTGTACCCAATCAAAGCAACCACAAGATTGGTAAAAGGCATAAACCTCTCTCCATGATTTCCTATTACACAGACGATGAAAGTAACTCTACCAAAGATCCTTTTGATGGTTCTGTGGATTTATCTCAACATTTCAACATGCCAATTACTGTCCCACTCTCTTCTCGAAGAAGCATCATGCCACTTCCTGCGTTATTACAACCAAACACACCACATGTGCCACATGTCGTGCACAAATCCAATGTCTCTCATTCTTCTCAGAAAATGCATGCACAAGAGGTAACCTCCGTCTCAACTCAAAGGCATCCAATGAATCAAAGACAGCGATTACCTTCTGTTGAATACTCTCAACCGATGGGATTAAGCCTTCAGAGAAGAATACAAAATCTTCAAAGAATGAATCAAAAGCAGATGGTCAAGTCGACATCCCGTCGATTTCAAAAGAAACCTCAATATGCATGTCATTTAGATGTTTGTTATCGAGAAGATATGGAAAGTATTCCAAGTGCTAACAGTTCACTTCCAAAATATCGTCATCACGAACACCCAAAAGTTAGGACGACAAGTGACATTATTTCATGTCGCAGTGAGGCCAATCTTTCAGGAATGACCATTCGAACCCAATATCAAGCAAGCTCAATCTCTGCTCCCATTCAACCACAAGCACGAAATGACCATTTGCTACATTCAACTCCATCGCTTCCAACCATAGGCGCTATAGAAACTCCAAAAACCAAATCAACTGCCAGCACTATTGTCCCCAATAGAAAAATTAGAACATCCATTACCTTGTTTGAATTGTTGAATCATGATGAAAATTAAACATTTTCGTTTAACCAAAGATTGACAAACTTCTCTGTCCATGGATGAATTTTCAACTCTTAACCTCAATAACATTTATTTGGGCATCAACAAATTAAATACAGATCAAGAGTAGATCTGTAGTTGTCAAATCTTGATCTTCTCAAGCAGCTGTTACCTCCAGAGATTTCAGCAGGCTGAAAATCAATTTTAACACGACTTGCAGTGTGTATGAGTTATGGTCGAGAGCTCATGGCAGAAAACATGATACGTTAGAAGAATTCTGTTTACTCATATAAAATGGTAGAACTGATAGTCTTAACGTTCATAAAAAGCATTCAAAAGCACATTCTTAACTGCGTTATCACTCTTCGTATCTACATTTTGTCCAATCGTGTCACAATCATCCAAATGTTTCCAGAATTGCCTAAATGTCATCTCCATGTCGAATAAACAAGACATTGACTCGATTTCCAGTTGGATCAGAAAGAACTTCTTATAAATCAAATCGAGTCCATTGTTGAAGGTGAATCATGCCATTCAATCTTCCTTGACCAGTAGTATCTTCACCAAAGTCAAAGATCCACTTTTATCGACCAATAATAACACTAATTGAAGACCTTGCAATGCATCTTCATATTTGAAGGAATGTTGATAGAATTGTTTTTGATAAACATGTTGCATGGAAGAGGGATTTCTAAAAGCCATGTCATGGATAGGGAGGGCCCTGACAAATCCGCAGCCAGTGTGAAACAAATCACTCGTGCACTGTTAAATGACGACAGGGTTCAAGGAGTGGCTCTCAAAGTGCCTTGCAACATTTCCGAGCCGAGGAGAGGCCATTCCGTTCGTGGAAAACAGACGAAACCGCTTTCGTTTTACTTTGTTTTCCGCTGAAAACTAGATTTTATAAATTCTTTCGTTTTATGATGAAATCAATGTGTATTCAAGGTTTTAAAAATTGTTGAATGAAATGCCTTCCCATAACAGCCATGCCACACTCAGCAAGCAGCTAAAAATACCTTGAAAAAAAAATTTAATACTCAACAATGTCCGAACCGCTATCATCGCCTTCACCGGAATCATCATCTTCACCAGAATCATCATCGTCAGCATTATCACCAACATCACCTTCAGCATCATCTTCATCCCCAAAAAAACGAAAAGAGAATGAGAATTCTACCTCACACAAACTAAAGAAAATGAAATATCAACTATTGCTGGAGAAAGAAAAAACAAAACAGGAGGAAGAAAAAACAAAACGTAAACTAGAAACAGAAAAAGAAAAAACAAAACGTGAAATAGAAACAGAAAAAGAAAAAACAAAACAGGAGGAAGAAAAAACAAAACAGGAGGAAGAAAAAACAAAACGCGAAATAGAAACAGAAAAAGAAAAAACAAAGCAGGAGGTAGAAAAAACAAAACGTGAACAAGAAAAAACTAAACAATTACAATTAACTCACAAATCTACATCCAACCTATCAACTCACTCATATGCTAGTATTTATAATTCAGAAAAAAACCAACACCACATTACTGTTGTCGATGAAATGGAACTCAAGAACTGGATTACCCATAGCCAGGTTAATGATGATATATTAAACCTTTTCACACCTATAAACAGTTCAGCGGAGAGTGAGGTCCATAACACAATGAGCACAATCCTCGAAAAAATGGCACAAAATGATTTGAAGGTAATTGACACAAGCCAAAAACAATATTTATCAGCTCAACTTGATAGCAGCACATCTCAAGCACCAGATTTCACTTTCTACTACAAAAATTATACCTTACTAGAAACATCTAATCACTCATTACTAACTAAAATTGCAAATATTGTTGGTGACATCAAAGCTCGTGGTAAAAGTATCGAAAAACCAAGCAGTCTGGGCCAAATGATTTCATATTTACAAACACTTCTCATTGCTCAAAAACATTACAGAAAATGTAATTACGGATTCATTACAAATTACACATCAATTATATTCCTAAAAGCTGAGATCAATGATGATATTGTTACATTTCAACATTCAAAACCGATAGATTTCAAACCCACCAATAATATGGCAACTCTTGGTCTTCAAACACTTTATTCTTTACTTAATACTTCCATTGACAAGGTGGATAGTATTGGGTTTTATCCGTCAACAGTAATCAATTTAACATCCTTCCTTTCGGATGGCTATACTTCTTTGGTTTTTGAAGTACCTGATGAAAGGGTTGCTAAAATATGTAAAACGCCCGTTTATACTAATTTGTTTGAGAACGAATATCAAACGTTGAATACTCTCAAAAGCTATAATATTGATGTCCCTCAAGTAGAAAAACTATGTGAAGGAGTTTTACAAATGGAAAAATTTAATTGCATAGAAGATACAGATACCCCAACCAAACAAGAATGTTTGGACTTAATAGACTTATTGCAAAAGGTTCATTCAAGGGGAATTTGCCACAGAGATATTAGACCTGATAACATTATGAAGAATGGAAATGATGGAAAATTAATATTTATTGATTGGGGCTTTGCATGTAAAGCTGACGAAATGACACAGTTTGCCGGAACAGTTTCATTTTGCGCAGATGAATATTTAGAATGTATTGTTCATCCTCATGGTTTCAAATCTTACAAAACAAAATATGATTGTGAATCGTTATTGAAGACATTTTGTTATTGGGCTTCTAGCAAAAAATTTCATTCCGTTTCTAGAAATGAATTTGACAAAGCAAGAGAAGCAAGAAATTTTTGGCGGCAGTTCGATGAACTTAATTTCAAGACCATTGTTTATCAGATAAGGAATGGCACTGACCCGTACGCTGCACTAAAGTCATTCTGGCAAAACAACACTAATCCTTCCTTCTGACATTTGAAACACCTATCTTAGTTTTTTGAAATGGAAATGGCAATAGATTGGAGAAGATTGTGACCTTTAATACAATACACTGGCACTTAAGATAAAAAATGATTATTAAAACCATACGCAGACAACATTTAATGTCAAAGTGAACACTGGGAGACGAATAGTTCCTCCATCCATTCAAATGTCTTCGTAGTCTTCGTCATCATTGGACAATACTTCATCCATTCCTTCTTCGTCAGATTCCAAATTTGAAGTGCCACCTTGTTGTGGAGGAGAGTCGAATTCGTTTGAAGCGATTGAAGACCCTCTTCATCATGAAAATAAATCAATAACAACTTCTCTCAGATTTGAAGTGTGGTTTGGACTTGAAGTGTTAATGCCTTTCACACCTGGCATTGTAAAGCATTGACTTTTCGTGAAAGGACACACATGCTTCTTATCCACATAGTCAGTATATTTGTTTTCCTTGCTTTAATGATAGATTGACCCAATGGCAGTCAATGAAATGTAGGATCCTGTAAGGAATGGATGATTGAAGAGCGTGAAAGAGGAGGAATTAAAAATCGTGCAACTAGGAAAGTGAAAAATGTGAAATTTGACATTTTCACGTTTAGAGGTTACATAAAGTACTTTGCTTGAAAATTTGCGAACACATTGTTGACCCTCAACGATTAGTAGAAAACCAAACATGTTCAAGATAGTTTACTCTCACTGAAATGTTTGAATAGACCAGAGTTCACACAAATACCAAAATTAGAATCTTAAAAAAAAATATTTGACATTTGCTCATTGACAACCATGTCGGAATCTTGTTGCGATCCAACACTCATTGCTGATCGATATTCTGCTCTCTTCTCTTGCAATGACCAACTCCGATACGAAGCCTTGATCTATTTTACAACACTGCTCAATGACGAACTTGTTCCAGTGGATGACCTCATCGAGTTGGGAGCCATTTCAAAATTTGTAGAATTTCTTCAACATGATGATGAGCCTCAACTTCAATCGGAAGCTGCTTGGGCTCTCATCTGTGTTACGGATGGTACTTCGGAACATGTTCAATATATTTTAGAATTAGGAGCTTTACCTTGGTTAATACGATTAATTTCAAGCTCCAATGAAGAGGTTCAAGAACATGCCATATGGACATTGGGAAATATTGCAGGAGATGGTCTACGAGCACGTGATTGTGTGTTGCGTGAGAGAGTTTTAGAACCGCTATTGAAATGCATGGAGAATCATGTCAATCATTTAGGCTTGATCAGGACATGTTCTTTTTTGCTGTGTAATTTATGTAGATGCCAACCAGTTCCTTCGTTAGAGGTGATTTCCAGTGCCATTCCAATGTTGGTTCGTTTATTGTATCATACAGATGAGGAAGTAGTGGCTAATGCTTGTGTGGCACTTGCTTGTTTATGTAATCCATTCGGTCCTATCGAATATGTTGAGAGAGTGGTTCAGACCACTGCTGTGACAAAATTGGCTGGACTGTTGTCGCATCCATCCAAAGATGTGGTTGTGCAAGCGTTGCAAGCCATTGGAAACATTGCTGCTGGAGATGCCTCTCATTTCACACAAGTAATTATTGACAGTGGAGCGTTGGCTCCTCTTCGTACATTGCTTTCAGACTCTCTCGTCTGGATTCAGAAAAAAACATGTTGGGTTCTTTCAAATATTACTTGTGTTAATGAGGATCACGTACAGGATGTCATCAAAGCCAATATTATGCTTGAAATAATTCGAATGATTGAGAATTCAACAGAGACAGAATTAAAAAAACAAGCAATTTGGGTATTTGTACATGCAATGAATAGAGGCAACAATAGTCAGATTGTTTATATGATTGAACAGCAGAGCCATTGCATTGAGGTGCTGTGTGACATTGTGCTACAAAATGAAAAAGCTGATTTGGCAGGAAAGGCCCTCGCAGCCCTTTCTAAAATTGTTTTTGCTTGCCGTGAAGAAGGTGCATGTCCAGAATGTGAGGACAAGATTCAGGAGAAAGGTCTTTGGCATGTGGTGGTGTACAACAATGTTAAGGTGAGCACAGTTCATACAAAACGTTTCACGAATTTGTTGCGGAGACCAGTCACTACCAAGTTGTGCGACATGGCCGTTTCATTCCATTCAGATCTCAACACTGATGACTCTTTGTAAAAGAACACATGTGGTCGTGAAGACTTTTGGCGAGTTTTTTTCTTCTTGAAGTTGGGGTGAATTTTTCAAAACAAAAAAAAAATGCTTGCCCCCTCTCAGCACCAATTTCTTCCGGATGAACAACGCATTCAACTGGTCTTACTCTCTCCGAATTTTAATGCAGAATTCAAAATACCTACATTGGATCGGGATGTGAGAATCAAGTTGAGAGAGATGGGAGAGCCCATAACCATGTTCGGAGAAGGACCTCCCGAACGAAGAGAACGATTGAAGCGACTGGTGGTCATTCAGAGGCTTAGAGAGGAAGAGGAACGGAATGAGGACGAACGAAGAATGGATGAACGTGAAGATTACACTGGACATGGATCGGAATTAATGGCTGATTTCCAAAGAGAATTAATAGCCAAAGGACGACAAGATTTAATTTCAACTTTGGCGAAAAATCAATTACAAGAAGAGCAAGAGGAAATGGTCGATGAGTTGGAAGAAAAAGAAGATATTACTCAACAATATTTTACTTTTGAAGCATCAAATACAAATCTTGCAAGTGTACGAGAAAGCATTGCCATGTATTCATTACAATCAGCACAGCAACGATTGGAGACAATTCGTGAGTTTGTGGATGTTGTGAAAAAAGATAAAATGGGACAACATACCTCAAAACCAGGAATTGCTGCACAATTGGTCGATCGAAAAAACAGACTCATGGACAATGTTCAAAAGCGATTATCTATGGTGTCCTCTGTGATTGGAGATTCACGGCCGATTTCACAAATTAAAATACTAGGTCACGATTTTGGAAAATGCATAACAGGAGCTTGGTCTGGTGACATGAAAGTTTGGCAAGTTGCAAATCCATGTTTTAAGGAAGAGGAGCCAATCACGGATGAGACTGATGAAAAAGAACCAGAAATGCCCTTACAGGATGAAGATGAATCCTACAGCTGTTCCTTAATTAGATCCTATACCAATGCTCATGACGAGAGAGTGACATGTCTTCAAGTGAGAAATGAATTCGTTCTAAGCTCGTCGGCTGACCGAATCATCAAATTGTGGAATATGGAAGATGAGTCAGAAAAACCAGCACAAGTTTTTAACGTTGTGGAATCAGAGTCTAATGACATGACCGATCACAATTCTGCATCTTCTGAAGAGCCTGCTCTGAAACGAGAGAACCTCAAAGCTGGAGACATTCACACTGCTGTCATTAATAGGCTCTCCATTCACCCCAATGGACAACAATTTGTGAGCACAAGCTCTGACCACACTTGGTGTATGTGGGACTTGTCCACTTATCAGCCACTCTATATTCAAGAAGGCCATTACTGCCCAGTGTATGCAGTAGATCATCATCCAGATGGTGGAATTTTGTGTACTACAGATTTTAATGGTGTTGTCAAGTTATGGGATTTGAGAACTGGTTTATTAGTATGCAATTTACTGCATCATGTCAAGGATGTGCTTAATTGTTCATTCAACCCATACAATGGAGTGAATTTAGTGACTGGAGGTTTAGACGGGCTAATTGACGTATGGGATTTGAGATATGTCAAGCATAGCTTAAATTCTGGAGCAAAACAAACAGATCCAAACTCGGATCATTTTAGGCAAGAGCCATACTATTCTATACCTGCAAGTTACAAATTAATGAACACGATCATGTATGAGCCTTCGTGTGGAAGATTTATTATATCTAGTGGATTTGATGGAACGATTCGATTCTGGGATACCATTTCATTTAAGCCTGTCTCTCAGTTTTCGATTGGAGAACGAATTTTATGTATGGATGTGACACAATATCCTAATTGCTGTTTTGTGCCAAAACATGAGGATGCTCACGAGTTTGGAAATTGGAGCGAACATTTAATGCTTGTTTGTGGAGGCTTTGACAAAAAGTGGAGAAAACTAACAACCTTTTGCAAACGTTGAAAATTCAAAGTCAAAATGAATGAACTCGTGACAAGTGGAAGCGCCAATTTTGTTGGAGTTTAAAAAACGATCCTATAGAAAACGAAAGAAATTCATAAAAAGATATGTTTAAAGGAAATTATGTACACAGAATACAGTTAGAAGTCTAACAATTTGGACATATCTTATTCAAGGTTAAATTCCATACCATTCGAAGATGAAAATTCATCGTCCAAACCCTCCTTCATTACTGGCTGTTCTTCCTCTTGTTGAGAGGTCGTGTTGTGGACCTGACCTGCACGAACATCAAGTGTAGCATTAATAAGGCGTTGAATTTCCTCTTGCAGTTGAAAAGGTAAAGTACAATTAAGATAATGTTCAATCACTGCTAATCGATTGTTGATGTCTGTGATGCTAATGTCATTGTATTGGACAAAAGTAGAGAATTGTTCATGAAGAACACCATTTTGCAAAAAGTGTGCTGAATCACTGGCATGTGTGGGTAGGTTTAGATTTGGAGTGCCGATGGATGAGTGTTGACTTTGTGTCGATACATTTACCGCAAGAAAATTATCATCTGAACTCATGTACCCAAGTTGATCCATCTGTAACTGTTGTGTTGGAGTGACTGTTACTGTTTTGGACTCTTTCATCCTTTCGCAAAGCTGCTTAAATCTGACATGTCTATGCTTCTCATTTTCCTCATTGCAGCATTGAATGATATCAAAAACCATTGAAGAAAACTCCTTGCATTGTTCATTCACGCTCAAATGAGCGGTAAGAAAATGATCCATGATCCTTTTCTGTTTGTCTTTCTTGGTAGTTGACACTTCACAGATTGGACATTTGTAACAAAGTTTGTTTGCGTATAGAGCGTATGGAAAGTAGATTTTTAATCTTGCACGAATGTCTTCGTATACTTTGGAAAGGATGGAGCCACGCCACAACTCTGGAATGGAGGGTGGAGACATTTTTTTGTGAGCGTGACGTCTTGGACAAACTACCGATCTGGTCTTTGGCTGTTTTGGCTTATCAGTTACTGACGTCTGCAAGAATGTTGTTGTGACTTTTATAGCCTTTGGCACAGTACTGACGTCTACAAGACGTCCAAGCAACTGGAACCTATTTAACACTGCTGCAACATTGGGCATTCTTTTGTCAAACAAAAAAAAAACATACAACTACTACACCACAACCATGAACTCGAATCCCTTTTCAAACATTGTCAAGTTTTACTTACCTGAAAACGAACGGCGCGAACTCAACCAAGCTTTGAACCCTAAAGCCGAAGTATTCACAGAACAAGATTTCGTGCAACTCAACAAGGAGCTTGTTTTTATCAGTGAGTTAGGAAATAAGAGAAGTGCTGTGTTTTTGGGAAATCCACAATCTGGAAAAACAAGTATTATCAGCCAGTTGATATCCATCATTAACCCAACCCAACAGCCTGTAACGAAGAATCATAAAGAGCTAGACAAGAAATATGGAGTTGGTACTGTGGAGAAGTATAATTATCGTATCGATTCAAGCTCTTTGTGTCACGACGGCTTGAACCTTATAGATTCGAGAGGAGTATTCGAAAAGAAGTTAAATGAAACTGATGACGCCTTTCAACAAACACGACAAGATATTCTACATCACAGGCCGAACATGATTGTGGTTGTATTGCAAGTCCAAAACGTCAAACAAAACTCACAACACTGTATTGAGAGAGAGCTACTCGTGTTGAAAGAAGCTGCTAAATTGCGTACAGAGTTGATCCATCAGATGAAAACAACGAAACTTCCTGCAGGCAAGGAGCCTATTCTTCCCATACATGTAGTTGTGAACTTTATCGATGAATATGATGACGAATATCAAAAGTTTTGTCAACAAATTGAGCGTGAGGCAGATCGGTACAAGTTAGTCGAGTATCATCAACAGTTGGCTGAGGTCAAATCAGCATTGGAGCTTGCAAAGGCAGATCAAGAGGACGCGGAAAAATCCTTAAAATCTATAGAGATGGAGGAAAAATTGTTGGATGAAAAATTCAAAAAAGTAGCACAACTCATTGAAACAGCTGAAAGAGAATTACAACAACTTAAATCGACAGAATTCAATGAACATTCAAAGACATGGGCTTTACAGAACGATCGACAACCATCGGCTCCTCCTTTGAATCTCTTGCACGAAAACACTTCAACAGTGCAAGAATCAAACAACTCCACTCCAACTGTGAAGGCAACATATTCGTTTAGTTCTCTATTTGGAATTTTTTCTGGAGTATTTAAAAGGAGTACTTCTCAAGAAGCTCAAACCATACCTCCTCGCTTGAATGGAAAATTAGAACTCTATGCACAAAAATTACAACTTAAGAATCAATATTGTCATGAACGAAACGAGATTGAAATTAATCGATATCAACTCAATAAGCAGAAAATCGAACACCAAACAAAACTCTCTCTTGTCAAAGATGAGATTGTGCGTTATCAGGAATATTACAATGATATGCAAAACGTTGACAATGCTGCGCAGCAAGCATATAAGACTGCATATGACAAGTTGCATCTTGAACAAGAAGCTCATCTAAGCGTCATTAGAGATGATTTTCAACGAAATACAACTTTTAAAAAGCTTCTTTATGAAAGTGGGATTTTGAATGAGAAAGGAGGCTCTATGAACCAACATGTATACTTTCATTTCACGTGTGCGAAAAAGGATGAATGTAATATCAAGCACAAATCTCTTCTTTTACATTGGGGGTTGAAAGAGCTTGCAGATAGCATTCAAACATGCGAAATTACCAATTTTGAACGAGTGACAGAGGTTACAGTTAACCTGAGAAAAATTATGGCTGGAAAAATTATTGACAAATTTGTTGAGGTTGCTGAAAAGAAGGCAAAATTAATGGAGACTGGTGGTGCTGACGACAATGATTATCCTCCAATATTCTGGAGACTCCTTATTAGAACTCTCTCAATGATTGGTGATCAGAGATATCCCACTCGAACCTTTGAAAATGCATGGAAAATTATTAGTGAAGGAGAAGAAGTGAAAACAGCGGCCTGGTATTATGACATGTCTAAAATGGCTTACAAATTTGGTTTCATTGTTCGACCTATTATTCCATTGGGAAATTGGTGTAACAGGAAAGCTCGTGAAAAGATTCCATTAGTTGGTGCATGGGCAACCAATTTTTATTTGGGAGCCAGAGGATCTGAATACGTTATTGGAGCCGGTTCAAGTAAGAGAAAATTATTGTTCCCTGACCTTAATTCTTCTTCAAAAGAAGGTTCGAGTAGTGCCTGTCATGAGTGCACCATTCCAGCAGAAACACCAAATGTGAAGCGTAATAAGAAATAACCACGGTTGTTCCATATAGAAAAGAACATTATTATTATGAAATGATTGTGTGCAAGTTTGACAAAGAGCTCTTGCCAATGTAAATAATTAAAAATCCATTCGAAAATTTGTTGGAACTGTTAAAAAAAAATGAACCGACACGAATTCTTCAGTGCCCTTCCTTTCATGTGTCCATTCTCTCAACTCAATCAGCACTATGAAGAATTTGTTCGCTCCCATCCGTATAAAGCCAAAAACAATAATAGCTATTGTATGGAATTTTCAAATTTTTTGCAACACCATTATTCTCATGTGATGGAAGATGCTTTTATCATCTTTGAAGGTAGTTGTTGCGTGATGGATGATCGGGATGAACAACACTTTTTCTTTAATTCCACTACAGAAGCATCCGATCCAGCACAAATGAAAGCAAAATTAATTTTGATCAAATTGAATGGAAGGTATTTGAGTAAGGCTTTGGAGAGAAAATTCTTTTCATCATTGGGATCATTGGAAGGAAATGAATTGGATGATGATCCAAATGGACTCGTTTATTCAAAAGCTTCTAAATCTACAACCACTACGACCACAACAAGTAACAACAACAACAATAGCGGTACCAGTAGCTCTCAATCAAGCTCATCTAGAGGAGAACCTGCCAAAAAGAAGCGAAAAAACACTGTTACCATTGTATCGTACAATGAAACAAATAAGGATCGTATTCAATTGTTAGATCAATGTGGACTCATTCAATTGAATCAAACAACGAAAAATTATGAATTGCATGATCATGTATTTATTCTATGCCTAGTATTGGATGCAACATGTTATTTGATTGACCATACCGCAATTGAAAAGATTACTAAACCCATTCTTGCCACTCCGTCTAGTAATAATAGTACACAAAAAGATCTCAATTTATCAAAGGGAGATTTATTAATTGATGATGAGGTTTTGAAAGAGGCAGAACGTATTTACAAGGACCACCTGCAGAAAAATGGAAAGACGGAGCCCGAATCTGAACTCTTACTCCAAAACTCAAAATCTAATTTAGGGATTACAAGCTCTCCTCAAAACGAAGAAGAGAAAATTCCATATCTTGGAATTACTTCATCATTTGTAACATTACGATTGTATCATTTAATGACAGAATACGAGCCTCAAAGCGACAATGACAAAATATCGACCATTGAGCAGAAAATTAGCTCATCGAAAATGGCTCTCGATCAAGCTCTTGCATTAATGTTGAAATGTCTGAAACCTGTCGATGCCAACATAGTTATTAATTTAAGCCTGGGCGTTTCACAACAAAATCATTCATCCTCACAACCATCTGAACCACAACAACCACAACACGAAGAAGTTTCCAAAAATTTCTCAAAATATCCATCTCTTGCATTCAAACAAGAGTTGTACCACAAATGGAATAACTATAGCGAGCTAATGACTCATCTGAAACATCATCCAGTGATTTTAAATATCAATAGTACGAAAAAGCCCGCACGTAAATGGCTGCAAACAGAAGATGATGACATTTATTACCGATCATTGACAGACATTGCCAATCTGTACTCAAAATCCGTGTTAAAAATTAAGTCTCATGGCATTCAACACGAACAATTAGTGCTCAAACGGCTAGAAGCCAATTACCTTGCGTCCATTGAAAATTTGTGTAAATTAAGCGACATGAGCACCTTAGATGAAGATGCTTTGGAAAATTTAGATCACGACATTGGCAAGTTGAGAGAAATTCAAGAAACCCTGTTGTTATGTGACAGAGTTGTTCCTAACAAACCGTATTCCTACTAAACAGAAATTTTGTAGCCACTAACTAATCAATGTTAACAAAGTCGCCATAATCAATGACACCAACATTCCAATCAATGCCACAAGGAAATAAAAGCACATTGGGTAAATTTATTTCAACAAGACTGCCATTCTTTCTTCGGTCAGTGGGTGCGAGTTGTTTGATACAACATTTACAATGAATCAATAAGACCAGCCATATCTGAAAATTCTGAATACATTCTCTTAAATTCACTCAACGTTAGATCAATTGTTTTTCTCTGACTATTGGTCATGAGCATTGTAAGAGTCACTTTTGCGCTCTGTAAATTCTCGCATGAACTCGACGCCGTTGCAATACTCAATTTCCAATCCAAATGTTTCAATCGAGGCAATTCAAAATCATCTAAAAACTTTTTATCTTGTTGAGTGGATTCAGTGGTAGATGATGTATCATTGTCTTCCCTTAATTTTGTTTGTTCCAATAAAATTTCATATTCGGGACACATGACTTTGATTTTGTTCACTTGAATTTGTGTGTTTGATCTCAATAATTTTGGAAAATCTGCAAGAGCTACTCTAAATTGCCGAGCAGTACGGAATATATACAAGAGAAGATTTATCACATTTTCAATTTGCTTGCTCGACAAGGCTTGATTATTCACATCGGAAATCCAACCCTGGTAATCATCCACATAACATCCCAATCCTTTTCCAAGAATAAACATGACTGTCTTGTGAGCCATTTCATTGATAATATCGGGATGCACTCGATTCAAGTCATCGACAGCGCTGTGAAACCCCTCCGGAACACTTTGAAAGCAATTGAGTGAGTTTGATGATGAAGACATTTTTTTGTTCGTGAGATTTTTCTTAGTTGAATCGGCACTGAGATGATTTTCCCAGTTACAGAAAGAATTTAATATTGTTTATGAATTTTATTGTTTTCTATTGGTTTGAAATCACAAATGTAGTGATTATGAAAAAGCCGTATGCAAAATTGGAGTTTGAGAGTGAATGAACCTCGCGTCGTGTGAATCGTGAGTGTGTACACGGACGTGACAAAGAGTGAAAAGCAAATGTTGTAGCTTCTATCTCTCTACAAACGACCATGCACCACACAAGTGTTCAGTATAGTATTAGGATGAAAAGTGCACTTGGGTAAGATCAAAGATTTGCAACAAACGAGCCAAGCAACTGTGTGTTCTGCAACTTTTACCATTGTTCCTTGAATGAACATAATGGGAAACGGTAAACTTCCAAATCGTGTTCATCATGCTGCATGGCATTGACAATCATCAAGTGTGTTCTCTCGAGTATTATACGTCCATCCACGAGAGTGGAGATATCTTTACCGAAAGAGTAACACACTCTTCAAGTGCACCATTTCATCCAGCCTATCGTTAGAAGGAGTCGTTATACGTGTGCTATTAGAATTGAGTCGAAGTTGTTGTTGCAGATGTTATGGTGGTTTGCTTGTTCATCATTAGGTTTTGTCGTTTCAAGAGAGCCATATCCAACAGCTTTCCAACTTCCACCCCCGATGATGACTTGCAAGGACACACTACGGGTCTCACCATCTTGTTTGAAGCACCGGATGATCCACCTGCAACAAACAAGTTGTTATTCACCTTGGTTGGTACATAACTGGTACCAGTAATAAATCCAGTTTGGTTTCTATAGTTTTGAAAGTCCAACATGTTTCGGTGATGATAACGGAATCAATCAATATATAAATTGATAACACAACAAGCAACAGCACGGAACGGCACACACTAATCTCTCCAAACAGCAACAAGCAAATTGCTTTTTTTTCTTTTTTGGTTGGTTTGTTTGTGTGCACACTCGTTACAATGAGCGTTAAATGTTGCGCAAAAGCAAAAAATCTGCATTTAAAATTGTCGAGCAATGCCATTGGTGGATTCCAATTCATGAGCCCACCATGAGTTGTGAGGCAGCCCTCTGTTGAATTAAACAGTCTTCCGCCAATCAATGGGAAAGCGCTGGATACAATCACTATTTTGATATCAAAGAGCCTAAAATCGCACCTTCCTTTTAATCACGTTTGATCATCACCTGGTTGAAAGAACGAATTGGAAGACATCTCTCTTTAACCAATCAATATCACGTACATCAATAGCAGAGGAATTAACTCTTACTGAGTAAATCAACTTTGAATTCAGTGAAGGGAGGTAACATGAGCCGTTCTATTTTACTTCCCTCAGCAGCTATGTTCCGATATGGAACTCGATGCCTTATCAACGATCAACAATGTAAAATGTTTTACAAACAAATTAAGGTCGTGTACTGCTTTTACATTTCCTTAAACATTGTTGTACAATTTTAGTCTCATGAGAGATTAATCTCGAACGCTTCATGATGGCTTGAATTACAAGGTTCAAATTTGCTCTCTCTCATACAGCAGAGACTATGATCGTGGATGAGGACACTGCACCAACGAGTTTTTCTCAAAGTTTGCAAATACCTAACTTGTCCTTCAATACCTTTTGGTGCTCTTCATAAAATCTCTCATACAAGTCCAAGAGATTTCTCTCAGACATTAATTGCAGGTTGTTCAAGAAATTGGAAGGAATTTCAATTCCTCTGGAAAGAGTACTCATTGAGAAACGTGCTCGTTGCTTGTTCTCTTCCAGAATTTTCTGTTGCATTTCAAAGACAGGAGCAAGCTTTTCCAAGTCTTGGTTCGATAGGTTTAGTTGTAAAGGTGCAGCATATTTAAGATACGTGTCACAGAGGGTGCAAATAATCTTCTTGCGATTTCTCTGGGATGACTTTTTGAATTGTTCAATCAAATTGTAGCACAAAATGTCTTCAGGTGCATAGGAGCGTTCACCAAATGACAGAAAGAGGGGATAAATTTCTGGGTGTTGCAAACACCTGGCAATTTCATTAGTGGCGCTTGTTGGGATTTCAGCATTTCCAGTTGGAGTTGTATGGGTTGTGGCTTTGCCATGAGAGGACTTGTTTTCACGTTGCAAGAAAAATACAGGAATTGTCACAGATATGAATGTATCAATCATTCCTGCCAAGAACATGAAAAAGGCCCATGGAAAGTAATAGTCCACTCTGTGTCATTCGTCAAATGTATGTTACAATTGGGATGTAGCATCGTGGTCAAATGCATGTCACAAATGTATGTTAT
This sequence comes from Naegleria lovaniensis, assembly GCF_003324165.1. Taxonomy (NCBI): domain Eukaryota; phylum Heterolobosea; class Eutetramitea; order Acrasida; family Naegleriidae; genus Naegleria; species Naegleria lovaniensis. Next base: position 405,175 of record NW_025407857.1, on the reverse strand, counting down.
TTAAGCGAGTGATTCTATCACAAACATGTTACATGATCAATTCACACACTTACAACTTTGACACTTCGCTTAGAAGCAAAGGTGCACAATAAATTAATCCTAAAATAGCCCAATTTAAGAAGATGGCAAATACTTCCATCTTCAACTTCCACACATCTCTCTTCACAAACAAGACAAATGTTGACACTGATAAAACCAAAATCAAATAAACGACTACTTCCGCAATGAATAGGTACAAATTATATGTATCACTTCCACATCCACTGGTTGAGAATATAAAGCTATCCAATACCCATGCATTGTGAATATTTTCTATTGAGGCCTGATCTTGCTTGCTTTCATGTGTCGTCCAATAGTAATAATCAATACTTCCAATGGTGAGATAAAGAACAAGATGAATGAAAAAAGTAGCCGTATAGAATAGGATTACAAACTTGGTAGAGGTGAGAAAGGTATACATTTTCAATGCAATTGTCTCGTAGGTAGGTAACTTCATTGAAAGGAGGTTGTTCTCACTTTTGGAGGTACATATAACCTTATTATCATTCGTCACTACTTGAACATTGCTCACATTTCGAAAAAAAGAGTCTGTATTCTGAGATTTTCTTTCCATACTGAATGTTGTGCTTGAATTCATGCGAGAAAGAGGATATGAAGAGGAAGGTGAAGAATTGGGTGAAGTGTGATAATTTGGGCATGAGTTGGTGTCAATGACCATTCCATTCAAAATTTGAGGAGGATCCGATAGATCAATATTTTCAAATTCGTGATCTTCATCAGATCCAACATGACCTTGATGAGTAACACTTGTGCTGGTGTTCACAACACTGTTAATTTCTAATTCTTGTTGAGCTTCGTCGTTGACAAATGGCATGACAATTTCGATCGTATTTCTATCCTTGCTATTGAAATATTTCTCCAATTCACGTTGTCCAATTTTCACCTTCAACTGATTCAAGAGTCCCAACATGGCCACTCTTATGGTTCGCAGCACAATAGTAGTCGACATGGAAGGGGCTGCAAAGTGATAGGCCAACATGTATAAAAAGCATGGAAATCGCTTTCGACCAATCAAAATACGTAGTTGCATGATCATGACAAAAAGAAACGACATGATGGTTCCAGTAGTCATGAGTGTAGGATTTCTTGCAACGGTAAGATAATTCACATTGCTACATGTGGTGGTCGTAGTAGTTGTAGTCAGTGCACTGGGTGGAGAGGATGGTGTGTGCTCCACGTGGACAGTTGAGTTGAAAGATCTCTTGTCTGTTTGTTGTATTTTCCGAACCTTATAAATCAATCCAATGAGAGAGACCATGCATAGTATACTATGAACAAAGAGTTGAATGGATGAAATGACGTACGAGGAGGGAGCGTCGTCACAGAGTCCCTTTTCCGAAGTAAATCCTTGAGCGAGAAGGAGAGGATGACATGCAAGAACGGTTTCGTTTGAAGGAGCTAATGATGTAAAATTTGATGTCATTTTGGTCAAAGTGATGATGTTGGGATGTTGTTATTAGTTGTGCAGCGTGTTGATATCAACAACTGCATGTCAATTTGACGGATTGTCAATGATGGGTTTCAATTACGACTTTTTGTTTCGTGATATTGGTCGACAATGTTGTAGATAATTCAATAATTGGATATCTCTGCTTGATGTCTGCTATTTGATAGCATTGAGACAAATTGGAGCTCCAGTCAGAGATATGAAATACCAGTAACAGTCTCTCAACATGAACTATTTGGACCTAATTTGCCTCTGTCATCAAATTTGAATGCTCCAAAGCTACTTCTAGAAATCCATGTTGTAAATATCAGTCAGCTTTTGAATAATTCTTTCAAACGAAGGTCTATCGCTAGGATTAGAAGCCCAACATGATTTCATCAACTTCATGTAACTGTCTACTGCAATTAAAAGTTCGTCATTGGTAGTATCATCATTGGACATGAATTTATCACACCAAATTTTCATTTCGTCATAATTGAGGAATGGTATGAAGGGTCTCTTATCATGATTGGCAACATAAAAGAGAAGATTAAGCGATTTCACTTTCTTTTGCTCATTAATCAAATGATTGAAATAATTAATTTTCTCAGAGTTCTCATTCCAATACGCTGTCTCTTCATAGAATAATTCATACATGATGATAGCATATGAATAGACGTCAATTTTTGTGGCATTTTCTCGTGAGAGTTGATGTAGCGGTTCAGAATCGTCTTCCAAAATCAATTCCTAGTAACATAAAGTTGATAAATATAATTGAGTAAAAATATAGAATTAAAAACTTACAGGACACCTATTCACGGCAGTATGTTCGACGAAAGTATTAAGAAATACATTTCTGCAAGTATTGAAAACAAACTTACATGTAAATTAGAGTTCCAATATTTGTTGTTAACGACTTGGTTGGAGAGCTCGACACAGTACGACTCAAACTGTAACGATGCAATGATGTGAATGAATGAATGAATGTTCATTATGAACGTCATGTTGTTTCACATATCTACACTTACCCAAAGTCACACACCTTTGAGTCAACCAATGTTGATGAAGAGTGGTCACAAACGGAATACTTACTTTTGGAACATTCGATTGATCAAGCACAATATTCGCTGGTTTCAAATCTCTATGAATTAAGTATTGAGGATTCAGTCCATGTAGGTACTTCATGCCATTAGCAACACCGATCAGTATTTTGAGCTTTTCCTTCAATGTCTTCTTGATCTTTCCTTTTTTCATGTTAGTTATCAATTGTTCCAGACTTCCATTCTTTCCTAACTCAACAACAATATACATTTGAGTCTCTGATATGCAAATTCCATAAAAACTAATAATATTGGGATGGCGTAATTGGACCAATAACATAACCTCTTTTTCAAAAATCTCGTCCGTCTCCTCTGTTCGTATAATTGATTTCACAGCCACATCGATCATGTTGTACTTGGCCTGATACACACTGACATAGTATGAGCAATTTGATAAAACATCGATCAAACAAATGTAAATAAGAAAGCCTTACCTTCCACTTGCACCCTCTCCAATTTTCTTTTCGAATTTCAAGTCGTTTGCTGGAATAATATAGTTTGACGTTTTTGAGATATGGATTTCAGAATTCAATGATCCATATGAAACATCGTAGGTCAATAATTTTTCTTCAATTTCTTTTTCTGACCTTTGTCTAGCGTAAATACTTCTAACCTTTTTAAATGCTCTCCATGCTCCAAATCCACAAAGTGAGCACAAAAATGAGCCAAGAATAATACCGATAAGCATAAATAACAACGATCCAATAATGATCCCTGGGATAACCTGGCTAAAAGGGAATCCTGGAGCACATTTTCCATTCTTAATGACGTAATCTGTTGGGCAAGAGGTAAGAAGGATTGTCAAGTTATGAGTGTCACTTTCGATGAATCCAATGTTAAGTGTGTTTGATATTCCATAGTTGTTCAATCCAATGTCAATACTTGGATCAATCGTGATGGTCAATGTTATTACATTACTGTCTAACTGAGTAAAGTTAGATTCCAATAGAAATCTATTGTCAGAGAGTGATAGAGTGGGGCATTCTTTGACACTCTTAATATAATTGTTGTATCGATCATACATTTTCATAAATTTCACAATGAAGATCTGTCCAGGATAAATGGAGATTATGTCACTCGATGATGTTGGTGGAATTGTCTCTACAATTTCAGAAAAATATGCTATTGGGGTTGAACTATCTGGACCATAAATTGTGGCTATGTTTTCCAACATGGAAACGTTTCTCATTGTCATAGATGCCTTATTGGTGACGAACAATGCACCACCAGAAATGGAAGCAAAATTATTCTCAAACTTGATCGCTATAAACCTTATGTCATTGGATATAAAGACGGCTCCTCCTCTTGATGCCTTGTTACCCACAAATGACGTTTCCATAAACGTGTCTGAGGTGCTATAATACATAGCGATTGCTCCTCCACTTCCATGGGGGTTACTTGATGTATCAAAACAAGATTCATCATAGACTTGATACTGAGCCGTGTTTTCTTCAAATGTGCAAAATTCCACTGCTGTCAACCAAGAAGAGTATGAATATATCGCTCCTCCTGAAATAGTAGCTCTATTTCTGACAAAAGTCGTGTGTGAGATGAACATTTCAGAATACTTCAATGATAAGGCACCTCCGCTGCCGTTATTGGCCGTGTTGTTGCGAAACTTACATCCTTTAATTCGAGAATTAAAGGCTTGGGTTATGCCAACTGCTCCTGTGTCAGCAACGGCATAGTTATTATCGAATGACGAGTCTACAATGCTTAAATCCTTAACAGCAATAATATAAAGTGCACCTGCCATATTTGCAACATTGTTCAGAAATGAAGAATCAGAAATCCGAATGGATTGGCAAATATTCAATAAGAAAAGGCCTTCCACATCACATGTATTGTTTGCTACGTGTAGATGTGAAAAATAGATAACTCCACCTGATACAACTTTCAACCATCCTTGTCCATCATTTCTTTTTGAGAATGTACATCCCAAAATGTTGAGGCGGAACACCAATTCAACTGATATCACATATTCAAGGCTTTCATTTGTTCGAGACGGCGATGTTGAAACATATTCGAAATTGCTATCTATTATGGCAATGGATATAACTGAATCGAAATTGGCATGTCCTCTAAGCCCAAACAATAAATTTGAGTCCCTCATAAGAAAATCATCAACTGTTGATATTTCCAAATAACCATATCGCTTAGCATTGTCATCTTCATAGCATGTTAGATTAACTATGAGTATTTGAGAGCACTGATTAATCATTAATCCTCCGGACAATTTTATATTTCGCAATGAAGCAGAAGTTTTTGTAGCAATAAGTATTCTACTCTCTAAAAAATCTGAGTTTTCAATAACAGCAGAATCCAATGCCCGAGCTATGTCTACATTACTGTTGATAATTGTTGCATGTTGAACGGTAAGCGGGTTCAAATATATATTTTTCATCTTGATATGATATAAATAGAGAAATACTATTGCCGATATGTCTGTAATGAATTCCAATCGTTCTCCATCCTCCTCATAGAAGCAAGTGATAGTACTTGGATTTTCGTGATTAACGCTTGTCACTGTCAAGTCAACTCTAACCCTGTTGTGACTTTTCTTCACTTCAGGAACAGTGTTCTTACAATTTGAAGTAGATTGTGAACTGGTGTCTGTAAGGTCATTGAGAACTACAATGGTCATATGGTAATATAAACATGCATACGTCTCCATGTCCTTCAATAATAGAGAGGAAAACTGGTCAAAGACTTCATTCATGGACGAGCATGGATCTGTGAGTCCACATACTTCGTCATTAGGGCTATTGGTGATTTGATTGTGTAGTTTTCCAACATAAAAGGTTAAATTAAATGGTGTAAAACTGTTATTGCAAAGGACGAAGCTAACAGCGTCACTTCTCATTGTTTCAACTGTTAGTGCTTGTTGTACCGTGTCCACACTCGGCAAATATCCCTGTGCATGAACATAAAAATCTTTTCTAAAATTTTCCCGCAAGTGATAATGAATATTGTCTTGATGACGTTGTATAAATAATGAGACAGATGATGATAACACTGCTGCTACCAACATAAATAATAGAAAGAAGAATAATGTGTTATTATTTCTCTCCGAATGGCTTTTTCTGTGTTTTTGATGAAACAAAGAAGGAACAAAATTCATCCAACAATTGGTGAAATAGCAGCATCGGAATGTGATGCGATGATCATTTTTGTCTTGGTACTGCTGTTGATTTTGTGTGTCTTTTTCATCATCGGAATCCTTTAATCGAGGAGGCATTTTTTCTCTCGAAAAAAACAGGTTTGTTTTAAGTGTACAAAATCAAGGTTCGTTAAATTGGTCTTAAGTTTAACAATGTTTGGGTTGTTGGCTGAGATGAAACAAAGATCTGAAAAACCTGTAGTATTTCTCAAAAAGAACTGTGTAAACCAACTGTTCAAAAACGAAGTGTCGTCAACATTTCAGCAATTAAACAGAATTTATTGTTGTTTTTGTTTTCAATTATCTAACTCTTCGAACACCAAAGGTCAAAAATTCAACTCGTAGAACGAAAGACTTTTAATGTTAAATAAATCACAAACTCTACATGTTGCAACCTTAATAGACGATTCTAGGTTGTTCCCAGCCCTAAACTTGGCTATTTATCGTGTCAGTGTCATCAATATCTCTAGCACATGAGTCGTAACAACAAATGTTTAAATTAGGTGAATGACAAGGACAATTCTTGCTCTTTTTCGAAAAACGCCAGTATCCTCCTCGGCTGCCAAAATGCATTCAAAATCAATGCATGAATCTGCTTGTATCATTGCCAATTTAACCAACATGTTCAACGTTGAGCGTAGAAACTGCACCACAGCCAATCACAGGTGAATTCAGCAGATCCAAGAAGAGATTACCTCACATACAACTGTTTTGCAATTTGTCATACAACATCACACAAAACCTTTTGTTGATCTGCATTGTGCGAATACAGTGATCCGCACTAACCCCCAAACTCTGCATTTGTCATCTCCCTTCCCATGATGGTCTTTGCCAGTTATCGGGCAATTCAACCTTTTCTCTTCAAGAGCCGATTCAACTGTATATTTGTTACCCCTTTTCCTTAAATCTACCAAGCCTCATCATCTTCATGGAGAAGAGTTAACGCTTGAAGTGGTACTGAATTGAGATAATTGGCAACGTATTAGCGCTTATATCAACACAAAGCCAATTTGATGATTAAAAACTCAACTCGCTCTCCTTGTCGTTATTATCTTTGAAAAACAAAATATCAAAACGTTAATTCTTGCAATCTATTTCGACAAGTACATTGCAACGAAAAGGCTCTTTCTCTACGGTCGATCAACTCTCCAATAACACAAAAATCTGCTTGTTGAATCGCATCTCAACGAGATATTTTTACATACAACCAACTTGGTTTTTACAAGAACGGTTACTTTTACAATTCGAGCCAAACTTCCTTTGCTTGAAAAAAAAAGCGTACATTCGACTTGTTGTTTGAAGACGAGCACATACTTATTGATCAACAACTTGTAGCAACCACAAGAGCCTCAATCATTGACGTCATACAGACAAACACCATTCTCTCCTGAAAATTTTGATCATTCTCCGATCTTTTATTTATTATCAGTTTTTATTATTTGAAGTTTTTGTATTTCCGAATCGTACCCTTCCTTGTCCTCTACTACAAACAAAATGTTACAACAAATCAAGAAATTAATCAACCCAACCACCATTGGCCATTCTTTAAATTCAATTTCTGAATCCTCAGAGGAATTGATGAGTCCTGCTGCCTTCAAATTAAAGAAGAAGCAATTATCCCTGGACAAGTCCTCTCAACATCAAAATCATGGAGTTCCTTGCTCTCCTGGTACACCATGCACTCCTTGCGGTTTACCCAACTCTCCTCTCATCAGTACTCAACAACATCATTCCTCTCTTCCCAGCCCCATCTCTACCAACAACATGCATCCCTCTGGAGTTTTGGTTGAAAAACAAAAAACGCCACGAATGAGAATGCAATCAATTGGTCAACCCAATGTTGTAGTGTCTGCAGACCAAGAAAAATCATCTACATGTCCTCTGGATTCTATTGAGGGAGTTTTAGAACATTTCAAAGCGCAGGCGGAGCACCAGCATAACACCCAATTGGATCTAACTAAGGATTCGATAGACTCCATTGAATTCGAGCATAAAGTTTATAATGATTATGGGTTGTTACGGCCGGTGCGTCATCGAGAGGAGTTGCACTTTGTGTTGAACCTGCCTCATTTGCATAGAAAGCGGATGAATTGAGGTCGTCTGGGGTTGCTGCATGTCACATTGTTAGTGCATACAAACAACACACCGGAAATATGAGGTTGTGATACCATCACACTTCAAACTCTAACTGCTAATTAAACCTAGTTCTAACTACAAACATTGGTTTTCTCCAAATTGGCTAATAAAAAAAAGTGTAAATAACTAAATAATGTCTCCCTCAATCTTCTTCATAATTATATTCTTAGCAACCACGTTATTATTTGCCTTTACAGACATGTACTTCAACATTTATTTACTTTTAATGACAATGACAATTGATCCATTCTTTTTCTTCTTATGAGACACTGAAACATGTGTTCTCTTATTTCTTCTCCTCTTGGCCAACTTTTTCTTTCGAGCTTGTTTTGCAAGTCGTTCCAACTCGGAATTGCTCACTGGTTCAAGTCCCGCTCGCACGCCACGTTCTTCCTCTCTAGCCAGACGTTTCTTTTCACGAGCCAATCTCAATCGTTCTTTTCTAAGTTGCTTTGGAGAGGGTTTTTTAGAAGCCATGCCATTTTGTGCTTCTTTCATTCTTCGATTCTCTCGTTCAAATCTTCGTTTCGCTCTCATTTTTCTTCTCTTTTCTCTTAATAAGGAAATATTGGAGAAGGTTTCATCATAGGTGAGAGTATTGGCGCCTCGATTCACTCGATTTCCATTCGTTGAAGTGTTACTTGTCCTTCCACCAGCTGTGGTTGGTCTGTTTGAATTGACATTGGTGTTGGAATTGCTTCGAGAGAGTTCATTCCTTGAATTGGCCTTATTTCTTTTGGCGGACTCCCTCTCTTCATCCTCTTCATTCCGTTCGTTTCGGATGTCATTTCGATTAGTAGTAGAAGATTTTCCAGCATTTGCATTGCCTGAAGCTTGAGTTCTATCTGCAGAGCGAGAATTGATGTCAACTTGTCTTCTTTCTTGTCGAGTTTCAACTGTGACATCTCGAATACCTCTTCTCAATTCTCTTTCGTCTCTGACTGGATCGGTACGTTGAGCCCATGTCATGGAAAGGAAACAACAGAAGAGAAGGAAGGTTATGAGGAGAATACAACACCACAAGGAATGAATTCTGATGCGAGAGGATTGCTTCATGATGTTTTTTTTCATACTAGGAATGGTAGTTAGAGTGGAGAGAGGGCATTGTATGAGTGATATGAGCTAATGTGACTTGATGGCGACAGGGTTGGACATTTGACAGGTTGCTGTAGATGTGAGAAAAGATTTTGGCGCGTCACTTGTACTTTTAGGAACACAAAAAGAATGCAACAAGGATGAGATGAACTTGGGTTGAACAATATAAAACGAGAATGCAACAAGCGGTTTAGAACGAATTTTGATTGAACAATATCATCCAAAAGAATGTACAAAACATCCTCACTCTTGAACCGTCTGCTGAAACATCAAAAACAGTTTCGAAGGTTGGCCATCCCAGTGAATCATTCACACCGTTTCACACCATTAAATTTTCAACCATTGACCATCTTTCAATATCATGGTGCCGTGACATTTAGATCCTTTCATTTTGATCATCAGAGTCAATTGGGTCAATTTGAAAAGAAAGAAGAATCGCATCAGACGAATGCTAATCATCAAAAAGACATTCCTTCCAACCATCAGGATCATGACAAGAATCCAATGGATGACTTGAATAAGAATTGGAGTCAATTGTACGATTCCTTTCAAAATATTTCTTCCTCCTTAATTTCAAATCCAAAACAAACCGTCCAGTCCATCAAGAAGGAATCATCATCTGCTTTGAATGAATTTCTTACCAAAAATTCAATAACTACCAATGATCAAAATGAGAATAACAAACCTCCCATGGAACAACCAACAAATTCATCGATTCAGGACCTGCAAGACAAATATGTCCATGCATTGAAATTTCCAATCAAGCCACAAGTTTTGTGAACGAACAACTGAGACAAGCTCGAAACAGACTGTTGAAAAAAATCATCTCAGCAATTGTAGTACTCGTTGGTCTGTTATTAGGAATTGCTTGGTATTTCTTTACAGAGAGAGAATGATCATAATTTAATAATTAATATTAAAGAAGTGGAAATGTTATTAAAAAGGAAATTCGAATATAACAATTAGAACCCTTAAAAAAAAATATTGAAACAACCGTTTCCCTCACAAGATTGCTTCCGAAAGAAGGAGATTAAAATTCTTCCAAAGATGAGTCATACTGTGAGCAACAACAACCACAAGGAAGAACAACAACATCATCAATCTTCTCTCTCCGATCATCATGATGCAAATTATTTGAAGCATGGAGTTCCGAACCTCTCAGAAGGAAAGGCTCACTCCAAACATTCTTCTTACAAGGAAATGATTACAGCAACAGCAACGTGTTTGAAAGATAGTTTTCCGAGTTATAAACACTTAACGATTGGTGATATTGTGTTCGGATTGAGTTGTTTGGCCAACGAGCATTCAAAGAGTGATGTCATTGGAGAGGAGATGAGAAATCCAATGCTTTATAACCGCTCCGATGAAGAAGAAACAGATGAAGAATACAAGTGGTGGCACGAACATTCGAATATTGATTCTAAACATCATGATCATCACTCATTGACAGAACAGTTAATATTTGCCAAAAGAATGATGTATTATGCAAATTTGGCATACTACAATGTCGCTAATGAATCGGAGAGAGGAAAAGTTCAAAAAGCTCTTCTTGAAGGTTATGAAAGTTTGAATCAAGGATGGTTTTCCTCCAGTTCATCACCACAACCAAAATATACCAAAAACTCTCTCAAATATTTGGAATCATTAAGATATGAAACTAATTTATTATTTTATGTAAATATTAGCGAAGCCAATCAACAGGCTTTCTTTGTAAAGATGGATCACGATTTAAAGGCAGTAGTCATTGCCATTCGAGGAACTTCACAATTGGCAGATATTTTCACAAATTTGAGTGCTGAAAATTCTGACTTGAAAGTCCACCGATTCTATGGCGACTACAAGAGAAACCCTGAAAAGAAAAATCACTTAATTGACACTGCAGACATGAGCTTTGATTTGGAAAATAATAATTCTGAAGATTTTTGTGAGTCAGATGATAATGAGCAAATGATTCATGGAAAAGTTCATGCAGGGTATATTAACACTGCTCGATGGATCTTGTCAAAAATTCAAGACTTTTTACTGAAAAATATATTTAACCATTCGAGTACCTACAAATCGTATAGAATCATTACAGTTGGACATTCATTAGGAGGAGGATTGGCAGCTGTCCGTAAGTATTGAAAACATTAAGACACTTATTCATTACTTGTTAATTTGTCTCCTGAACAACAATTACCTGGCAATGAATTCTACAACATTTAAATACTTGCCACGATTTACTAGTCGCTATTCTATTACGAGAAACATTTTTCAGGCGCTATAAGGAACATTTTGCATCTTTGAAATGTAATCATTCCTTGTCACAAGAACGAGAACCTCCTCACCTACCTGATATTGAAGCTATCACCTACGCTCCAAGTGCTATTTTTTCAGAAAATCTCTCAAATTGGTGTCGTAGTTTTGTCACAAGTTATATCATTGCCGGTGACATTGTTCCAAGAATTAGTTTGGGTCAAGGTACGTTGATCTATCAGAGTGCTTCTTGATAATGACCACATATTGCTACACAATTACTGTTTTTTCCAACTTGATACAGTCGAAAAATTACGTCTTGAAGTTAATGAAACTAATTGGGAAGAAAAGTTAAAGAAATTCTTTGATGAGCATTCCAAGATCGCCAATGTTGCTGTTACCATGGACAGCTATCTCGTGGAATGGGGATTTTCTCCTTTATTTCAAACAAAAAAGACTCTTATTACTTCATCTTCAAAAGCAAATCTTTCTGTTGAACAATTACCAACTGTGGATGTACCTGTTTCAACCGCAACAATAACTAGTACTATCATAGATTCCAACAGTAATAAGGAGCAAAGCACAGCCACAGATTCCCAAAATGGGGAGCAAATACTCTCTACTGCCGAAGCAGTCACCAAACAACTGACGAATGAGGCCATTGAATTACTAGAAGAGATGAATGCAGTCAATGAGCAAATACATACTCTCTATCCTCCTGGCTCACTCTATTTCATTATTCCAGATTCAGAGAAACAAAGAAATAAGGATGTGACAGAGACTCTCTTCGAAATGTTTAACGACCAATTATTTTCTGAAAAGAAAGTCAAAGAAGCAAAGGAAGAAACAGGTGTCGTCTCTTCAATTTTTTCAACTGTGAAAACAATTTATCAAACTGTAAGAAAGAGCTATGAAGAAAGCAATGAAAACGGATCATTGGTGAGTGAGGATCATTTGTTGGACATGAAAAACTTTATTCACTCTCAAACACCAAGTATAATTTCGAACAACCTTAATTACACGATTCAGAGAGTAGATATGTATCAATTTGGAAGAATTGTGCTGTCACGATTCATGTTTTCTCATCACTACCTGGTTGGATTTAAAACAGCTCTCGATTGTTTGTTGTGTCAGACACAGGCCAATCCAAAATTAAGCGAGAAATAAATTTAGTGATTTGGTTTTCAGTGAACAGGGAGTCTCGTTGGCGTGGCTTAATGTAGAACAAATATATATTTGTTGGCAATCTTTTCAGTGTTTGGAAACTAAAACCATGAAGACTCTAATTTCTTATCGATCACTTTGGTGTTCTTGTTTACATCACTCGTCACTCCTTGTACATCCGTAACAAAATCTTCCAAAAATTGGCCAGACTCTGTTAACACATTATTTGTAACACTCGCCATGGAGTGAATGTCATTTACAATGTCGAACAAATAATCTAATTTTGCGTCTTTCTTATTTGTTTCGTCCTCCAAATCTTTGGGGAAATAATCTCGAAGCAAATCAGTGGATATTTGTACAAGTTGAATAGAATTTTTCGAATACAAGGAAAATAAATCAAATTTTGAAGAATGAAAACAACCAGTTTCATCCATTGGAATAATTGTCTTGTTACAGCTCTTGATATGATCAATAATGAAAGGTGTAAATACAGATAATATTGTGAGAGTGATATTCGTGGATTTAAAAATTAAAGTGAGAATAAAAGGAGTTCGAACTTCTAATCCACTCAAATTGGAAAACTCGATTGATTCTTGAATGTATCTGCTTTGTCTATCGTCAATAATTTCCATTACTTTCGATCGCATTACAGCAATGCTTGGAGTATCTGAATGAATTCATGTGAATGATGATGAAATTGCACTCGAATTTGACTTTCAGTAAAGTTACTTACAATGTTTTTCATCTCCTTTTCGTATCAAAATTTCAAACGCATGCGCATCAAAATCTAAGCTTCTTTGTTTTTCAGGGGTTTCCTGTTGAAACACAAGAGCTTGTTTCTCTATTTTTTTCCAATTCGAATAACTCCACAAATTTTTGAAAAATCCACCCCATGACATTCCTGTCAACAATCGACTTCCAAGAGCATTGTATGTATTCATTGGTTCTAAATATTTTTCTTTAGTTTCTTTCAGGTCGTTTTGCTGAGAAGATAGCAGTTGAAGAGAATCCTGATTGATACTCTTGGTACGTTTGGCCAGCAAGATCATTTCATCTTTTTCACGTTCAATTTTGTCTCGAGTGGAAAGTTCTTCATCAGAAGTGGATGTTTGTTTCTTTTTGGTAGGTTTTTGTTTTGTGGGTTTTGAATGGGATTTGACTTCAGGTCTCTCTTCTTTCAAAGCGATTAATTTGTTTCGAAGTTGGCATGAGAGTGACATTTGACTTGCATGTTCAATTATTGAAATACAGTTCGTAATACTTTCCAACTTGTAGAAGTAATGCTATTGATGACCATGAGGAAGTCGGAATATAAATTTTGAATGAATCAAGATTTGGATTTTCAACTTGTCACACATACCTTCTCTCCATGATTTAAATTAGTTTTCACACATAAACAAGGATTCAATAAATAATTTTCACGTTCCACCGAATGAATATTTTCAAATAATACAACGACTGAGACAGGTCTGTTTTTTTCAGTTTTTACAATATTTACAGGAGAAGATGCATTTGCCAATGGCTTTCCATGAATCAGCATGGTCGATTCATGTCCTTCAAAATACAGAAAATCAAATGAAATGTACAATTTTCCAATGATATGATTAAAAGCAGCCCTCCAATAATATGTATTTTCAAAGCAGATCAAGTATGGAAATGGTATTGTTTTGGGCAGAGTACTAGTGGTTGCCAATGACGATGAGCTCGGATGAGTAGATTCCCGAACTGAATCATCACCCTCATGATTCCGATGCGAGGATGAAGAAGCAGTTGCAGACATTTTTTAAGAGTTTTATTAATACTAATAATAACGATTATTAGTTGTTAGACCTATTTCGAATAATCACGTCATGGTATCGTGATGATCCCATGATCATTGGACACATAGGCATCAAGAACATTAATTCCGATCGTTCATGTTTGCTCTCAAGAGACTTGACAATAGAACATTTCTATTATTTGAAATTTAAGTAACTTTATCACACACAAACACTGCAACTTTTATGATTGCAAACAAATGTAATCATCATCATCAAATTATTGATCATCCATTGCAGCAAACCTAAAAGGGAACGGAAGGGAATATAAATATAAAACGTTTGGAAAAGAGAGGCTCTCTTCTTGAGAGAGAATATATTGATGGCAATATCTTGTTATTGGGAATCACAACAACCTAATTCTTGCTTGGCATGAGCATATGAACAAAAGTAGCATAGTTAAGATTACCGTTATCATCCACTTCGGCATCACGGAGCAAATCATCAACTTCAGCTGCTGATAATTTCTCTCCCAAAGTCGTCAAAACATGTCTCAATTCAGAGACTGGTACAAATCCAGTTCCGTCTTTATCAAAGATACGGAAACAATCCTTTACATCTTGTTCATTATCAGCCTTGAATGTATACTTTTCTAAAAGAGTTTTCAATGTTTCAAAAGTGAATGAACCTGTTCCTGATGGATCAGCCTCTCCTTTAATATTCTCAACTTCAGCATTGGTTGGATTCTTTCCACAACAACGTAACAAAGTGCCGAGATCAGCCAAAGTAATTTTTCCGTCTCCATCTCTGTCGTAGAGGTTGAAGGCATCTTGAGCATCAGAGAGTTGTTCTTGGGTTAACTTGGGCATTGTGTGATTTTGCGGATGGATGGTTATGTGTTGGTGTTAAAATATTTTTTTTGTTGTGATGAGTTGTTGCAAATTTTGGACGTTTGATTTTTCGAGAGGCGGGATCAGTTTTTTTAAAATTCCCGCAAAAAAACTTTACGAAAAATTGTTATCACTTAAGCGCGCCTTTCTAAAAATCGATTCATTCTTTTCTATTGAAAATTAATGATTAAAGATGAATTCAATGATCGAAGAGGATGAAACATTTAATGCTGCGGAAAAGTATTTGGATGAGAGAATGTTTTGGAATTTGTTGGCTTTTTTGAATATTAATGATGACAATGAAAAGCAAACAATTTTAAATTCCTCATTACCGGACGAGGTGATGGATGAACGATTCAGCTTTATTCAGGGAGGAGAAGAATACAAGTCACAACAACATTCAAAATCGCCAGAAGTGCTTCCAATGGAGTCTAAACCTAGAAGTCCAAAAATTCGAATGAAACCTTCTATGAAGGAAATATTTGATGGATCTTATTATAAAAAGCAAAAAGAGCATGCCATGAGAAGTAATCCGTCATTATTCATGTCTCGCTCTGGAGCAAATTCACTGAGTATGTCAACCATAAATATTGTCGAAGAAAAGACTCCAACCATTGAAGAAGAAATGGAAAATATCATTGTAAGTAGAGGCTGCTGTGTATCATGTTGGAAATGTTCATTGGTGTGTTGAAAGGCAGAGGAAGTAGAAAAATTAATTCGGACTGAAAACAGGAGAAGCTTGTCACGAGGAAGCTGCCGAGAAGGAAGCTCATCAACGAGTCCAGAGCAAAGTGAAAGTAGCCATCATGAGGAGGAAGCAGTATTATATGCCACAGAGAACCCATACCGAGTGTTGAAAGTGAAAAAGGATTTGAGAAAAATTCCAGAAACAAAGAAAAAAGTAGCATCTCGAGAAGCCATTGGAAATATCAAGTCAGTCCTACTGAATCAATTTGAGCTTACAACCATGTTAAGCAATCAGTTGAGTGAGTTGAGAAAGAAAAAGCAATAAGGGTGTGCATGTAGTTCTGCACTAGAATGGTATTGACCTTCTAAATCTTCATTTTGGATGATAGAGTTGATAGGACCATTTTGGCCATTTCCCTACATTCCAAGTGACTGTCATTGTCGCTTGTGTTTAAGAGCCAATCAAACACTTGATGAATATCCACCAGTAGCTCCTCAAGCAAAATGGTAGACGTGCAACATGAAATGGCTGTATTCAATGTTCCTAGCACGCTCAATCTTAGATTATTTGAAGTGGAAACATCCTTGCAATGCAAAATCAAGGTCCATAAAAATTCCAGAGTATTCTTTCCTAATTGTTGAGCTACGAGAGGTGCTGGATTGGTTCCACAGCAAAACAAGAAAACCCCCAATGTATGTACAATTTTGGAGAGCACTAAATTATCCTCTCCAAACATGATGTGAATAGTCTCTGAAACTTTTGACTTGGTTCTCAAGAGCATGTAGTAAAATCGATTGGCGTGCAGCAAAAAGTAATTGGGCCGTGTCTCTATTTGCTTTCTTTTCGAAGGGTTGAGAGCAGAGCCCCATCTTTTGGTATTGGGAGGATATTGTGGTGGAGGGAGAGATGATGTGCTCTGTTCTTGCGAGGACTTTTGATCCAGTGCTTCCTTTCTCAGTTGTGATGAATTCAAATCTTGAGGACTGACCAATGAATTATTATTGGATAAATTGATGGCCGCTTTAACGAGTACTGTTAAAATATCAATTCGTTGCGCTTGAGTGACTTGATTGGACCAAAACTTGGTTGTGAGGAACAATAGCACAGTCTCATCTTCAAAGTCAATGAATCTCTGATCTTGTTTGTCGTATTGTAAATCCACAATGGACATGCAACTCTTTGTTAACAATGAAACCATGGCATCCATTCGATAAGTAAAGTAGTTATGAATATGAGTTTCACTACAAGTCAATAAGGCCGTACAAAGATGTACAGCATTGAGTTGAAGTATCTTTGGATCTGTCTTTTCAATGACAGGAACTGCAAACTTGAGAGCTGCTTCAATTTTCAACATTTGGTCCTTGTCTTGATCGTTGGCAAATAGAAAATCGATTAAATCTCTCACATAGTATGGTTTGTATGGGTTCATTTCATCATTTCCACCTCCCTCGTCATCTGACATTTCTAGAGATTGCAATGATTCAACAGAGGTAGAATCAGAAAGTTCTTCATTGTCGGCTTGCTCATCTTCTGACGACTCGTCATCGTCATCAATGAGTAATGCATTAGGATTGAATGCTTTCTTTTCCCTCTTGTTGGATGACATTTTTGCTTGCTTTTTGTTGTTTAGAGCATTCACGCCAGTTGTCATGGACAAACCTTCAGACGGATGTTGCTTTCGAATCGAAGAGGCTGCGTTTGCTGAAATAGACTGAGAAAGATGGCTGTGAAATTCATTGAGACAATCTTTCAAATCGTCAAAAAGCACCAATGGACTCTGTTTTGGATTGATGGTCTTGCTCATTTGAAGTGAGATCAACTAACAACAGGAAAAGCCAATTCAACCGCAATGAAAAACTAAATACTTACTGCACAACTCCTTCTTATATGAAAATTTGAGGAATGTAGTCGTTGCTGTATGCCCTCAATACAATTTCTGAGAGTCTCTGAATTTTCAAATTCTTGTTTGGTCATTATTGAGATTAATCCAGCTAGACAATACGATACAACTATATTGTCATAGAAATGCATTAAATACATTGGAGGTGTATGTCAGGGTTCAAATATTAGCTAGTTCTGTAATCAATTGTTAACACACTTACATAGTTGCTGTTCAACATTGGATTGCATGCTGAAAAAGTGAGTCTTCCATGTTGCGCTTATAAAATCCGTTACAGTTGATAAAGGTTTGTCCTTACAGGTCTCAGCTGTTTTCAAAGCTACATCCATTAATAATTTCACAAAAATGTATCTATTTCTATTTACAACCAACTCTGCAAAAGTGTACTTGAGAATCATGGAATTTGTCATGCAATCATACCATACAATGGAGGAAGTCATCATT
Source organism: Naegleria lovaniensis (assembly GCF_003324165.1). NCBI lineage: Eukaryota > Heterolobosea > Eutetramitea > Acrasida > Naegleriidae > Naegleria > Naegleria lovaniensis. The sequence continues at coordinate 387,120 of NW_025407857.1, read as the reverse complement.
GCAGATATGAAATTTACAAAGTGGTCATAATCTTCTTTAGAAACGTCATTTGAGAGAATTTTTAACACAAATTCCTTAATCAATGCATGCATATTATTTTTCTGCTCCATTGCTGAGAAAAATGATGAGAGACAGCTATGACATTGCCAATACCAATCCGTGAGTATGTCACAACAAATGGACATGTACCCCCTCTTGTTGAATTGAGTAATCAAGTCAGATAAAAGCGTAATATTATACGAGTGCAAAGATGATTGAGTGCTAATGTTCAAACTGTTAGAATTTCCTTCTTGAAACCTTCCGTTGTGTGTTGCGGTAAAGTCTAATGAGAGAATGATGTGTTTGATATACAACTCTGATTTAAAAAATGTAGGGAGCCTCCATAGAGAGGAGTTCGTACGTGCATAAACATTCTCTTTTTTCCATTCATTTTCTCTAAACACAGTTGTCTGAGATGCTTGATCAAGTAACTCTACAATCAAACTATTTTTCTTTGACTCTTCATTATTATTATTTTGTGTCAAGTTTCCACTATCATTGGCATAGTACAAAGTGGTAACCTTCTCGTGCAGTGTTGTTAACACTTTCACCAACGATTCATGCTCAATATTACTTGTACTTAATTTCGATCCCTCAAAACCATCTTTCAAGCAATATTCATAAAAATCCCTCTCACTCAACAAGGGTATTAATAAATTAGAAATAATAATCGGAAAATGCCGATGAGAACAAATAGCCTCCACCAAATAACAAAAACGTTCCACAAGACTTGTTTCCTTCTTCTTCTTTTTATACAAGATAATATATGGAATCACCAATCTCTGGATATCGGAATCAGAAAATAATGAAACATGATCAAGAATAATTTTAACCAATTCCGAAAACGATTTTCCTTCCCAATGATGACTGTTATTGCTACCATTTGATACAATATATTCCTCATCGCTTCCTAACTTTCCAACCTTTCCAAGTAAAAATTGTTTCATATCGGAAACAAGAGCAAGCTGATGATGAGGCTGAGCCGTCAACATGGATGAAGGTTGTGAAGAAAGCATTTTTTTTTTTTTTTAAGAAAGAAAGTTTATTACAACAGAGTTGTCTTGACAACATGTTTGTAGTGAAACTCCTGCCAATTGGCAGCATTAGATAATGTTTGTATACCTTGATAGTTGTTGATTCCATGTGTAGTGATTGTGAAGCCATTCATTTCTGTTATTCCATATAGTGTTGTTGCATTTTGCAATTTCTTTGATGATGATTTTGTGGATGTTTGGGTTAATGATGTTGTATCTGTTTTTAAGTTTCTGGAGGTTATTAGATACTTCATTTCTGATTTCTTCATTATGAATGAGGTTGATTTGGTGGGCATAAAGAACATGATTGCGGATTAGGCCATAGCTCACTTTGTTCCACTTGTCGTGGATAAAAGTTGTGAAGAAAGCATTTTTTTTGTTCTCAACGTTATCGTCATCGTTTGAATTTCAAATTTTAGATGGATTAAGCGCCAAGTCGTTCAAGGTTGTTGGAGAACACTCTCCTTTTCAACACAGCCAAATTGACAAATTTTCACACACACAGGAGCATTTTGTTGTTCACTAATCACGTTCAACGACACACTACTTGGTTGTTTTCTTTGAAATATTAATATACGTTGATAATGAAAATTAAATCCATTATGTCGCCAGATTATGAGCATGGGTAGATGGAAAGTGCGTTGGCCATCGAATACCTTCACCAAAACGGAAAGAATGCTGACAAGATAGTATTCGATTATGTTTTGTTAACCAAAGTTCCAAAAGCTTCATTTTCCACTTCTTTATATGGTAAGACTCCATTTCACAGCAAGACGTGATCCTCTATGGCCACTCTTGTGTCGCTTAATTTTTCATTTCGTATAATAAAATATGTATTATATATTCACTCTCATACCCGCCTTCTTTCCTTACTACAGCGCTTGCTCCGATTTTTAACGCCAATTCATCCGAATCCCAACAATGCGCATCGTCATTCATGCAACCCTCATAACTAATGATCTCTTTGTACCAAGCAAGATCAAATTAGAGTATCGTGATCGTTGCGTTTGCTGTGTCTCTTCTTTTAAAGGATACAAAAAAACTCTAAATTCACTCTCTCCAAAGACCTTCTTCTTCTTTGTATCCTTTCAAATTTTTGACATTTCACACACTCTTGTTGAAGAATATTGTCGTACAACCCCTGTTCAATCATTTCACTCACACATACCCAACTACTACAAGACCAATCATGCCAAGCCCATCCTCATCTCCTCTTCCTCCTTGGCTTCTGCAGGACCAGCAAATACCTTCACATGAAGAGTCCACAGGTACCATGCTCTACAACACCATTCCAAATTCGACATCATGTTGTAGCATGGACGACGCGAATGGAGAAACTCACTCAAAAGACACGAATTTTGTCATTCAAGTCTTGCAACCAGATGCATCACTTCCTTGCTCACCATGCAGCAGCACTATTGGACAAAGAACGTTTTCTTCAACAACTTGTAGTACAACTTACCATTCCCGTTGCACGACGACGACCACGACAACGAGTAGTGTGGAATTGAATTACCTCCACTACCAGCCTACTCCTCTTAATTCTCATTTATTTTCCATCAGGAGCATCACGCAATTCTATCCCATCGTTCGATTCGTCTTTGCATGTACCTTCTTTTTCACATCATCCTTTCTGACTCGTTTCATAACCATGTACATTTTGGTTCCCTCAGTTGATTTAACACAACCTCCACTCCATGATATCCTCCTAGATCGAATTTCATCTCCTTTTCCAGAAGCTTTTAAAATCACAGAATGTATTACGGCGGTACTTGCTTTGCTCATGGTTTTGTTGTCGTGTTTCAACCGAACTCATAGATTCAATATATTGGCTAGATTTCTCTTGTTGGATGGTATTTTGTTAATTCTGAGAATTATATCCATGTCTAGTACAATATTGAGCATACCCAATGCCAATGATGTCACAAAATGCCAAACCTTACAACAAATGTCACTCAAAGAACGAATGTTTGGGAGGAGCAATACACGAAATGAACAAGAAACCACCATGATTGGTTACACTTGTGGAGATTACATGTTTTCTGGACATACCTGTGCTGTGACATTGTGTACCTTCTTTGTCCTGTATTATTCTTCAACAAATTATTCTTTCCATTCGACATCGAATGATGACAACAATTCGAGAATTGGAAGAAGAATTTGGTTTGGAATGAGATTCATGGTTGTGGTTGTTCTCGTTTCAAGTTGTATCATGGGATTGTTTTGTATTGTGTGGTCAAAAGAACATTACACAGCAGATGTGGTTGTTGCTTGTCTTCTCACTGTCCTATTGTGCATGGTGTATCATTATCAATTACACTTGTATTGTCAAGTCAAGGCTATGAAACAACGAAATATTGGAATGACTTCATCATCATCTATGCAGCAGATACCAGTTGAACAATCCACGTCTTCTGTAACGGACAAAACTCTGTTTACGAATCCTCTGAACTGGATGACCTTTTGGTTCTTCTCATGGTTTGAATATGACATGAATTACAATGACATTTTGAAGAGCAATGAATTTGACTTGAAACCATTGGAATGGATTGGAAAGGTTTGGAAATATATTCAGAGTCTATTGTTCAGAGGAATGATTCCGCATCAAGAAGAAGAAGAAATTGACAATTCATAAGAAAGCTCGTATTTTGAGCTCATGACTGATTCAAATTCATGACTAATTGATTCTTGGTAAACATTAGACCCCAGTCTTTTTCAATGATGTTCAGTACTATTTTTCATTTCCAAATACGTTACACGATTACCATAGAAATGACCCATAGGTAGAATAATTCTGTTGTGGACAGGTGATAGCTCGCTTGTGGTAAGTCTGTCCGACACGCAATTCGAAACGTTCGCAACTGCTCTTTCGTCTAGAATATTGTTGATGAACAACGTGGAATTTGGCAATGGGTTCATGAAAACGAAACCAATTTCCAGTCATTCGAGGTTGTAAATTTCCATGTCTATTCCTTAACATTACAACGTAACGTTGTTAATGGATACTACTGATAAAATTAATTCTCGTTTGTTGTATCCAGTCTAAAAACCGGCCAACCCAAACATTTTGTCCGTTAATTCTGTCATTATGTCATTCACCTACTTTCCTTAATAAGCGAACAGATTTTCTATTACAGTGCTTGCTCCAATTGCTTCTCAAATATTGGGATAGATTCACATGCTCTACTTCTTCTTATATTCCAAACGTGAATTGCTGTTTTCAAAAAAAACAGTGTAGCGTTTGTTTAGTGGCTGATAGCATCATTCACAAATTTTTGACATCCGTTCACGTTGAAGAGTAAAGTCTAACAACAACATGTCAGAGCACAACACATTCCTGCCTCATTTGCTTCCACCACTGCATGAGCACTCCATTCCATCCATTGACTGCAATGACAGTCCTCGTTCCTTTGACACTCTCTTGAGCAAAACGGAGGTGAATGAACATGCACAACATTCTGAAGACACCCATTTTACCATTCAAATCTTACAACCAGATGTTTCCCTACACAATTCGCCGTCCTTCACTCTCAATCAGAGAAATTTCATTCAATCCATCTCCATAAGCAATGAATCCAACAACATGAATTCGAGTCCAAGGTCCTCCGCTCATTCGTCTTGTTCCAAATATTCGTTTTTGTTTCCTCCACTCATTCGTTTCGTGTTTGCATGTACCTTCTTTTTCACATCATCCTTTCTGACTCGTTTCATAACCATGCATATTTTGGTTCCTTCAGTTGATTTAACACAAACTCCACTCCATGATATCCTCCTAGATCGAATTTCATCTCCTTTTCCAGAAGCTTTTAAAATCACAGAATGTATTACGGCAGTTTTGGCATTTCTCATGGTTTTGTTGTCGTGTTTCAATCGAACTCATAGATTCAATATATTAGCTAGATTTCTCTTGTTGGATGGTGTACTGCTGATATTAAGAATCATTGTCATGTCGAGTACAATCTTGAGCATTCCCAATGCCAATGATGTCACAAAATGTCATACCTTACAACAAATGCCACTTAAGGAAAGATTATTTGGGACAAGTGCTTCGAAGAATGAACAAGAAACCACCGTGATTGGTTACACTTGTGGAGATTACATGTTTTCAGGTCATACCTGTGCTGTGACATTGTGTACCTTCTTTGTCCTGTATTATTCTTCAACAACTTATTCGTTCCAGTCATCTAGTTCGAGAATTGGAAGAAGGATATGGCTTGGAATGAGAATTGTTGTGGTGTGTGTCCTGATTTCAGGTTGCATTATGGGATTGTTTTGTATTGTGTGGTCAAAAGAACATTACACAGCAGATGTGGTTGTTGCTTGTCTTCTCACTGTCCTATTGTGCATGTTGTATCATTATCAATTACACTTGTATTGTCAAGTCAAAGCCATGAAGCTGCAGAGTATGAATGAAGAAGAACACTCCACTTCATTGGAAAACAATGTGTGTAAAGAAAAAAAGAGATCGTCCTCGAATCCTCTGAACTGGCTGACATGTTGGTTCTTCTCATGGTTTGAATATGACATGACCTATGAAGAGCTTTTGAAGAGCAATGAGTTTGACTTGAAACCATTAGAGTGGATTGGAAAGGTTTGGAAATATATTCAGAGTCTATTCTTCAGAGGAATGATTCCACATCAAGAAGAAGAAATTGGCAATTCCTAAGAAAGCTCATGCATGGAGGTCATAAACATGGTCAAATTTCTTTTTCAACATTCTTCAAAAAGCTGCTCCTCTTGTTGTGGCGTAGACTTTGTGTTTGGAATGGAAATTGAAAAGGAGTAGATCTTAATATTTGGTTGAGAATTTTCTTAGTGTGTTATTAATCATTGTTTTCAAAATGTATAAAAATATTCAACATAACACGAGACGCAATAGGACCATCATTGCATCTTGATGTGAGAGTGAATATTACTTGTTGTCACGTTTCGAGATGGCTTTGTAAATCTTGTGTAATTTTCTACTGAAATCTCCAATTAAATAAATGGAACCTGTGGCCAAAACTGAAACCTTCTCGGATTTCATGTCCCATAAAAACTCTAGTACTTCATTGATGGAGTGGAAAAGAAGAATGTTATCACTTTTGTTTGTCAAATCAATCCAAGTTTGTCTTAACAGATTCAATTTTTCTTCTTCTTGTTTTGAAATGCTTGTATGATGCTTGTTAAGACTGTTTTTCACAGAGTCTGTTGGGCAAAAGATGACATAGTCAAATAAATCGCTAGATTTCGAGAGAGGTGTCAGCAACTTTTTGGGATCTCTTGGTCCTGTATAATTGAAAACAAGTACTTTCTTATGAGTACTGGTGGTAGCCGCATTTTGGGCTTGCTTTCGTCGTTCTGTTGTCAATAATGCATTTTCTTCATTGTCACTTGAAAAATAGTAATGATCGTCGAGTTCTTGACTCACTTGATTCTTTTCCATGCAACTCACAAACCATTTTCGACACAAATCCAAGCTTTCATCGGTGTGGGCTCCATCAATATAAAAACTGAGACCTGGGAAAGAGAGTACCTGACATCTACCAGGCCACTTGCATTCTCTCAACCCATTGATGTAGGCCTCTGGGAGGTGGAACGGTAAAAACGTCTCTACATGTTGAGTGTTATGAATGTGTGACATGTTGGAATTCAAGAGAGAGGATGGAATGTTTGAAAGACTTTTTGATGACTTGGAAGACGATTGAGACGACGACAAATCTTCTCCTCTCAATTTGTTTTTAAATTTCTCAATCACAATACTCTCTTCAAGAGGTGAAAAGGAAGGAATTTCCAATTTTTCATGCCTATTTGTTCGTTCCATAAATGCAAATGCTAAAGCTATGGCCAATGATGCATTCCATCGTTGATGTTCTCCTTTCAATCCTAATTCTAATCTTTGAATTTTTCCATCCTCGCTCAAAACCCGCTCATAGTCCTCAATCGATGGACACATGTAGAGCGGAGACCCTGATACCTGTGACGACTTGACAAAGGCATCCATAGCTTCCTCTCTCTGAGGATATGTAATACATGGAACATGTTTTTTCATGATACCTGCTTTTTGCATGGCAATTTCATAAAGGCTATTTCCTAAAATTTCCATGTGGTCATACCCAATTGAACTAATTCCACACACAACAGGATGAATAATATTTGTAGCGTCATATCGTCCTCCTATTCCAACTTCAATAATAGCCACATCCACACCTGCATCAACGAAAATCTTAAATGCAAGGACAACCAATAATCGAAAATAGGTTGTTTTAGCGATGAGGTCTTTCTCACCTCCAAGTGACGATTGACAGAGCTTGTCATAACACTCCCAAAATGCAGATCCAAATAATTCAGTTGACACTGGAGCCCCATTGATACGAATACGTTCCCGAATATCAATCAAGTGAGGCGATGTGAAAAGCCCAGTTTTCAATCCATTCTTTCGTAAAATAGTTTCACAAAATGCACAGGTACTTCCCTTTCCTTTCGTACCTGCTACATGAATCATGGGTAGTTTTGTGATGTCAACGCCAATCCTCTTTAAGCAATTGGTTGTAATTTCAAGATTTTGTTCCTGACCTCCAACATCGGAAGTTACTTTCCTTGCAATGAGAGAATCCAAAATTTTCAAAGCATTTTCATAGTTTTTATCGAGTTGTGCCATTTCATCCACAAGGGAAGTGGTAGATTTGTTTTGTTGATCTGTATTCATTGATGATGACGATAGCATGATGTTTTTGTGGTCCTCGTTGCTACTACTTGCACTCCTGGATGATGAATAATCTCGCAATAACGAAGAACAATTTCCGTGATGAAAGAATGCTGTGGAAGAGGTTGTTGTTGCTGAACAAGAAGTGGGGTAAACGGTTTTTTCGGATGGATGAACCAGAAGAGTCTTGGATGAACAAAGCTTTGAATCAAAGAATAAATTATTGGAAGGTGAACGTTGCAAACTGATGTTATGGGCAAGTAGTAATTTCCGAAAGAATGATTTCATACAGATATGATGATGAATGGTCCTAATTGAGATGATATTTTGTTGGTTTGGTTTGGAGAATTTAATATCTATTCTCTTCGGTAGCACAAGGATGAAATATTAAAATCTCTTTCAATTCTTTCCGAATATTGTGTGATTTTTGTTCAATTACTAGAACCAAAGCATTGAACTTTTTTTCAAAAGTAATGTTTTTAATGGATGGCGAGTCCAGATAAAGATGACAAAATAATTTTTTTCAATGATTTCAATGAGGGTGAATCCAATGAAGAAGCAACACAATTATGTCCAATTATGCATATCCTTATTTACAAGTTTAATCATGGTGTATAACTGTACAAGATACATGAAATTTAAAGACGATAGCAACTTGTTGTTGAACTGATTGTTTCACAAACTTTCAACTCTTGCGGTCATGGTAGCTCAATGTCCAATTCAATTATGTGTGTAAATTGACTTTTCAATGTTTTTCCGACAAAGTGGGCACGCAGTTAATTTCAAAGAACATTTCTCGCAAGTACATAAATGACAACATGGTAGAAAAACAACAGTCTTCTTTGAGGCCAAGCAACAAGAACAAAAGTTGTCCGACTCAACTAATTCCATTTCTCGCTCTAAAACCAGTTTTTGCGATTCTATTAAATTCAATTTAATTTGTCGAATGGTATCCAATGTTACTACTTGCAAATCATCTGGAAGTAGTTTTGATTTTGAGAGAGCGCTTTTAGACATTTCAATTTCTTCCTTTAGCTTTTCATTTTCTTTTTTCAATTTCTGTAATTCTTCACTGTTTGACTTGTTTGACGATTCTGCTGATTGAATTAATTTCGATAACCGTTCAATTTCTTTATGAATTTCGGGGAAATGATCTGTAGAGTTGTTTGATGAATTTAAAGTGAAGAAGGTTTTTTTCTCATCGGACGATGACGCTCCACTTGGTGGCGTATTGGAGGATGGTAGGTTGAAGTTAAATGGTGATGATCCGAACGTAAGAAATGGCGAGCTTTTGGGATCAGAAGAGTTTGAGTTCGTTGTTGGTTTCGGGTTAAAGTTGAAACCAGACATTTTTTGTTGAATGAGGATTTGTTTGGGTTTCACACTAATGAGTCGTTTAACATTTTGCTTGAATTTTTGGGATCAAATTTAATAAGGCTCGTGTAGAATTCAATCTGAGCAATAAGGAAATGCTAACAGAAAGGGAAGAAGATTTACGTTTCCTTTGTGCATTATTTATACCAGTTGTGTATCAGGTGGAAAGTATCACTAATGTGTTGCGATCCGTTGGATTAATTTTTACAATCATTTCCATCATAGCAGTAGTGGCTCTTAAATAAAGGATAGACTTAGTATTTAGACACACCAAAACACAATAAAGTGTATTGGTGAAGTTGTTTTTATGGAATGATTTCCAATGATTTTGTTTTGAAGTAAAACAACATTGAAGCCTCTATCAACTCATCTTTGGTAATTTTTGTTGGAACAAAAAGGCCAGTTGAAAGCAAACGGCTTGCCGTACCAAAAATGGCATCGAATCCACTTTTCTTTCTTGCTAACAACAGTTTTGGATATAAGGGTAATGACTGAATTGATTCAAACGGTATAATCCAATTCCTTGCGTTCGGTTGGACCTTATATATTTTGGACAGGTATTCTTGTGTTACTTGTTTTTCTTCTTCAGTATAAGATGAATCAAAACACAAAGTGTATAAAATAAAGGCCGGGTCTTCGCTTAATAATTCTACAATTCTTTCTGTGTTTGTATCTTTGATTTGTTCCAACAATTTCATATCAACCTTGTAATTAAAGACACGTGATACAAACTCACTTTGTGGAGAATATCGGTTTTCAAACATTTTTGAGTATAGGGCTATTTTTTTGAAACTATCTTCAGACGCTGTTGTGACGGCATACAAATTCGATTCAAAATGTGTGAAAGTTGTTTGTAGACACTGTACCGCTGTAAAGCAACATAAATCCCGATAAAATTCGACCGCTATTTTTCGAACGAAATGGTCATCTCTGTTTGTTTTCAATGAAACATCAAATATTTTCCTGTTTTCAGAAGAGAATTCTGATTGCATAATGTGCTCTGACGGCTGTAGTGTCAACTCATATTTAGTATAACAAAATGTCTCGTTGTTGGTAATTATCTCGTGACGACTTATTTTGTGATCAACAATTTCAATTTTATGAGGACCAAATAAACTGAATTTCGGTTTTGGTTTTGGGGGGTATTCAATGATACATGTTGCTTTGCTTTTGACCTGGTTTTTAGTCAATTTTCTGAAGGATATTTCGAAGTTGTCTATAGATTCTTCATTGATTCTGGGAAAGAGAACATGAATCTTCCAGTTATTGTCATACATTAGCACGGGAACAAAAACAATTTGATTGAACTCTTTGCAGGTATCAGGGTTATCGCCTTCTATGAGCAACAAAGCACCAGAAGCCATTTTTTTGTGATGATTTGTTGTGATGATGTTTGATGAATACAATAAAAGAACGATGGAAACTCAAGTTAATTTGTTCCGATGGAATGATTTCCAATGATTTGGTTTTGAAATAGAACAAAATTGAAGCCTTAATAAACTGGAGATAATTTTCAAGAAATTTGGAGTAGAGGGCTATTCGCTTCAAGGGGTCATATGTGGGTATGAAACAACAGGATGGACAACATACTAACACTAATGTTATGTAATGTTATGGTTTAATAAGTTATTACAGGCTTAGGATTCTAGAATAGTGGGATGTGATTCCACTTCAGTGGGTTACAAAATTCAATCGCACCAAAACATTTACATTGTTTGCCATCAATGCCAGTGCCAACAAACACGTGGCACATGAAGAATATTGTCATTCAAAATAAAAGGGGTTAGTAAAAACAAGGACTCACCTCAACGATTTGTATCTCTATGTACATGAAAGAATGGTGTGCGAGTGTGTGGTTCATTTAGGTTCTCTCACCTCTAATTCTTCTAGCCAACTGCATATCCTTTGGCATGATTGTAACTCTCTTGGCGTGGATGGCACACAAGTTGGTATCTTCAAACAAACTGACCAAATAAGCCTCCGAAGCTTCTTGCAAAGCCAAAACAGCGTTGGATTGGAATCTCAAATCAGACTTGTAGTCTTGAGCAATTTCTCTGACCAATCGTTGGAAGGGTAATTTACGGATCAACAATTCTGTGCTCTTTTGATACTTTCTAATTTCTCTCAAAGCGACGGTACCTGGCTTGTATCTGTGTGGCTTCTTCAAACCTCCTGTGGATGGTTGTTTGGCAGATTTTCTGGCAGCTTTCGAGGCCAATTGCTTACGTGGAGCTTTACCACCTGTGGATTTTCTAGCGGTTTGCTTGGTTCTTGCCATTTGTTGGTTATTGTTGTGTGTGGATGTTGTTGTGTTGTTTTTTTTTGAACAATGTTCATGACCAACGCTAAATTTTTAAATATTTTGAATTCACAACGGTTAAAAATTTTAATTTTTTTAAAATTCATGTAACGGTTTTTGTAAAGTTTTCACTGCACAGTGCAATAACGGTAATATCTTTTATTTAAGGTGCAAAAAGTGGTTCTGTCAATGAAAAATTGAATGTGTGAGCATCTTGAAGAGAGACAATTCCAGAAATGATACTATTCTGAACTGGCACAGAGAGGAGTAATGAGTTTGTTTTCACATGATGAACAAGAACAGGACTCTGAGAGCACAAAATTTGTGTTAAAATCTTGTCTAATATCTTGTGTGATAGGCCATAACAAATCAATGATTTGAATTTCATCTTTGACAATTCAACGGGTGCGAAAGACTTTTTCTTTTTGAGAAATTCTAATTGATGTTTGAACGTGTCATTCACATTTTGAATTGTTGTCTCCAATGCTGAAATAACAGGAGGATTGTTATGGGTATTCGCATTTTGCATCTGTTGTTGCTGCTGAATGTTCACTATTAAATCCCATATGGTTTGAGTTGGGTTCTTGCTTGAACTTCTACTTGTTTCCAATGTTTTTAACTCCATTGAAAACATGGAATATAGAGTTGGAATAAATCGATTGAAAATAATCTTGTTCAGTATGGTGTTGAAATCATGATCACTGCTGTCATACAGACTGTTGCTTCTCAAGTGGCCAATGGGTTCTCTGCCTCCTCCCCTGAATAATTCCAACAATTCACACACGGTGGAATGAAACACATAATGTCTCTTTTCAAAGAGTGCAGGTGTGTACTTGAAATCAAAGAATACCCTACTCAATTCTTCACACAAGAAGGCAATGTCCACGGCATTCACATCACTAGTCATGGGTGATTTTTCAGTATAAATCTGTTTGGAATGGTTTGAGAAATGAATGGGTTTCTGTTCATGAACTAATAGAATCGTGTGTTTGAATTTTTGCTTTGAAATGAATGAATTATCAAATAAATGTCGATTCATTTCATAGACTTGATCTGAGAGAAGTATTTGAGCGAGTATTTTCGGGAGCACATTTCCTTGATCGAGTAAAAATTCCACAAAAACTTTCATTTCAAAACTTTCACTGTCGAGTTCATGAGTAACGTTTCCTATTTGATTTAGATTGTATTTTTGTTTGTCATAAATATCTACAAGTTCTTTACAGTCTGGATGATTACTCTCGAGTAGGACGTCTCGAAGGGATCTTCTCATGATGCGATACTTGTTCTGTTCATGTGAAAATAACAATATGAACGGATATTAATTGATGTTAATTGACTAAAATTTGAAGGTCACACTTACCTTTGTGTTACATGAAACTAATTGATAAATATTTTCAAGAAATCGAGGAAATAGTTTGTGTTTTTTCATAATAATGTTCGTGGTGGAAGGATTGTCAATTTCCATCAATTTCTGCTTATCGTTTACATCTTTCTGAAGATCTAATTTTCCAACAAGGAGCTCTAAATAGGCAATATAGACATGTCGAATGAGTGGATGACTCTTCGTTAATAAATGACGTCGCTTCTCTAATTTGAGATTTCGTATCAGTGTGGAAAGCTTTTTCGTATATCCTCTACACAATGCTTGAAATTGAATGATCTTATCTACATTTTTGGAATAGTGAGACATGGAAGAGCTGTCAACCATCATTGGAACCACTTGAGAGTCGGCTGACTTGACACTTATTGGAGACACTGCTGCTTGCAATGGAACACTCGAAGATTTGCTACTGTTGGGAGAAGAAATGCTTTTGGTCATTGTTGGTGTGACTACTCTCTGTGATTGTAAATTCACCTTTTCATCTCCTTTGACAGGAGAGTATTCTATAGTTGATTTCACATCATCCACCACTGTTCGTTGAGGTTTTAACAAGTCTCGTTCCATTTTCAACTTTTTCAATTTCATTCTCCAAGCATGACCCAACGCAGCTGTACAAATATATTCCATATAAACAAGACCTTTGATGAGCTTTTTTCGAGCAACATAACCTCTAAACAGTGATTGAAGAACGAGTGATACTTCTGTTCGAATCTTCTCTCGATGCATGGGTGAATATAAATGCAAAAAATTGATTCGTTGCTTTTCGAGTGTCAAGTCAGACTGTCTGAAATGTGATTCAGAAATTTGTCCATCCAATCCCAAGTTTTCTACAAGCTTGACGCTCTCCTTTCGAATTCGAAAATGTTCACTATTGTTCAATTGTGGATCATTATTTACAGAAAATAGATACAGAGTATCTTCTAGATTTGAATTCGTAGGAGGTGTGATGGCAGATCTTGTCGAGTTCGATATCGATGCAGCAATTTTTGGTATGAAACTTGTGACATCAGAAACTGCTCGAGTTCTTCCTTCTTTGGAGGCCAACATTTTGTAAAGTGCTTGTTGAGCTTTAGCTTCTCCACTCTTTCTTGGAATTTTGATTCGACCAAAAATAGTACTCGGTATTTTCTCATCGTCGTCATGATCCATCGTGTAGACTGGATTTCGTCCCGAGTGCGAACTTCCAATCACTTCAGGACGAGTCTCTTCACCTCCAATTTTGTTCACTTGTCGTTTAATATTGGTGTTCACTTGAATGATAAACGGTGACAAGTCATCCTGAATATCTTCGAGACCATCTTCAAAAGAAGGTTCTTCAAACTCATTCAAATTAAAATTGTGCTTACTCGAAGTAATTGTTAACTTTTGAGGTTCCAAATCAAAATAATCATCATCATCAAAATCATCATAATATTTCTGTATCAGAGATGGATCCAAAGAATCATCATACATGCTTGAATAGACAGTCATGTCACTCGTCACACTAGTATTTCTTAAATGAAAGGCAGATTTTGGTGTTGCTTTGAAAGGAGTTGTTGCCGATGAGGCACTTGGATGAGAGTACTGGGGTGTTGATACATTAGAAGAAGATGGAGCAGCTGAGAAGGTTTTTGAATTTTTCTGGGATCGGAACGGAAGTAATGAAAGATCTTGTTGTTTCAATGTGGTTGCAGTAGTAGTGGTGTTGGTGTTGGTGGAGGAGGTATTCACTAATAGATCATGTTCTTCTTCCTCATGTTCATCATAGTCCTCAAATTCGTCACAATCTTCTTCAATTTCTTCTTCAATGACCACATGTTGTTGGGTTGGATTCGTGACATTGGCTTTTTGGGATGAGATATTTGTAGTGGTGTGTAAATTTTGTGATTTCCATTTAGAATTTGATAAATTCAAAGGTTTCAATCCAAAATCATCATCGTCATTGTCCATTGTATTGTGTGGTTTGACATCTTCCATCGTTGTTATTCCATGATTCGTTATCATGATATTTTTTCGTTTCAAATCATCATCATCGTTCATAACATTCTCGTCACAGCGACAATGATTTCGATCCACATACTGATTCGTTGATGTACTTTGATGTGTTTTCTTACTTGATTTCTGTAATTCATCATCCACTTCGAGAATTGCTTCTCCTCCAATGACATCCAATTCATCATGTTCTACAACATCAAAAACATCTTCAAAAGGTTCCTCCTCCTCCATATTCAAAACTAGTGGCACGTGACCACTTGTAGTTAATGAACATGATGAATCCGTTGCTGAAGAAAATAATGAAGAATTACTCGTTTTTGTTGTAACTACAGACAACAAGGCATCGGATGCGTTTTCTTCAAATATATTCGAAGCGTTCATGATCAATAATTGAGACGAGGAAGAATCATGAGTCATGGTTGTGGTAGCCGTGACAGGAGTTTCTGCTGTTGTTGTTGTTGTTGACATGGTCGTTGTACTTGTCATTGAAGAAGTTGATGAATTATTGGGAGTAAGTTTGCAAGTGATCGGATGGTGATTGTTACCATCATCGAGAGTGAAGGAGTGGTTGTGTTCGAAATTGGCTGAATTTTGAAAGTTATTGTTCTTCTTGTTATTGGAAATTGGTTTGTTATGATGATTCATAGGTTTGGAAGTGTTGATGTAAATGTTGGAAAGAAGAAGAGAGGAGTCAATGTCTAATGAAGAATTGAGTTCATCATCATCATCGCGGAAAGAATCGAGAAAATCTTGTTGATGGTCTAGTGTTTGAAATGTTGTTTCAAAATTATTATTACTCGTTCGGCTCAAGTCAGATGTCAAAGATTTTGTTTCTTTTGGATTGACTCTAAAACCAGGATGATTTAATGGTGATGATGATGGTGGAGATGGCGAAGAAGGTGTTGTTCTCTCCGCAATCATTTTTATTGGAGTTTAAAGAGCGCAAATTTTTGTTGGAGATTTGCGATGACATTTGGCATGATGACGTTGTGGACTCCTCGCATTCCAAACGTTCAAACGAAAGTGATCGTTGAGGACTCATCCAAACACAGTGCTGTTTATTGCGCTTCACTACATGTTGGTTATTGGGTTTGAAAAAGGAAATTTGTGTTGAAGGGCGGTCTTCATTGACAACGAATCTTTTCCATGCATCCAATGCGTCCACTCATTACTTTGTATCACTGCATTCAACATGACTTGGATGCCAGGTAATGTTCATCCTTGCTGCACCTCGAATGTAAAATGTCTACTCTACATCAGTGATGATCATTCGTACCAGAGGAGCCTTTCGATGAAAGAGATGGCAAATTCTTTACACTTGGAATGTGTGTCCCTTTTCTTGGATAGTGCATTCGCAAGGAAAGTGCTCTTTCGTATAATTCAGAGGATACATCAACAAATCCATGACACTCATAATTGGCTGCAATTTTGTAATAGTACAGCATTTTCCAATAATATTCATCTTGAAGGTATGAAAGATCTGGAGTTGGATTTTCGACACGAGTGAACACAAGGTCTGTTCGAATGATGTATTTGAGAAAGCCGCTTGGGATAGGAGCTCCTTGATGAAGAAGAACATGATCGAATAAGAGTACTCGACCTTTCTTGGGTTTGAGACTGAATTCGGAGGTGTAACCTCGTTCTAATTCCTCTCGAACAAGCTCACCCATGGTGGCAGGTTGGTGAGCTCGCAGAAAATCAGTGGTTCCATCTGGAAAGTCATCATTGAGGTAGATCTGTATCATGCGGGTCGATAATTACACACGTTCATACATGACAGGTTAAAATTATTACAGAAATTCATGTCATTGTTGTTGTTAATATCCGTAATCGTGACATGAATAACAACATCTGCATGCAGTACTTACAATAATAGTGAATTTGGATCTTTGGTCCATGCTCGCAACAAAGTTGCCATCCCTGTGAGGAATAAAGCCAACGCATGGGCCTGTGTATCGACAGCATCTCATGCATGTGTTAATGAATGAGGGTTGCCATTTTCCTTCATTGTGCCAACCGAAAGGTCTCAACTCGCTCCACACATGTGGATCTTTTTCAAGAACTGGCTTAATCCTCTTCCACAGCAGGTCAGCAAAATATGGGAAGGAAATGAGAGCACGGTCATTGTCTCTTTCGTATTTCAAGAATTCATGCTCCAATGTTCTGTATCCATATTGTGTTTCAGATTTTTCAATAATTTGCTCGCATTCCTCACTTGTCAACACATCATCAATATAAAAAGCAATGGATTCTTCAACAAGATTGCACTCCTTTGAGAGAGGAATGTCTGTTCGGGTTAACTTGCTTCCATCAATTTCGGCAAATTTGATACCCATATCACCCTGTACGTCATGAATCAAATTTTTTGATCTGGTAAATTTGTGTCTTGGGATTGGTTGTTGTGTCAGAGTTTTGAACGACTTGAATAGCTCTTCACTCTTTTTTGATTGTTCCTGATAGTATTCTTGAAGTGTTGACTTCAATTGTTCTAGATGAGTCAAGTTGAAAGAGTGCTCATGATTATTGGAACAAGTTCTGGAGCAGTGTTGTGAGTTTCCTTCTTCAGACATGTCCAGAGCAACTTCACAACACATTTCTTCAAAAACATGACTGGCTAAAACCAAGCTCAAAGGGCAACAATTTTGAAAATATTGCCTTCCTTTGAATAATCTCTGAATAAAGTGATCAACTGTTTTGATTGATTTGCTCCAAAGATCAATTATGCTTTTAGACTTGGTATCTGTATTAACATCGAAATTATCATTGAATGTCATGATCACTTGTTTCATTACATCACTCTCTGTAATTGATTTAAAAACTTGCTCACGCACCAACCCAAATAAATCCCGATGAATAGCTGAGTGATCTTTCTTGCTAATATCCACATTGTGAAGCAGTACATGAATGGAGTTGTATAATTGTAAAAAATCAGTATTCGGAACTCGTTCTCCTCTGATGATGGTGAAAAAGGATTTCCGCATCAATTCTGTAATTTCACTATCTAAAAGAGAGGATGGTGATAAAGCAGGTAGTGTTTGTTGCATTTTTTCTGGTTGGGATTGGAAATTCATTTGAACTTGCAGGCTCAAAGCAAACTTGTTCTCACTCTTGTCCCACTCTCAGAATTCTTCATACTCTCTTCTCAGCCTTCTCATTGAGGTCTTTTAATAACAGACGCAAGTAAAAAATGAGTCCAGAGGACGTCCAGTCCAATGAAGATGATCACCAATCTTTAAATTCATCGTCAATCACGACTGAATCCGAGAACAGCAATGCTTTAGATCAGGATGAAGTATCATCCACAAAAAGTTTGCAAAGTGATGATGATGAAAAATTCCCATTCACCAAGAGTGATGATCCTCTTCTTGCCGAATATGTACGAAAAAAAGCAATGGAAAATATTGAAAAAAAGAGAAAATTATATATTGATTATAAGAAGGAACAAAAAGGAAGAATGATTTCTTTTTTAACATCAATTTTGACAGATCCTGTCGCTCCAATATTTAATCAAGTCTTGAAGCAATATTTAAAACCAATTAATTTTTCAATATTTGAAGGAATAGAGGCCGAGAAGGTCAAAAATTTGATTTCTTCCGAAGAAGAGATTGAAAAATTGAGAAAGTCTATCGAAGGAATTCCTTCAAATATTTTTAATGAAGAGAAACGAAGAAATCTTGACACGACAGGGCAAGACTTTTCACAAATGCCAGCAATTACCAAAGAAGATGAATCAAGATAATCTGATCCAGAGGGTGACCTTGCGCCTTTTTATTGTGCCTGCTATAGCCATTTCATTGCAAAAAAGATTCCAAGCGAAACCATCATGCCTCATTCTCAAAAGGACCAAATATTTGTGGTTATATCTCCCATTCATGAATATACTCCATATTAGCTATACAAACTCTTCAAAGCACTCACATCGAGTGAAGTCTTGGTGGCATCACTCGTACTCTCTCTAGTAGCGGCGAATGGCAATTTAATGGGATTTTCAATTGCAAATTTGAGAGCACGATATGTATTCTTTTTGTCCGTTAGATTGGTTTTGTAGAGGTCAACACTGTCATTATAGAGGGCTAGCTTTTGCTTTTCTTGGGAAATCATTGAGGCGTTTTTCTTAATTTCTTCATCTAGCGATTCATCCACATTATTAAGGGCCACATCCAAATCGAACCAATCCTTATTGTATTCATACCTATCAGCTGGCATTCGGGAACTCTTTCTTAGATCTTTGACATCGTAGGTGACCTTGACTTTCTTACCAATATCATTCATTCTGTCATAGGATTCCGTAATTTTCTTGATTTCAGAAGCAGACTGAGTTGTAAAGAGTTTTGTGGTAGGAGATCGGAAAGGACTTGTTGGAGTTAGAATTTTTTCTGAGGTAGGCTCCTTTTCAGCAACAGCCTTCAGATCTAGCCTTGGGACAGCTGTGATGAAGAACGAACTTTCAGTATCTTCTTCCTTTGTGGTATCCATTTCCTTCTCTCTGGTCGCAGGTGGTTGACTTTTCTTGTTAATACTATTTACATTGATCATGGAGTTTAACTTGTAGAATTTGGTGACAGGCAGTTTTTCTGAAGGCATAATTAATCCTGAAATTATTATCCGGATATTTCGCTTATTGCAGGTATATCTAGCTCTCTCTAGGTCCTTGCTTCTGTTAGAAATAGGGTTTGAACTAATATACAAAGTTTCTAGACAGGAAAACTCGTTAACATACAAATCTTCGTGTGTAGTAATTTGGTTTTCTTCCAATCGAAGGCGAAGGAGGTTTGGAAATATTTCTTTTCTAATTTTTGGAATTTTTTCAATATTATTCTTGTTGAGAGAGATTTCAACCAGACTACATGGATGTGAAAGCGTTCAATGATTCATATGCACATATTTTTAGTGGAGAAATGATGAATATCAGTATGTAGAGCCTCTACAACAAAACAACAATACCTACCTTGGCATTGAGCTCAAAGAGTAGAATACAGAAAAATCCAGCACATTATCTTCCAGAATAATTTCAGTGAGGCTAAATTGTGAGAGATCATTTGGGAGCCCTTGTAAGTTATTTCCGCTCAAGTCAAGTTTTCGTAACTGTTTCAATTTTCCCAGCTCATTGAACAAATAGGGATCTGAAAAAGTATTATACGAAAGATTTAAAATCTATTCAAATCAAAAGTGAAGCATGAAAACAATTCCATATTCATCTCTTATAAATTATGCATAGCAATGGAAACACCTACCTCTAATTTTGAAAATGCATTATCCACATGTTGGGGTATAGAAATTCCTGAAAGGGCATTACAGCCAATATTTAAATTCTTCAAAGAGGGCAAGGAAGCCAACTGCTCAAAAGGAATATAATTTCCAGACACATCAAGAAAATATAAATTTCTGAATACCTCCATGTCTTCTTGCTGCACTCCCTCCAGGTCCTTATCTGATGCAAGACATTCCAAAACTTCCTCTTCCGTCTCCGCATGAGCTAATCTTATCTGTAAACCACAATACGTAACATTCATTTCAGGCATGAATAATAATAATATTCGATAGACATTAGAGACGAACAATAGGATAGTATTGAGCGACTCCTGCTTATCCATACATTACGACTGCGTTAAAACCTACCACCATTTGTCGATTAAGGCGTTGAACTGGTTTTCCCAAGGACTGAGCTGATTTTGTTGATTCCCGTGATCGAATATTTGGCAACGTTATTTGTTCCCTCTCTTGTATTAATTGTCTCTTTGCAATACTTTCCGTAGTGTATTGATAGACCATTTCGCCTCGGGTTCCTGCCGACGGAGGTTTTTCTGTTTTATTCAAAACAAAAGTATTGGGCCCATATTGCTTGATATCACTCAATCTCTTAGCATAACTCGACGAGGGTGGGATTTGAGGCAGTCCATGGAAATCAAATTGCGGAAGCTCCACTCTGGTCCGTAGAACAACTCCTGCCTTCATTCCACCATTATTTGCACTTAGTCCATTTAAATTACTTGTACCGATTCCTCCAATCATATGCTGATTATTATTATTACTATTCTGGTAATGTTGATGTTGCTGATGATTACTATTATTATTCGTCATCATGATGTTACCAATTTGATCATGATTGATGAAAATCGAAGAGGTCGACACATTAATTCTTCTCTCCTCGTCCACGATTCTAACATCCATTTTTTGTTGGTGCTTTGAGAGAGGTCCATGATCGTTGAATGAAGGCTTTAAAAACACAACGGTAGATATCTCGCTCTGTAGACGTGATAGCGCCAAAAAAAAAAGCTTTGAAACAACCCTTCTCCCTCCCCGGCTCGGGATCATCAACAAGACAAGAATTATAATTCCCGAATACATATATTTGATTCTCGAGACAGGACACAACAACAACAAGACTATTGTACAGCAGAATGTCTAGTGCAGCTGATCATCAACACTTGAGAAGCTCATCAACAAGCTCGTCAAGACTTGATTTGTCCTCACTTCCAGATGTGCATTCGAGACCATCATCACAACTCGACATTACAATACCGAACAAGAAGGATCTGAAGGGTCTACCCTCGTTAAGAAGTTCAAAAACACCCGAAAGTATATCATTATCGTATGAAAAAGATTTGAGGATTGAAACCCCAAAAACTGAGAAGGCCATATTTAATACTGGCGAGTATGGCATGGTTGATCTGAGGTTTCCCAATGTACGTGGAGGAAAACCACCGTCAGCAAAACGAGGAACACGTCGCTTACTTTCAGCCGGTACCGCCATGCGAAGAAGTATGAACTGTATGGACAATAATGAGTATGAAGTTGACTATGACAGTTTAGAAGAAGAGTTGTTTGCACCCGAACTTTCATCATTTACTCTTTCTCATAATCAGCTCGTAGAGTCTTGTTGGGATTATTTACAAAAAACAAATCTTGGTAGCGACCAACAATTTAAACAAGCCATGGACCTTGGAACTCAGCCCAGAAGAAATTTAAGAGAAAATGATATTTATGATGACATTCAGAACATGATTCTATCCATGAAGTGTGATGAGGAAAAGCAAGAAATGGATTTAGGTAAGTAAGAACACTTAATTGTTGTTGAATTAACGGAGGAATTCTAAAATTGTGTCTAATTCTTTCAAACATGTAACTCTTATGACGAAAAAAAGAAAATAAGAAGAAGAAAGATCAAATTAAGAGAAAGCAAAAGAAAAATGCAAGTGTAAGGAAACAAGTTGACGAGAGACTTAAAATTTTGTATCATAATCCTGATGAGCTTGAAAGGTTAGAGAAGGATATTTATCTATACGAAAAACAAACAAAGGAAGCAGAACAAGATAAAAAGATGCAAATGATTCATGTGAACAGAAATAAGAAGGTACCAGAAAATTTCAAAGAAACCAGAATGCAACAATTAAAAGAGGCAGTAAGTATTAAGAGTCGATTCCTTTTGAAACAATGGTGGTACCAATCAATTTCGTAGTTTAAAAAACGAAACGACAAGATTGCACAAGCTCAAGAAAAGAAAGAAAAATTAACGAAAGAATTCCAAGATAGAAAAGAAAATCTTGCCCTAAAGGATGAAAAGAGAAGGTTACTGGCTGAGTACAACAGACAAGAAAATGAAAATAAGGCCAAAGACGCAGAATTGTACTCCAAATGGTCGTTCTTTGTGTGTTTGTTGTCAAGATTTTTAATTTTTGCAAGAGAGCTCCTGAGAAGACGATATTTAAGGAAAGAGGAAGAAAAATTCAAGAGGGTTAAAAAGATTTCCTACACCAGTTTGATGCCAGTAATTTGGGCTAAAAGAAGTCAAAAATGGAAGCAAGCCTGGGATGATTTTAAAAAGTATGTACTGATTGTTGAGATTGATCATTTCGAAAATTTATCATACAACTATATGATACTTTGTTATGAAAATTTATCTTACAATACCTTGTATTCTTCGTGAACGAACGTTACATTTATTTGTACCAAATTCAAGGCACTGGATATTCTACCGTCTTTGGATTGGTGTAAAGAAAAAGAAGGAATCCACAATGATTATCAAGTCATTCCTCAGAGAGACCAACATGTCTTTCCAAATCGTCAGACAAGTTCATTTGTTTTGGAGCAAAGTGATCAAGGTGCAACGCTTTTTGCGAAAGTGGCACCAAATTAAGCAAATGCAAATAATGATACAAGTACTGCAGTATTCTATCGTCGAAGCCAAAATGCTTCGTGGAATTCCATTGAAAGGCGAAGTTGTTGAACCACCTAAAAAGAAGAAGCTTCCTCCGAATGGTGTTATACCTCTTAATCGTAGACCCTCTTCACAGCTTTCAAGCCCCATGCTGCTTCGAGAAGAGAGCAAGCTTGCTGTAACTCCAACTCTTGATGATCCTATTGATAACATGGAACGTGAAGATAAATTCAGATTCCGACTCTTGAGAATGCCTCTAGAAATTAAGAAAGAAATCATTTCTAGTGACCTTAAACAACGAAGAAAAGAGTACATTACAGCACAGAAAATTTATAAGAATAAGTTACAACAATACGAAAGAAGAGTTCAACAACTCATGTACATTTTACAAGCCAAGAGCGCTCTTAGTGGTGGTGCAGCCTCCATTGATCCTTCGTCCATTCGAGACGAAAACGGAGAAATTATTGAAAAACCCAAACCACCCTATTTGAAGGTTGTTTTGAGTGAACTTGAAATGAAGAGATTGGTTATCATTGGAAATAAGAGATTGAAAGATATTGAAGACAATGAACGGCAACGTGTCCTTGCAAATTATGTGGAGTTTAGTGAAAAGCAAAATGAGTTGGATATGTTCAGAGAGGAATGGGAGCTCAACGTAGCAAATGGTTTTGACGAGTTGAAGAGAGTCTTGGGTGGCTCTTTCTTTGCACATGAGCAATTGCTAATGGCTCCCTTTGAGCTGTACAAGAAGCCTGAATCAGAAACGCCCACAGGTTCCTCTCCAATTTCCATGCATTCCAAAACACCATCTCTTCCTCGCTCCTATACCAACAGCCCTGTCAATTATTTGGCGAAACAACAAACCAAAAAGGCCCTGAGTGGAAGCAAGTCTGTCATTCCTCCAAAAGGGGTTGCCCCAGCAAAGAGTGTTGTTAATTTGGTGAAGCGGTAATAATTGCATTACTTGTTGTTGTAGAACATCAACCTTAAATGAGAACAACATTACTTGTAAACACCAACCTTTAAAGTTTAGTAGTATTTGATTTTTGGACAAGCAAGCGTCGCTGTCAGCTTGTCACTTTCCAAGCGTTAAGCCAAAAAAATTCCATCACTTTTAAAACGTTTCACGCCATCATCACACCAAACCATCATCAAATCCTCTCCACACCATCATCCTAATTACATTCAATAATTTCCATCATCAACAACATCAGCCCATCACCATGTCAAGACTTGATCCCTTCAAAACTCCAACCAAACGACAGCCAGCTACTTTTGTGAAAAGGCAACAACAACAACCGCTGATCAACAATCCTTCTTTTGAAATTCCCCCATCCTCATCATCATGGGCATCCACTTCCACTTCTCAAATACCCGATCAAGAATTATCCTTTGTCGATGAATTATTAGAACTACATGATGATGAGACTTCACAACAAGGACAACGACCCATCATTCTCGATATTAATGCTCCACCAACACCCAAACATGAAACTCCCAAATTTGCACGACGTTTGTCTGAGAGCGAAATCGCATACACTTCTCATGAAACAACTGTATTGGAATTGAGCAAGTTGATTTCACACTTGCAAGCCGATGGAGCTAAAACAGAAAGGAACTTGATCGACTCGGCAAGCCACCAATTAGTGGTCATGTTGTTTGTGGTGTTCGTGGCTTTGTTTGGAGTGTGGATGGCATCGTCGTATCGACCATTTTGTAAGTATTGTTGATGAGTTTTTTCGTTTACCGATGGAATATTTGATATATTTGAACGGATATTTAAATATGTGAATATGATATTTTTGCATCATGTTGGAAAATTTCATCCTTGACCTGTCAAATGCCATTTTGTTATTGCTTAAAACATTTCCAACCATGCACACAGGTAGTTCATCTTCTTCATGGTATCCATGTAGACAATGTCCTCCTCATGCCATCTGTAGTACTTTCCGAATTGAAAGTTGCTATCAATCTCCCAACGCTGAATTCAATTATACCATTCACGAAAACGGTCAACTCTGCATTCGAAATGACAGCACTGGATTATTGAGCTATCAAATTTCAATCATTTCCAAAGATTATCTCGAAAATTTAGCTTACAAAGTGGATTGTTTAGGAAAAGCAAATGTCACCAAGAAAGTTTCTAGAACCTCAATGGAAGATTATCTTGTTTCATATCTCGTTCAACATCAACATGTTGGAAGCAGTCCTTCTCATCATGAACAACATATTGGAGTGGATTCTACTTTTACACATGCATTTAATACCATGATTGAACTTTTTGAGGAAAATGAATTCTTGTATCGAATTGCAGTGGAGGGAGATTCCATGCATTCGTATCGATTCCAAAGTAGTGGATCATGTCTACTTGCTAAACAACATTTTCAACGTTTTATCATTCCAAAGGAACAATTTTTAACAAGTACGGAAATGTTGAGTAATGTGTCAAGTTCTGAAACAGTCATGACAGCTCCGACTACAAGTGAAGTTGAGGAGACTTCTACTCCAATGGAAACAACAACAACTCCAACTCCAACAGAAGAAATTTCAAGTAGTGACAACAGCAACACATCAAATACTGTGAATGCTGTCGAAGAGCAACAACCTTCAGAAGAACTTCTTTCTGAAGAAGAAATTTTCTAAGCGACATGTTGACAGATTCGAATCTGTTGTTTGAAAAAGTTGTATCATAAAGAAATATGATTCATTCATAACTAATGGACTCATTCACAATATGATTTTTAAATCTCGCTCATCATGAATAACTCACAATGTAAAAATCCCACAAAGTCCTGAACACTACCAAAATAAGAGATTACAACAATGTTTTAAGAGCTCTGTGCATCGTTTGTGATCAATTTCCTTTTTCTGTGAAATTCATGATTTTAGTGTGAATATAGTCGAGCTGAACCAAACACTGTTTTCTTATGAAATTCATGACATGGATCATTCCTATCCTCTTATTCCTTGATACTTTTACACCAACCTCAATATCTTTTACAATTTTTCAACCTTTTACAATTAATAAACGGTCATCCACCCTTGCTGTCAACCGCTAGACCAAATCAATCTATTTTAGAATTTTTTAATACAACCTTCTCCATACCAAACACCATGAATGAGATCTCCATCATGCATTGTATTCCTTCATGACATTCTGAGGCAACACGAGTCAAATGAGGGCAAGATCCATTTCTCCAATCTTCCTAAATTCAATTCTTCAAAGCTATAAGCGAGACCAGTAAGGCATTACTTTTGAGAATACATTAGAAGTCTTTGCTTACCATCTAAATCAAACGAAACATGTACTTCTATGAATGTCGTCTTTCCTCGAATGACATTCACACGTCTCATGATTCGCAAAGAGAGTCCATGTTTAATAAAAAATCACGAATCGAGCGACCTGCTAATTAAATATCTAACGGGTGACCTTATTGACTAGATAAGGCCTTACTTTGCAATATCGCACCATTTCTCATCCGCTGGTCCGATTTATTTTTGACAGTTTGACATTCCATTGCCATCTCTAAAAAAATTGGAGTCAAAACCAACAGCACCGAATTTCCTTTGACCTACCCAAGTTACCCGAGTTGGATTCACTTGTCCAATTTTCAATACATTGAATTCAGTAGTGTCTCTCTCTGAATGCTCTCGTTCTCTCTTTCAACAAACATTCCAAACTGACATAACCAATTGTTTCCGTTATTTACTTCTCATCTTGGAAATTGTTGTCCAGTATTAGAATATTGGTGCAACCATTGCACACGTGCATCACTTCTTGAGTAGTATTTTCCCTTGGATTTGTTTACAATATAACTGTATCCAAATATTCAGCCAACAAGTATTATCAAATTGGTTGTGCATTCTTCTTGTGTGGTCCACTCCTCTTTCGCAGTTCGCAAGAATCAAAAACACTCCAGATTTTGGCATTTGTAAAAAAACACACTTGTACTGTCGCACTGACAATTGTCAACACATCTCGCACACCTGTAGCTTCCCAACGCATAAAAAAGTACCAAAACAACACCTCAAGTGCGTTGAAATTTTCCACCATACAAGTTGAATCGAGAGGAGTTGGTACTGTGTTTTTTGGTGAAATCTCTCGAGAGAGAATTATTATAATAATTGCAAGAACAACAATTACATCAACAGCATCAGCATTCTCTCGCAAGCGAAGGCAACCCTATGAACACGACGAAACTTGTTCGAATGTTGCACTCTTCATGAATTCGTCGTCATCATTATTACATCCATTCAATAACAGTTCAAACCAATTAAATCTAAATATTACAACAATTACAATAATCACGACAACAACAATTCTACTACTTTTATTACTCACAAATTAACTACAACGATATTGTGAGTGTCTCTCTCTTCCAATGTCACAACAGAAAGACCAACACTCTCAAGCAAATCTC
This sequence comes from Naegleria lovaniensis, assembly GCF_003324165.1. Taxonomy (NCBI): domain Eukaryota; phylum Heterolobosea; class Eutetramitea; order Acrasida; family Naegleriidae; genus Naegleria; species Naegleria lovaniensis. The sequence continues at coordinate 359,755 of NW_025407857.1, read as the reverse complement.
AGTACGACAACAACAACAACGACGACTCCTCCTATTCCTGCTTCTACGACAACAACAAGCACTGGTGCACAACCAAGAACAACCGCAACGACGACTACGACAACAACAACAGCTTCATCCTTGTACGAATCCGAATCAGCAAGTTCTTCCTCATTCTCTTTTCTTTCTCCCATTCTTGGTCATCATCATCATTCGCCAAGCAATTTATTACCAACAACAGGACAGTTGCAACAAGAAGGCTTCTTTTCATCCCATTCCACAACAGAGAATATCAATAACATGTTGTTTGCAACAGCAGCAGCGACTCAGCAACAACAACAGCAGCAGTATCATCATGAACCATCCAATGCATCTTCTTATTCCATGATCATGGAGGATGAATTTGCTGCTCACTATCATCATGGCATGATGGAACAGCAACAACTGCATCAAGGAGGGGATACAACGAGTAGTAGTAGAATGAATCCTCCAATCATTCCATTCTCTTCCATGTTATTATTGGGTGAAGAGGAGGATCATCCTTTTCAAACAACAACGACAACAGCCTCTCCAACAACCACTCAACAACAACAATCGTTAGAGAGATCTCATCCTCTTGGAAGTAGCACCAATGAACTATTTAGTGGTGATAATTCCCTACTACTGAGCCAACTCTATGGAATGGCACAAGGTACTACTACTACAACTTCTTCTTTGGGTTCATCCCTTCATCAACTTCCTCAACAACAACAACAACAAACAATCTCTCACTTTCAACAGCCTTCATCTGGGTTAGGAACAACAACAACCACCTCTACAACCAGTACTCGACCATCCACAAACGTAATGCAACAGCAACAACAACTCTCTCAACAACAACAACAACAAGAGAATATGATTGCATCATCGCCTACAACACCTACGGCATCATCATCCACAGCAAAATCAACTCCATCTGTTACGTTTACTATAACTCAATTACAGCCTTACTTTGAAACACCGATCAAGAATGTTGCAGCCATGTTGAATATTTCCCTCACTCAGCTCAAACGAATTTGTAGAGGTATGTTGTTGAAGGCTTTATTTGTTGATTGACATTATGTCAACTTTTGTATACAATATTTATATATTGGAACATTTGAAAATGTAAAATAACATCTATCGTCATGCACATGTGATTATTCATTGACTCAATTGACACACATGTGGAATCAAAATTGAATTCATTCATTTTCAAATTCCCTTTCTTGTGTGAAATTGATTCATCATGATGATCGGAATATTCTCAATGTCGACATTTGTACATGCTGACCATGATCATCACATTAGGAATTGGGATACCACGATGGCCTTATAGAAAAATTCAATCGTAAGTATTTGATAGTTGTATGTGTACACATGTGTGAGAGAGATCATGTAATCATTGAAATGTGTTCATGTACTGATGGCAATGTTATACAATAATAACAATGTCGAATCATTTCGGCACTTACTCATACAACATCCTACTTTTACCTACGAATGTCACTTGTCATGCATGACATTTATTCATGCCGCATCAACCTAACAGATACAAGAGCAAGATCAATGAAAAGAGAATCATTTTGGAAAAGCTAGAAAAGCAAGACTCACCTGGCATTCTTCTCGATCCCATTAAAAAGCATCAACTCTCCTCTCGAATTGAGCAATTAAGAAATGACATTATGAAAATCGAAAAACAAATTGTTGCCATTAAGAACGATCCAAAATCTGTTCTTCAATCAAGCAGTGGAGGTAGTGAGGCAGCAGAGGGTTCACATGCTGGCGGAGAATCTGACGACGATGCAGAAACAACCACTTCAGCAACTCAAAGTAGTAACATGTCCATCTCTTCTTCGACGTCTTCTCATCAACGAGTCATTACAAACACTCATGTTCGAAATATGAATACTGGATCAATGATTGGACAAATGAGATCTGTGGTACATGTTGGAAAACAACCTCAGAGAAGGGCGCAACAAAGTAAATTGAATGTAGTGGTTCAGGATGTTCCACAAATGCAAACACCCTCTCCTCAACAACATGTACAAAATTATCCTACTACTAGTTATCAACAAATCTCACCTGTGACTCCATCAGCAGCGAGCTCAGTATCGTCCTCAACCACACAACTGAAAAGGAAAAAGAGACCAGAAGTGACTGAGATTTCACAGCAACAACAACTATCTCAACAACAAACAATGACTAGTTCACAACAAGGTTTCATGATGCCACAAACTTCGTCAGGTTATCAAATGATGAGTGGAATGACACCTCAATTTACATCCAATGTTACACAAGGATTTATGACCTCTTTAATGGGAAATGCCAATCAATATAATTTTGGAACGAATACCAACATGTTTGATCAAAGCACCACCACTACCATGACGCCCACTACGACTCAAATTTCACAAACCAGTGCTCAATCATTTAATTTAGGTCAAATGTTGGCTCCTTCTGCTGTGACAAGCCAATCTGTCACGACACTCGATACTTCGAGAAAGAAACGAAAAATGAGTGCACCTCCCACTCCTGTGCTTCAACAACCTCAACCATCCATGTCATTGCAACAACCCATGCAACAACAGCAACAACAACAATTTTCCTCGTCGGGCAATGTGGTCAGCACTCAATATTTCCAAGCAGTTCAACCACCACAATCCAGCACTCAATATTATCAACGATCGCCAACAGTGGCAGATCCAAATTTCACACTTCAACAACTCATTTCGCCCTCAACCATGAATATTGCTTCTCAAAATGTATTTTCATCGTCTACTGCCGCTAGTAGTAGTGGTGGCCAGGGAGTTGTTGATGCACAAGATTATTCGAGTGCACTTTTGATGAGTATGCTTCAACGAAAAAACACGACAGATTTTTCCTCACAATTTTCTCAACAACAACAATTGTCACAACCTAGTACTCAATTCAACATTTTTAATACCTACATGGAGAGTACTCAGCAACAACAACCACCTCAACAACAAGCGCCACAGTTTGATTCAACATCTTATCAATCTCACTTTTCACAATATGAATCATTTCCTCAACAACAACAGTCATCATCTAATCAAACAACCACATCACTAGGCAATACTCAAGTTCAGCAATTCTTTTCCTTTCAAAACACGCAACAACAACAACAACAGCAACAAAATCCCTTTCATCAACCTTAATACTTTTTGAAACAGACTTGTTTTTCGAGTGAAAAATGCATTTCATGAACGATTATAATAAACAAAACAATTACCTTCCCATTGTTCTTCCAATTCGTTACAAAATTAAGGAACACCACTGTAACAAACAGCGCACAAAACACGTTCAGTGATGTTTTCTTAAGTTTGTTTGTTTCTTAAGAAGAACTCAATGTTGAAGTTCACATTTCAAGGTAAAAAAATGCCTTTCATCAAAAAGTTTATATCCTCTTGGAAAGCCTCTCCGACATCGAGCGAACACGGAACGAAAGAGCCAGTGGACAGTGATCCGAATGTAAAAAACACAATGTTCAACCGTACTCTAAACATTTCTCAAAACCAGAGCACACTTAATTGTTCAATTTTTCCCAATGAAATTTTACTTCAAATTTTAGATTTTATTGATGATTGTAATTATGAATTTATTGGAGGAGTTTTTATGAAAGTTTGTAAACAATGGTATTGTGCTTCCATTACAGGAAGAAGTATAAGTTTGGATTTTTCAAAGTGTAAAATATCGAGAAACAAGTTCGATTTAATTTTCCGAACCAAAAGACAGAATATTCAGCCCTTGCTTCTTTCAAATCTCACAGAACTCAACTTGGAAGGCTGTATAGTTGGTAAGAAAGGGTTAAAGTCCATTATGAAATGTGAATTTATAAGCAATTTAACATCACTCAATTTGAGTTATAACAAGTTTAAGCACAGGGGCTTGAAACGCATTGCAAAGTGCACATACTTGAGCAAACTGACCTATCTAAATTTGCAATTTACTGACCCAGGTTCAGAATTAAATTTGACAGCAATTTCACAGAGCGACTTTATGAGTAATTTGAGAGTTCTAAAATTGAATGATTGTTCCGTTCCCATAACTTCATTACATCAAATATTCAGCAGTGAAAAGATGAAGAACTTGTTGGAATTGAAGGTTTCAGCACCATTTTTTGGCACAGACGTCTATTTACAGGAATTTACTCTATTGCTTACAGCACAGAATTCTTGTTTAAAACATTTAACGTCACTTAGCATGAGTAGTATTCGTCAAGAAGCACTTGACATACAGTCGATTGTAAACAGTGAAAACTTACAACACCTCACTTTACTGAATTGCAAAAGAAGTGGTATTGATGATTTTGGAGCTTCCCAAATTGCAACAAGCAAATACATGAGCAATTTGAGAGAATTGGATATTTCTAACAATTTTCTTCGAAATGATGGAATTAAATCCATAGCGAATAGTGAGTTGATGAGTCATTTAACTTCATTAAGAGTGGGTGGAAACAACAAGATCACTGCTCAGGGAGCACAATTTATTGCATCGAGTCAGTATATGAAAAATTTGACTTGTTTGCGCATGTCACACACAGATATAGGTTGCGAAGGCACTTCCTTCATTGCATCGAGTGAATTTCTTAATCAGCTGACAGATCTCTCACTGAGTTACACCAATTGCGGAAATCAAGGAGTTTTCCATATTGCATCCAGCACAACACTCAACAACTTACGACGTCTAGCATTGAATGGAAATGGCATTCAAGATTTGGCAATTCTCACGCTTTCCCAAAGTCCTTCAATGAGACAACTCACAGCATTGAATTTACATGGAAATAATATTGGATCAGAGTCTGTGGTCGCCATCTCTTTGCGTTCACAAATGAGTAGACTTTCCATTCTCGATTTGAGTAATAACTATGGTGCCTTGTCTTCAGAAATCATGCATCTTTTAGCAAATAGCGAATACATGCACAACATAACCAATTTGAATATTCGAAAGACGATTTCCAGTGTAACTGGGTATGAACACATTCGTCCACTTTTCACTATTACAGAAAATAGAAGGAATGTAATTGAAAATATTACCATGTTGAATTTAGATGGAAATAATATTGGTGATGAAGGTGTGAAAATTATTTCACAATGTGATTATAGACATCATCCACGTCTCACCTCTCTCAATTTAGCCAAAAATAATATTACTGCAAAGGGAGTGCAATTCATGACAGAGAGTATTAATTTTCTGAACATTTTAGAATTGATATTAGATTTCAACGAGATTGGTAATGAAGGAGCCATCTTGATTTCCCATGCAAAACATTTTAAAAATCTCACCTCTCTCAGTGTGCATGACAATCAAATTAGCAAGCAAGGAGAAGAAGCATTAACACAACAAGAACGCATTTCACAAAATATGCCCAAGCTAACTCGGTTGACTCTCAGCTGGCACTACAATCCTGTAACAGTCAGAGAATTTCTGTAACTTGATTTCCATTGAAAATTAAATTCATTGTTTTCCTCACTGTGGTAAGGTTTTCCATTCATTCGGGTTCAAAAAAAAAATGCCCGTTTCGGATAAGGCTTATCTTGCCAAGTATCTTTCGGGTTCTACGGCGCAAACATCTTCTCGGAGACTAGAACGAGGAGGAAACGAAGGAAAGATTATTATACCCAAGTCCTATGGCGGATCAAGCATGGGAAATTATGGTGATGAAGAGGATGATGAGTTACAACCAGTCGTGATTGAAAATAATAATAATATTCGTGAACGAGTGGATGATCATTCAAAGAAAACGGAACTATTAAAACGTAAACGAAATGATTCTGATGATGATTTATCACCTGTGAAAAATAAGAAGGAAGATATAACTGAAAATATAAATGAATCTCGTCGGAGGCATGATAGTGATGACGAAGATGAGGATTTATCACCACCACGAAAACCAATGGGTGTACAATCATCAAATATTGCTCATCATAATTATTCAGCTAAGTCAAAGCTGAGGCATGACAGCGACGAGGATTTATCTCCACCACGACAACCAGCAACAACAATTACTAAGAGACATGACAGTGATGATGAGGATTTATCACCACCAAGGAATGCTGTGAAACCAAATGTTGTCACAGAAAAAAAGAACAGGCACGATAGCGATGAAGACTTATCACCAGTTCGAAATGTGCACCATTCAAAAAATATGTCCAATGTTGAAATATCTACTGTTAGCAAACGACGTCACGATAGTGATGATGACCTGTCACCTTTGAGAAAACCCTTAACAACTAGCAGCACCATTCCATCCAATGATAAACACTCAACGACTGCACCCAGCAGTGACGTTATTCATCAACAGCTAAGTCGAAGGCTTACTGGAGGGGAGACTGAAACTACCGTTTACAGACATCCAGAAACTAAGAAAATTATCTCGTTTGAGGAATATGCTGAGCTCATGAAAAAGAAAAAAAAGCAAACAAAAAAGATAACTCAAAATGAAATTTCCTGGGCTAAAGGCCTAAAGCAGAAAGAAGAATGGCAAGAAATGCAGGATGAGCTGGATAAATCTAAATCTGAAGCATACAAACCTATTTATGCACAGGACGCTTCATTAAATGAGCATTTGAAGGATCAGCTCAAGGAAGAAGATCCAATGGCAAGAATTTTGGCTGAAAAAAAGACGACGGAAGAAAAAATCAAGCACAAGAAAATTAGAAAAGTTTATTTAGGGCCAGCTCCAGAAAATCGTTTTGACATTAGGCCAGGATGGAGGTGGGACGGTGTAGACAGATCAAATGGATTTGAAGCACAATATTTCAAAAGAATGTCAGAAAATTTAGTGAAAGAAAGTGAAGAATTTATGTGGAATAATGCCGATTTGTAAAAGACGAACAGGACGACAGCAGCAACGCAAGATTAGCAATTTCAAACAATATGGGCCATATTGTAAACTGCAAAGATAACAAATCTTGAAAAGAAATATCCCTGAGAAAATTTAATGCTAACGATTGTTAACACGTTATTCCTTTGTCTTTTCTTGGCCAATTTTTCGTGTAAAGAGTGTGTAATTTCCATACTTGTTCATATTATAAAATGGAATATAGAATGAACGGAATAAGGCTGGAGAATTATTGGCATCAAGAAATGGAACTTGAAAGATTGGGGTCCACTTGTCTGGTTTAGAATTGAAACTCTCTTCTTTTTGATCAGGAATATCGAAATCAACGATATAATGGCACTTGTTTTCTGGAATATATCGATCCATTTCTTCACGATTTTCATCGTTCATTCCTGTAGGAATGGAAGATGTTGGATTTTCATCTGCAAAATATTTTGGTAAAAGCCCAGAAAATCCTGATTTCAAAAATCGAATTCTAATATCAAACTTTTTTGAGGTTGGTAAGAAGAATGAAGAAGGATATCGATACCATTCTTTTCCGACACAAACATTGACTGGAATTGTCTTGTTAGTAAATGGAGCATTCTTTTCTAAAGTTGTTAGTTCGCTATGAAGCTCTGAATATACTTTCAGAGGTGCATGGAAATTTTTAACATTTCCTATGGATCGTGACATGCCAAGAATCATGGTAATTCCCACAATGATCACTGCAATAATTATAGAAATAGTGCTTCTCTTCACTCCAAGAGATCCCATTTTGTGGTCGTCAATTCTTTGGAGAGGTTCTTCCTCATATTCTCTAATTACAGCTATTGTGATCTATTCAGTCGGAAAAGATGCCATATACAATTTAATCATGTCAGAAGAAGGTCAAAAAGTCACTACTCACCTCATTTGCTCCTTTCTTATAAATTATCATATCTATTATTCTGAGAATTAGTTCAATTCCAATAGCACTCGCAAGGCAAATTAACGGATACACAACAAACATGAATCGTTCTTCCTTGTGAGGAAGAGATGAGAAGAATAAAAACCAAACATAAAATGGAGAAACAAATATGATCCATCGGTAGTGAATGGTCCATCGTTGTGCACGGTTCATGTAAGCTCCTCTCAATTTGTCAACAAGTGCATGTTCCCAACTATTAGTTACAAGATAGTGTATCAATACTAAGAATGGAGTGAGAAGAGCAAGCACAAAAGCTAAATTAAAATTCAAAATCAAATTCTTTGTATAGAAATGCCATGGCTCGACTCCAAACTTTTCGCTTCCTTGTCCCTTATTATACATGACAAGGTTCAATGGTGTGAAAAATATTTTCTTATAGTAATAGTAATCAATAGCCATAGTGGAAGATATTATGACAACACTAACAACAATAGCATATTTTAAAGTCCTCCAAAATCCACACTTGTGAATGGTATCAATTGCAATTGGAAGTCCACACACAACACTAAATGGCCATCCAATAATCACCGAAGATCCCACAAAGAACACACAAAAGAACCATTTCATTTTCTTGTCCAATTCCGTGATTGCAACGCTATACCAATTTCCGAAAGCAAACATGAGCATGTACATTGAAAAAGCTGATGGTAAATAAGCTGTTGATGAAATAAACATTCCTGGTGATCCCATCATGACAAGAATTGACAACAATGTAATCCTACTTCCGAATCTTTCATAAATTCCTTTTGTAAAAACTGTCTGTGAGAGAGCACACACAACCGCTAATCCAATCCGAATGCCATAAAATACTTCCACAGAAGAAGTAAATCCAAGAAGCATGGCGATCTTTCCCATCAATACATGAATCCAAACATATAAATAAGACCGAAGAGCAAATACAGGACTGTATTCCCAAGTTTGCAAGCCTTTTCCGTACAGAATCAAATGTGTAGGTTCCCAATAATTAAATGTTTCATCACAATCACTGATGGGCATTAAAAATGCAGCCAATAAATTACTCAATAAGAAACAAAAGAACATGTAATTGGCAGCTTTGAGTGGTAATTTAAACTCTTCTGCAATACTATCGGAGAGAGAAACATTGGGAGTAGGTCTCATGATCATTTCAGGAGTGATGGTTGTGGGCGATGGTGATGATCCCGAGGCTTGCAGCTTGCCCGTAGAAGATTTGTTTTTTGCCATTTTTTACTGTTTGTGTGTATCAGTTGAGTTGCTTTGTTCAATATATTGTTTAAGACTAGGTCGGTTTCTCTGATCAAAGAAGCTTCAGTTCTTATCAAGTTTACAGTTTTGAGCATCATTTGCCATAAGAGATTGAATCAATATTCGACAGAGCAAAGTGAAGTTGCCGCCTTTTCTCTTCAACGCATCTAACCGTTTCAAATAAATTTACAGAAAAAAAATTGAATAGGTCACCTGAAGGTCTAAAAACTCCGACTCGTCGTTTGATAGACCTTGAGAGAAACAAGAATATTAGTATCATTGCAACATCACCACCAGCTCCGAATATTTTCTTTCCCCTCTAAATATTCAGTAGAATACTAAATAGTATACCCTTGGGATTGTAATTAACCATTAACAATGTTTCGGGCTGAACCACAACAGAATTATCTCTGTACGAGGAAAGTACGGGAACGTAGTTACAAGAAGCATAGGGACGCTTTAGCTTCCATCAAACCATCTATCGATACAACAGCACCAAAAGATTATCCACATTTAAGGACAAATGCAAAGAAGAAACAAATGCAAAAAGGTAAGATTTTCGATATTGTGGCTGAGACAAGCACGGTTTTTTAAAAACATCATAGAAAGGGGAGATCAAATCGGAAAGGATAATCGGATTCTTGTCGATAAGATGACTGAAATAATGGGAAAGCATTATTTGGACAATAAGAATCAAAATTACAAATTTATAGGTAGTTTAAATAGCGACTTGAGAAAGAGGGAAGCAAAAAAGATCACTGAGGAAAATTCAGCTATTTTAAAGAGAATCCAGAACAGACAACCTGTATATAATCATCTCCACTGGGAGCAGGAATGGACTAAGAGTAGAAAATGGATGGCCGATAAGTCAGGGAATCTTCAACCTGTGAACCAAGGTAGTTTCACCTCTTTGAATAGATCCAAGGACAACATTAAAGGAATGGAGGTTGTAGAAGAAAATGAAGCATTTAGTGACGACGAAGAAAACTATCGAGAACATGATTTTGAGGAATTTGAGAACAATGACACTTCTATTACAAGTGAGACAAAGCCAGAAAACAACAAACAAGACGAAAACGGTAAGCAAGAAGTTCCTTCTCGAAATGTTGATGAGGGTGGAAACTCTGTTTCCCCTATTCCGGTTCTTGACAGTAGCTCGACCAAGCAAGAAATGACCACCACAGCAACAAACGACTCTTCTCAAGCAACACCCGCTCCACCACAACCTACGGAACATGAAACAGGTGAAGGAGACACAAGTTTCAACGCCTCCTTCAGCTACGACGAAGAAGCTTCTAATACAGAAGCACCACAGCATTGAAGCGCCTTGTAGTGTACAACAACAAATTAGAAATAAATTATTTCAGCCACACTTTCAACAAACAACAACAGCTCCGTGAACCGTTCTGATTTCCAACTGAGATCGATGGTTTTTGCCGATCACTTACTGCGTCGTAGTCTCAATTTGAAAAGAAATTCATGTAGTTAGAGCAACATTAGTGTTCTGCAAAGTCATCCATTAAGGGTAGGAAACGAAGAAGACCAACGGATGATTCACAGAAGACAAAATTAGTACCTTTTCTTGCCGTGTACTTTTTTAACGTTTTCGTCACTCATCGCGTTTTTGCACAACAATTTTTTCCAAACCTGCCAAAAGCATCAAGTGTCAGTTTTCAAAAAAAAAGAGACTAACAAAAACATCATTCCATCAACAAATGGCACCCTCTTCTTCCTCTCCCAACTACACCAACAACATTGGGTCATTATCCGTTCCCATCTCTCAAATGGATACTTACAGCAGCGGTGACGAAGATGAAGAATATTCTTCGTCTCGACACAATATCAACAATAACAACACCAAGACAGCAAATTCCCAAACTAACAATACTACTACCACGATTCAACATTCCACTTTAAAAAATTCAATTTTAATGAATAATGATCATCATCAACGATCCACGAATAATAATAATCATTTGAATCATCACGAAAATGGAGATCAAAATTTAGAGGAAGCACCACCATGTTATGCATTGCCTTATTATGAAACTGAAAATCCATTGAAAAATCGAATTGGACAAATTACAATGTCTGATATATCGCCGAGAGGACATGCAGCATCGCCTGTGGATGCTAAAAAGATGGAACGAAGAAGAAGTTTGCAATTGAAAATTAAAAAGCCAGGAAATTCTGAAACGGTTATGTCAAATGTCAACCGTGCACAATCACCACCAGCTGAACCACCACAAACAACACTTGCACTTGAAAACTCATCTGTGGATTCTAATGAACCAGTTCTGACACCAAAAGCCAAAACCACGGCACTCCAAATTGCTGCCATTCCAAAACTCAATTTAGGAAAAGTCGAACATTTCAAAGATGACAATGATCAATACACTGGAAGTAGCAGCAGTAACGAAGATCACACTTCCTCGTCATCTTCCAATCGAGATTTAGGTACTCATTTGGACTCGACGACTGAAATTTCTTTAAATTCCTTGTCCACGACCAATTCCTCATCAACACTCACGACACCAAAAGAAATGAGCAGTTCGTCACAAAAACAGAACGAGACGACTGCTTCTGCAACGTCGACGAGTGCAATGATTCGAAAATATAAAAGACCTCACACCTCTCGAGAAAGTAGAAGTGAGTTGCAATATATTGTGGCAACTAGTAGTCAAAGCGGAGAGGAGTTTGAAAAATCGAATTTTGGTGAAACCAAGAGCAAACAAATTGCAAAATTACTTCTTTTAAATAAGGCATCTTCACAACAACAACAACAACAAACAACCTCTACGACACCAGCACACAGTGTGACATCAAGCTCCTCTTCAAAAACAAACGTTCCTTCTTCCGGAAATTCTTCACCAACCAAAGTTCAAATTCAACGAAATTTAAAGAGACACTCTGTGGCGCGAGAGTTTCACAGCTTACAAGAATATTTACAAAGTCGAATTAAGGAACAGCAACAATTAATGGCTCCACCACCTTCATCACCTATGGCCCTTAAAAATCAACCACATGATTTTTCAAATTCCTCAACCATTGCTACACCTCGATCGAGTGCTCTCCAAACTAAATTACTAAATATGGCCAATAACTTGAAAAGAACTAGTCAAGTACTGGAATTAAATGAACAGCTCTTGAAGGAGGAAAAGAGAAAGAGTGCTCAAGCATGGACATTGCTGTCAACGCTTGAAGACGATCACAGCATGTCACAACTCAAATATGAAGAGTTGAAATTCCACTATGAATTGAAATGCGAAGAGCTTAAACACTCAAAGAAGCACATGGAAGAAATGGAGGCACAAATTAAAAAGTTGGAAGGAAACTACAACTTTTTGGATCAAGAGAAAATAAGGTTGCAACGTGAAGTGCAAGAGCTTAAGAGAGCACTGGAGCTCAAGGAGCAAGAAGGTCAACGTCGTAGGTGTTGTTGCATCATGTAGGAATCATAATGATGATGATGATTGCAGCTCTGTTTTGGTTAAGGCAATCCTGACCACAAGTTGAAGGATGCTTAAAGGTAAGCCTTCAGGAGTGTGTGGAAAAAGATTCCACTCTAGGTCATTCCTCTTTTTGATGTTCATGGCCTTTTCGTGGTGTTTACACAATTATTCCTAAATTTCGAAACAAACAAAATACATGTTATTATAAGATCAACAATTATTCCTTATTTCTCTTGTAGTACGATCCACCTCCATAATTGCTGTCAGAATCTTCTCTCCTCTTTCTCTTGTTATAATCAGAAGAGGATCCTGGAGGTGATGTAGAGGCATTGTAATACCTATCATTACTTGGTGGTCTATTATCGGATCGTGGATATCGATTATCCCCACCACCCTGATGTCTGGAATCTCGTGGTTGTTGATGTTGTTCATTGTAGTATCCTCCTCCTGAGCCAGATGATGAGCTAAATCTTCGATTATCACCTCCCCTGTTGTCATGGTATCTACCTCCACCACCACTGACATTGCCACCTCTTGGAATAAATCCAGGTTTTGAGGGAGGTGTGGAAAATTGAGGTTGTTGATGTGGTGGCTGTTGTTGATCTCTGTGCTGTTGTGGTCTATGATGTCTGTGTTGTCCTCCTCCTGCATATGGAGCATTGTAGTCGGATGAGCCACCACGATGATGATAATGATCATGATGAGTTGGTGTTTCATGCTTCTGTTTATACAATTCATATCTAGTTTCTCCTAGTAAATGTTTTAACAAATCTTCGGAAGGTTTCAATGGATGAATATTATTGCAATTGGCTCCTTTAGGACATTGTTCCTCTCCTCCTCTTTCAAAAGGTCTACATTTTGCTTCGGAAAAATCAAGAACAGGTGAATACTCGGGAACTAACATTCTTCCTGCGTAAAATCTTCCTTTCATTAGTTGAAAACACTTTTTGGCATCCTCAATATTTGCAAATGAAATATAAACATTTCCGAACATGTGTTCACAAGTATTATCACAAACATATAAATCTTCAATGGTCAGACCATGTTTGGTTTCCAATTCTTTGAATACATCAGCATAAAAGTTATCAAAATATTCTCTCAAGAATTCATTTGTGAATGGTCTTAGAATTCCGTCTTGATCGACATAGTTTGCTCCTCTCGGATTTGGATACATGTGTCGGATCATGATGGTCTGAGAGTAGGCTGGCTTTTGATGCAAGTGAGAACATCGATCACCAAGCCTACAAGCTCCGATTTTCCAATAAAACGTGCAATTTCTATTGATATCATATTTTGAAATTATTGAAATATTAGTAATAAATATTATTGTTTAATATCATCAAATAGAGCAAGGTGAGTGATTCATGATGATGAAAAGAAAAATACGTACTTTTGCTCAGTTTGCATTTTTTTAAATTTTAAAATGAATTCAAAACTGCTCCTTCAATGATCAAGAACATTAGATGATAGCTTTCACAACAAACAATAAATAACAACAACCCCTTCAAAGCTTACAAGCAAGGAAATTAAAATACAAGTTCTTCTTTCCGATATTAAAAAAATGTCTTCATCGACAGACTGGACATCACTAAATCCTTTTGAACGGGTGAAATCAAGCTGCAAACGAGTAGCTACAGAATCAACAACCACCCACGTTACATTCAGCTCGGAAGGTGCTACTAAATTTATTGAACAATATTTACTTCCAAATTTGCAAAGTATTAAAGAAAAGGCTTGCAAGAAGGCTTCACTTCCTTTCCAATTTGATTCCGTAGATCATGAAGCCAATTACCGTTGTTTGTATGGATTATTACAATTTGGATCTGGATTTAGAAGATTATTGCATGAGAAAATATCCAAAGGAGCCTGTGAAACTATTGAGAGAGGTCTCATCAATTGTTTCCTCTCGGAAGACATCACCATTTCATCACTGGGTGTGGACATGATGGACAAAGTTTCTGACAATTATTTCGCACTTGAACAACATTTTCAAGTACCAGCCAAAGAAGAAGCTCCTCACGACAAGTATCCACTCATTAAAGTACAGAAAGACAGTCCATTGAAACCTTTTGCCGAAAATTTGAGGATGGTCTTGAGTGAAACTTCAAGAAAATTAAGAGAAAGAGCTTCGGACTCTTTTGCCACGTTTATTAGAAAACTAATTGCAGAATATGAAAGAAAGAAGCAACACGAGGAAAAGTATAGTGAGGTCAGAGGAATTGGGAAAGCTGCATTTGTGGTCAATGAATTGGTGAAGGCTTTCCCTAGCGCACTTGATGACAGCGCCCAATATGAGAATGCCAATCATGAAAAATTCAAAGTCTTTCTGTATAAGAAAGCTCAATTAATTGTGGCGGAATTACACATCCATTTGCACGAAGAGGATCCAACATTTTTCTTCCCAGATATTCATGAAATGACAATTTTTGTGGACAATGTTATTCCTGCAACATTGATCAAGGCAGGAGTTTTAGAAATAGATGAAGAGATGAAGTTGAAAATTCATGACGGCAAACCATTCAAATATGGAAGCCCAGCAGAAGTTGAATTGCGAGCTCTTGCTGTTCATGCATCAGAAGAAATAATTCGAATTGCCAATAGTGAACCCTACAATGCAGATATCAATAGCTTACACTTGGATTATTATTTGTGGGGTGAGTTGGGTAAACAGGAAGAATTCAGAAAGTTTGAAAGGCACTCAACCCCTGATACTGTTTTTTATTAAGAGTTTGCCAAATCTTGCAATTAAAATTAATTTATTGACCTCCTTTCCAATTCAATTTCCCATCCATGAATAAACAGCGGTGTTGTTATGTTGGCTGCTTATACCAAAAATTTCTGAATGATTAACACTATCAACGAGTATGTACAATTACCAGAGAAAAAAGTGCATGACAAATTAATGCTCATCGTCGTAACGTTTTTGTTCTTGTGGAGGTTCGTCAGAATAATGATTGTCAAGATCGTGAGGGCTCGATTTGACTCTCTCCTCATGTGAAAAACCTCTGTTAATTCGTGGCTTTCTTTGATATCTAGGTGGAATTACAGATCTAGTGGACGATGATTCAGAGCCATGTTGCTCCTCTTCATGATTTACATCGGAGGGTTTTTTGTGTAAAAGTTCATTCACCTTTCTCTCGAATTCCATATCATAGTCATGTTGTGTAGTCAATACAGCTGGCTTGTACTTGTGCTTTGGGTCATCAATTTGAGCCATCAACTTCCTCATCATGTATCCGTATGGAGTACAAACTTGAGAAAAAGTATACGTGTAAGCAGCAATTCTCTCATTTCCGATATATCCCAAAGCATATGCAAAAATACCAGCTTGAACTGCAAGCGATGTGAATGGATTCAAAGAACGCCATGGTCTCACTCTACAAATTTGTTTAATAATATATGATCTCAAAGGATAGTAAAAAACATCCTTCTTGTGTCCGACCGTGGCAACCCATGAAATCAGACTCGAAACAATAAAAGCCTTCATAATTGTATTAGAATTTTGGCTAGCTAATTTCATTCGAGCAACATTATCTTCGGGTTGTAATTCATACATATTCTCGGTTTGCCATTGATACATCAATCTACCCACTTTGGCAACTTTTTCAATGGTTGTACTTCCTGATACTTGAATAGAGTTTGGATCTTTTGCAAATACAAAAGGTTCCTTTCCTTTTGGTTGAATGGCATGTTGTTGATTGGGAGTTGTTGTTTGTGGTGGGTGCTGTTGTTGTTGCTGTTGATAATAATTTGATGATGATGATGGAAAATGCCTTGCTTGATCGGAATTCATTTTTTTCTTAAATCGGCGACAATTAGTTTTCTTGATGATTCAATTAATGGGATCTTATGGCTTACTCAATCATTCTTACATTATATTTATTGAACTACAAAGTACGACTGTAAGATCTTACATACATAAAAAAATGTTCAAAATTACCGAGTTGGTATCCTCCACATTCTCTCAGGCTTCTTCGGTGATTACCAGTCATTTGCCTTCTGTTATTTCAGGTCCAAATTTAGCCATAAATTCATCTACTCAATCAGTACGACCCTTAACTTCCTCCGATGCTCATTCAAATTTTGATGCCATTTCCGAAGATTTTGCTCAATTTATAGAGAGGATTGGAAAGGTTCATAGTCGCGAATTGGAGAATGAGGTTATATTGAAAATGAAGATTGAATTGAGAGCAAAATTATCTCAACATCCCAATTTGCTAAATGATCGGTATGAAATGAAAGAAGTGATTTTAAGGCTCCTCTATTGCGAGATGATGGGACATTCAACCGAGCATTTTGCAGCAATTCATGTGGTCAATTTTTGTGCATTGAGTGATTTGACCACCTATGAGAAGCGATTGGCATATTTGACTTTGACGTTATTGTTGCATCGAAACCATGAATTAATGCTTCTTATGATTAATGTCTTGCAGAAGGATTTAAAAAGCTCCCGTTATTTGAATGTTATTTCAGCCTTAATTGCCTCTTCCAAATTAATTAATTTAGAAACAATTCCTGCAATTTTACCGTTTGTTGTTTCGTTGTTAAAACATCAAAGATCCGAAGTACGGAAACGAGCTATATTAACTCTGCACTCATTCTATCTACTTGAACGAGAGGAAAAATGCAATAAGGGAGAATCCACTGATTATTTGCAATATATTGAGTTGTCTCTCAACGATTTTGACACTTCTGTGCTACATGTTGCAATGTGCTTCTTGTGTGACTATGCTGCAGACTGTCACATTCAATTACTTGCAAAACAGAGAGAATATTTGTCACAGCAATTAATCGAAATAATACCAGAGGAGCTGAAAACTATTGACAAACGAGTTTTAAAACTCTCACAAGTGCTAGTATCAATATTGAATCAAATCGTAGAATGTAACATATTCTCAGACTACATCTATGGTAAATTGCCAGCACCCTGGTTTCAAATCAAAGCGTTGCAATGTCTATCATTGTTGGGACGATATAACAAACAAGTGAGCCAAGAAATGTATGAAATTATCAAATCCACTTACAAAAGAGCGGAGAAAGCAAAGAATGATATTGGAACGGCTGTCATGTTTCAATGTATCAAGACTGCAACTAATATTTTCCCCTCGCCTCAACTTCTTAATTTCATATTTGATGCTGTAACGCGTTACCTTTGGAATCAAGAATTCAAAACTGTAAATGAAAGATATATTTCTCTTGAAATGTTGAGGATGGTTCTCAAAGCAAATCCAGGACTTGTTTCAAAGCATCAAGACATGGTGATTGACTCACTGGATAGTCATGACGAAACCATTCAAAAGTTAACCACAAGGCTATTAGTGAAAATGGTCAATCGAAAAAATGTAAAATTGATTGTGGATAGACTTACTAAATATGTGAAATATGTGATATCTGTCAATGATCTGTATATGGCTGAAGAGGTTATTCGATATATCATCGTAGTTTTAGAAAAGTATGGCATGCTTGATGTTAAATGGTACATTTCAGCACTCATCAACTTTCTCCAAATGGTGGGAAATGAACGTAATGCAGAAGGAAAACCGCTTATTTCTGAAAATGCAACTAGCCAGTTTGTAAGGTTAAGTTTGAAATGGCTAGAAAGTGAAGAGGATGAAACTATTCAATTCGTATGCAATTTTTTGTACAGAATGCTGGAAGATGTTGCCAATGGCTGTAAAGATGGATTTTCAAATTCTGTTTGCACTCTTGCCGTTTGTGTGTTAAAAGGCATGAATTATGTGTTAGGAGATGAAACCTCTATTCTACCATCTATAGACAAGCAAGTAGACGTGTTCATTGGTATACTTGAGTCGTCTCTTGATTTGGATTCTTGTGTAAAATGTTATTCTCTAAACGCATTGATGGATATTTATGCAAATGCAAATGGGGCAGATACCCTGTTTGAGAAAATGGAAAATTCTCTGAGTGCGCTAAAATCCAGCAAAAACGAAGAGATTGTTGAGAGGACTTATCAATTATATTCTATACATAACGTTCGAAAAGAGTTTTGTGGGGAGATTGACTACTTATCAAAAGTATTTTCAAGAGAGGAAGTGTCTACAGATTCTGAGTTACCTTTTTTAAAGAGCTATGTGATTGAGCAAGTTAAGAAAGGTGCTTCTCTCTACTCCCATCAAAAGCAAAAAGAGGTGTTAGATTCATTACTGACAGCTTCGTCAAGAGCAAACAAACCTCTAATAATTAAGACTGACAACATTAATCCACAGGAGTTAAACTTCAAATCTGATCAAGTACGCCCCACAAATGAAGCGAGTTCAAAGAAAAGCAAAGTGATTTGGGGCCCTGAAGATTCTATCATGATGGAGGAAGATAATTTGAATGATACGCCAGAACTGGTGAAAAAGATGGAAGCTAAATTGAAAGCAAAGCAAAATGTGCTTCACTGCGATGAGGATCGAATGAATTCCCATAAGCAAGCAATTAAGGATTTTGTAAAGTCTGAATCACATAACTTGGTCAGTACTGACACTACAAATGGGATATCAACATGTCAAATTCCAGAGGTTGTTCTTCAGGAAACAGAAGAACCTGAAATGAAAATTACCATAACTTGTTGAGAAGCAATTATAACTGCTCACTTGATCACTATATCCGTATTCAAGATGATAGTATACAAATTTTGCACAATTTCAAACATTCTTTCTAACGAGAGAGTATCCGTTTCACTCGCAAACATGGAATCTGTGCTCTCCAATGGCTGATCACTGCAAATGGTTTGCGTAATTGAATGACATTTGTTGTACTCTAAGCCAGAGGTGGACAGTGCGATCCAAAGCATGTCTCTAAGACTCTCATAGAAAATGTTTGGGGGAAGTGTCGACAATGTCTGTAAAGGTTCAGAATAGGTTTCCATCATTTGCATGCATTTCGTGAGAGTATGTAGTTTGCTTGCTGTATAATCTTGTTGCTTCAAACAATTCCAAAGAAACACTAAGCACTCCCAATACTTTTCTTCGTAGAGACGAACTTTGGAACTGCTACAACAAATGATGCAGGAAATAACAGTGGATGTGAAGTTCTTTCCATGAATTGTCACATACTTGTCCACTGAGGTGTGATAAATGTTCTCGTGTTCAAATCCCTCTAAAAGGTTAATTGAAATTTCGGTACAATGTTGCTCCTCTGAAAATAATTCTTCCATCAACACTGAAGGAAGAGGTAAAATATCACAGATATGAGAAATTTTGTGAGTATCTTTTTGTGAAACATGATACATGTAGTAGACTTGATGATTTGTGAAAATGTCTCTTAGCGGTTCAGCTATTTCTCCAGTACAGAATACAATCTTGATACAATTTTTCAGCACGAAATTCAAAACGTGAGTATCAGATAAATGGCCTTCCATGAGAATACATTTTCCCTGGTACGGACATGAGCTCAATATTGTTCCAAATAGTAATTAACATACCTCCACATTGAATCCAAGCTTTGAAATATTGGAATAATGGAGTGGTAATACTAATCCTTGACAGATAAAACTTTTCCTACCTGTTCCCATGAATTTATAGCAATTCAAGCTCCCATTATTAATTAATAGCGAAAGAGTTTGATTATTTTGTGGAAAATTTTCCAAAGGAAAGGTCAATAGAGTTTCCGTAGCAAGTCTAAGAGGTTCATTGTCTTCCTGAATTGCCTTGCTGTGAATATGATGTAAAAACTTGCGCAACTCATTCTCTTTGATTCGAACAGCATGCGTTCGAATATGTTGAATACATTTTTCACAAAATATAGTTAATGCATGAACAATTTCTTCAGATTTAAAACCTTCTTCCAATAATCGTAAACATTTCTTGGCAATTAATCCAATGAGTGTCACAGTTTCAGCCGATGCCTGAATTATCAGAAAATAATATTCCAAAATATTTAAACAAAATTGTTATTTACATCATTCAATGATCACATTTTGAACATTAATCATTTTCATAATTCGGAATTCATCTTCTTCAATGAAAACCTACACTCATCAAATATTTTTCTTTGTAATCCTCCAGAAATTTCTCCCTAAGCATCAATAAAAAAACATGTCTCAGAGAAACGCTTACTAAATAACCCTCCACACGACACGTGATGGTCGAGTCAATGTGTGAAATCCGTTTTTCCGTTCTTGCATCTCGTTCATAATTCGAAAAATATCGATCGATAATAAATTTTGTATTGTGAATTTTGCCATGAGCTTCCATCGATGAAAATGAACTCAAACTCGACACGCAGCAGTAATACAACACCCATAAACCATCCCGAAGATGATCTTTCTGGGTGTGAAGTGAAAGCATTTTTTTGTAATCATTCAATCTTAAAACCAATCTTACAATATTCAACATCAAAATATACAATCAGCAATTTACAACCCTTCGTTATCCAAAGGATACATTTTGTAAACTTGTTCCTTCTCTGGAAACCTTCAAGTATCAAGTTCTACTTCCAAAAAAAAAATGTCTCGGCCTCACCTCTCCAATGTTCTGCTCGTGGATCAAACGTATTTTTATAACAAGACTCAGGACGTTGCAGTTTCAAAATCCATTTTTGATGTAAGATCGAGGACTCATTACGATGATAGTCATATTCGAGCGAGTTTCTCACTCGGAATTGAAGAATCGGAAATGATTCAAACCTTGTTGGAGCTGGTCAATGGAAAGGAACGAGTGGATGAAAATTTAATTACCATCAAATTGAATACACTCTTTGGAAAGAATTCCATGTTTAAATTGAGAGGACTTTCATACAAGACCATCTTGTTGTATGGAGATGAAATTAATATTTTTGGGAATCATGAGGATTCTGTTGAGTGTAATCAAGCTCCACTTGAAACACCTGTTGAAAAATTCACAAATGAAATTCATCCAAATTGTGAATTATTCTTACCGTCAAGTTTGAAAATTTCAACTCCAATTCATTGGAACGACATGCAAAGATATACCATTTTATTGTTGAGCGAATTGTTACGAAGAGAAGGAAAATTAGATAATATTATTGTGCTGACAAGTTACAAATCATTTTGTGAAAAGTATGGATTTCTCTTGACGTTGCGAGAAACTGGTATTGGTTATCAAGGAATTTATCCATCTGAAATTATTGAGAATTTTTTATATTTGGGAGATAAGGAAAGTGCTTCGAGTGATGTTGAACTCACTGATTTGGGAATTACGTACATTTTAAATATGGCTGAGGAAGTTTCCAACGATTTGGAGCTTTTGGAAATCGCTCCAGGTGTGAAAAAGTATTCCTATTTAAAGTTGGGAACAGGTGACACAATTTCACACAGTATATCTAATTTGTTCGAGCAAGCCAACGAGTTTTTGAGAGAAGCATACGAGAAGAAGTGTAAAGCCATTGTGAATTGTAATATGGGAGTGAGCAGAAGCTCTACCACAGTGATTTCATACATTATGAAATATTATGGATTGAGTTTTGAACAAGTGTTTCATCATGTGAAAAACCAAAGAAGCGTCACTTGCCCGAATGCAGCGTTTCGAGAACAACTCAAGTCATTTTACAATAGTCAATAAATAGGCATTCAGAAAACACACAGATAATCTGTACGGTCAATGTATTACAGCAGCATAAGAGTTACACGTGCAACTCCATCTAATGCTGCTTTTTTTAAATTTTTGATCGTCTTTACGAGGGTGTTGAGGTTGTAAAGATCTCCTCCTCGACTCGACTATTAAGTCTTTCCAAATAAGGCCAACAAAATGCATCCAGGAACCAACATGATCAATGTACTCACAAAGAACTGCACAATTGCTTTCCATCCTTTCAACTCTCTAAAGAAAATCAATCCACACAAACCAGCAACCACCAACGACGTTTCGGTGAGTGGCATTCCAATCGTCAATCCCAATGGACCAGCACTCACAAATGCTGCAAAAAAGTTTCCTGTTTGCCACAACACAGCCGTAAGGCAAGGAAAGATGCTCAATTTTGGATAAAAACTTAGCTCCTTCTTGTATCGAAAGAAATAGTAATAGTAATAGAAAACGAGCATGACACTTGTAATTCCCATGGAACCAATTCCAAATCCAACCATATAGATACTTCCTTTGTCATCCAATCGTGATGGCACAAACATGGAGCCACCCGTAATTCCACAAGCTACAGCAGCTAGAATTCCAATCAAGTAATCTTTTGAATTTTTAAGAAGAGCAAGAAGTCGTTGTTTTCGTTGCTTATTTTTGTTGCTGCTGTCACTAATCATTGGGTATGTCTGATATTCCTCTTCAGTGGAATTTAAGGAAATAGCAGAGGATGGATCCTGTTGAGTAAGAGTTGTTATATTTTGGCACCTTACACCTTACACTTAGTGTCAGTGCTGTTTGCATTTGACACTTGAGTGCCAAATGAATGAAGTGTAACATGTCCTTTCAGAGAGGCCTCTTCTTGAGCTATGAGATGATCGAGATGATTCATCACTCCTCCATACTCCTTTTGTGCATGATGATCATTCTTCATAGCAGGATCATAGCTGGTTTGATGTTTTCCAAATAAGGGCATGGTTTCTTGTTGGGAAGGCGTGTTGTCACGAGTAGGATTCAAACTCGCTAAACTTTCATCCTCTAATAAATCTTTTTTCTCTAAATCATCATCATCCACTTGTGTGAAATTTTCCTTTTTCGAACTTGTTTCGACATTCCACTTACTACAAGTGGCCACTCCAACAATTCCCAACACCATCAACACTAATCCCAAAACAGTCAAATAAATATTTCCAATCTTACTCTGAAATAATGTCACTCCCCATATAAAATTAGTGAGAATGACCACTCCACTCCATAATCCTTGAGCCACACTTAATCCTAATTTATCCACAGCTATAATTGAGAAGATCGAAGAAGGAATCCAAATGGCAGCACCTGCTACACCATACCATGAGAAATACCATTCATTCCAAGCAAGAACGAGAAAACTGAGAAGAAAAACGACGGCAGAAAAGTAAAATTGATAAATCATGGGATCAAAGTTGACGTCTCGGACGTATTTGATTTTGAGAGGAGCTGTGAATGTTCCCCATGTGAGAATGCTGTGAGTGTGCGAGTGCGTGTGTGTATGTGTGTGACATGTGGGAAGGTATTGAAATTTTCATTCAAATTAAATTTTGAATTTTTCAAGTTGAATAATAATTGTTGTTCAAGAAAATTATTCAATCACAACACAACTTTTATCAAAACCTACCAAACAGCAACACCAATCCATCCAAACCATTCTGAATACAACCACGATGATGTTCCATTTGTGTTATTATTTGTTGAATTTTGAAATATTTCATAATTTTCATACAAGAATGGAAGTATGGGATAGAATGAATGAACGGATGAAGTGAATGATGAGGTTAGAGGCATTTTGTTGTGGGGTGTTTTCAAAATTTCACATTTCTCTCTCTGAAAGGTGATATCTTTAATTTATGGAAACTCCATGGACTTGTTAAAAGTTCATGAAACGTTTAAAAACAAAAGATCTTTTCCACCAATGATTGATCCCACTCGACCTTTCATAACACCAGAACATCCTCTTCTTGGGTGGAATTGTCATTAAATTCTCTGTCTAATTCAAATCGAGTCCTCGATATTGTTGTGTAACGGACATGTTGAGGTTATTTTGATGGCTTCTAATGCAGGCTTGTTTCTGAGCATTGTACTTGTGATCCAATTCGCAATTCACGAATAACTAGAGAGGGCATTGTAAATGGTAGAAAAAAACTCATTTTCTGATGTTCCTATCCAAACACAACTTGATGACGTTCTGAATGAGGCGTGTGTCATAAGAAATGCAGAGTAGTGTGACCATTTTCAAATTATTTGAACAGACTGCTAGACTATACCATTTCTTCCATTTTCTCCAAATGCTTGCTGTATAATTTGAGCATTAATAAATCAAGAGCAAATTGTTGTTGTCGTGTACATTTTCCTGTCACATGAGAAAGTAACATGAAAGTGGTTGAATCATTTGGATCTTCAATCAGATTGCCACACACATCTCCCTTAATGGCTTTTAAACTTTGCTTTTGCTCTAATAATGTGAACTGTTGTGCATATTGCTCTGAAGTGATGTGTGTAGAGAATGGAATCTTTCGAAATGAGAACCACCACTTGGCAGCGTCTTCTATTTGATTCAAAGCCACGTAAGTCGTTGTGATGTTGAAAGTTATGCTTGCCTGTAAGTCATACATCATCTTTTTAAAGTAGTCATCATCGAATGCTGTTTCTGGAAGCAGTGCCAAACTTTTCTTCAACAATTTGAGTGCATCATTTTGTTGATGTCTACAAATGAGAATGAGGGCCTTATTGTTGTAAACGATCGATTTCACAATTCGAGAAATGTTATGACTGTCTTTTCCTTGTAGGACCGAGTCAAGTACCAGTTCACACTCACTAAGTGGTCGTTCAAGAGCCATCAAAGCATCACACTTGTACAATTGGAATGGCCAAATGTCTGGAGAATCGTTTCCGAGCTTCTTCAAGACAAAATCACACAAAGAGAATGCCTTCTCGAAATTAAACGTTTGAAGTAAGCAATAAATATACAATCGAAGCAATATGAGAGGTGAAACTAGCTCATCTGTATGAGTTGTAACTGGATTTTGATTCAATCTTCCCCAACATTTTTCATTATTCGTGAGAAGGTTCGTAAGAATGTAATCAAAACATTGGCATGCATTTTGAAAATTTTCTTCCTTCAGCAGGCAGAGTCCAATTTGATAGAGAATGAGAATTGGATTGATCGAAATGCTTTCCTTTTCAGATGAAGTGAGAAGGGTATGACCAGTTGTTGTCAAAATTTGATAAATGTCTTTGAGTACTTTTCGTTTGGAATACAATTCGCCAATCCATTCCTTAATTTTGCATATATTGTACAGAGATTCGACTTTGGATTGAATATTTTCAGTCTTCTCGAGATCACATGCTTTTTGAAACCATGTTAAACCATCGACTAAATTCCATTCCTTAATAAAAAGTAGAGATATTAATTTACAGCTGTGAATAAGATAGGTATGTTCATGTCTGTTATGTGATTCATGAGCAAGCTGAACGACTTGTAAAAAGCATTCTTTAGAAATCTTGACGTTATCTTCTTGCAAGAAAATAATTCCTAAAAGGAAAAGGGAGGGAATATAATCGGTCATGCAATTGCATATACTTTTTGCGTCCTCAAGTTTCCCTTCCTCAATTAATGAGAGAATAATATGCACATTACTTGTTCTTTCCACGTCCAAAATTGTAAATTCCAAGTTGGCATTGTTATTGAGCGCGCATAAATTTGTGAGCTTTTTCAAAACTGTTGTAACAACTCCCTTGGTAGTTGATGGGTTGTAACTTGTTCGTAAAATATTGGAATATTTTCGTTTTGTCAACCACAATGAATTTAGGTAATTGAAAGCTTGGAAGATATGAATATGCAAATTCAGTAATGGAAAAATAAATTGATTATCTGCATAATCCAAATAATCCATCAAAGCATTTGCATAATCATTCATTGGTAAATTGCTCGATGAAGACTTTTTCCTCTTTTTTGTTTTAGGAGCCAATTGCTCATCTTCAAACAAATATCCAGAAAAGTGTTGTTCAATGGCATCCTGCAATGAATCAAAATAATCAAAATCCTTCAAATCTTTTCTTACAAACTTCTTTAGCACAATATTCAAACAAAACTGCAATGAATGGTTCAAGGAGTGAATGATGTCTTTGGCCTTCCTTGTCGTTTCATGTGCTTGATTCAATACAATATCATTGTACACTCCGATGATATAGGCTTTCAATCCAAAAATTAAATACAGGCTATCGTGAATAGAAAGATCGTCCTTCTTGGAAAAAGTGTCCAGAACTCGATGGAGATGAGATAGATGGCCATCAAGTGCACTACTATGTGCTGATGTACGTACAGAGTCGTCATTTAATGGAGCGTGGTTCAAGATGGAGCAAATAACTTTATCAATCATGACGGATAAATAACAAATATCATTTCTAAATTCCGCAATTCCTCCATGATCATGATCACGGATTCGATTTTCTTTTTCCATTCGGAATGATTTTTCAAACTCTTCTATGCGTTCAATAATGAACCCGTATTGTTCCTTGTCAAACATGTTTTTCAAATTATTCTTTGAATTGCTCAATTTCATCCATTCTTTCATCCATGATGGAATGATTGGATTTAAAGATCCTTGACTATCATTACTCGAAATCCGAAAGCCTCCATTTGATGATGACGAGAGCATGGATTGAAAAGCATTTTGCAACATTTTTTTTCACATACCAGTTTTGGTTCGTTATTAACAGAACCAATCTTTTCCTTCTATCAAGGCCATGACACAAACGAGAAAATCTGTATGTTCTTGCATTTGACTGTATTTTCGTTTCAGGACGTTTCTATTTTACTAATAATGTCAATAGAGAGCTTTTATGATTAAGCAAATATAATTAGTTTTCATCCTTTTTCTGTTCTTTCCGTTTAGTCATCACATCGTTGATCATGTTCTCAATCTCCGTTTTTGCTTCTGGAAAGAGTCGCAATCCCTTATCGAAATACGGTTGTGCTAACTCTAAATTTCCTGTCATTTTGAAAATTGCTTCACCACGTGTAATAATTGCCAGTGCATTTTCTGGTTCCTTTTCCAAAATAACGTCAATATCTTGAATTGCCGACTCGTACTGCTCAGCAAAGATATACACACAAGCTCTCAGTAGATATGCTCTCATTACAGTAAGTCGATTTTCCTCACGAACAAATGATTTCTCTGACACAGTGCCATTTTGCGCTTGCTCAATTCTCTGAGTGAACAATTGGATACCTTTGTCAAATTCTTTTTTTGCTCTTGAATATGAGAAGGCCAATGCCTCAAAAACATGGTATTCATAATCTCCATATTTTAAACCATTTTCAAAATATTTGATGGCTAACTCGTACTCTTCCTTGGCTTCATATGAAAAACCAAGCATTTCATACATTGTGTTCAACATCATGGGATCAATAGTTAACTTGTATTCGCTCCCCTTTTGTTCAATAATTTCTTCGGCTTGTTTTGCATATTTATACACATTTTGCATATCCGTCTTGTTATAGTATGCTTTGGACAAGAACACATAAGGTTCTTCAAGTTCAGGATCCAATTTAACAGCTTTTAGAAAATCCGTAATTGCAAGATCGTATGTCTGAAAGTATTCGCTCAATATTGTTCCTCGTGAGCAATACATGGTTGCTAACTCTTTCTTTGAATACGTTTTAGGACAGTATTTGATGAATTGAGAACAAGCATACAGAGCTTTGTCATACATCTCCATATTCATATACAATTCTGTTAAAGAATAATAAACAAGCATTAATTTGGAGAGTCTAACTTCTTCTTGCTCAACCTTCATTATATGATCAATACTCTTTACGAAATACGAAATTGCTTTGTTCCAATTTTGAATACGTTCTTCTTCGTCTTTGGCATCTAAATCTTTGTATAATTCACCTAAATGCACATAAATTTGAGCTTGTGCATAAAATTCAGGATTCAACTCCAAAATTTTTTCAAAATCCGCAATACTTTTGAGATTATCATGTTTCTCAAATAAATACAATTTTCCTCTCAACCAAAGACATTCTATTAAAGTTGGATCCAATGACAGAGAAGTATTGAAATCTTGCAAAGCTTGATCATTCAAACCTTGATTATAGTACGAAAGGCCACGATTAAAATAAACTCTGCTATTCAGTGGTTGGATTTCAGCAGCTTTAGAAAAGTCTTCAACAGAGGAATTAAGGATACCTCTATAAAAGTATGAAATAAATAATGCTTTCCAATCTTGGACCGTTAGTGCAGAATTGAACTGAATACGTGATCGGAGCAAGAAAATCGAGAAGGCTTGGTTTTTGAAAATAATGACACGGAAAGAGAATGATGATATTTGCAAGATTGGTTCAAGAAGAAGGAGGTTCTTGATGATTGTTGATATCGAGTAACAGGTGTTGTCGAGAGTTTAAAGACAGTTTGGAGGGTTTTATGGTTTTTCATTTTTTCGCAAGCTGTTTCTTCCCTGTTGTTGCAATTTTGATTGCACAATCAAAAACGAGCATACACGATTTTAACCCATGTTCATGAGGTTGTCACAGTAGTGTCTAGCATTATAAGAAGAACAATTTATTCTACCATTCTTCCCAATTATCACTCCAGTTATTATTGGTGCCTGAAGTTGAGGGCTTCTTGTTCTGAGAAGATGTTGTTGTCGTTTGTGTCTTATTTTGTGGTCGATTGGAAGTAGTTCCTGAACTTGACATTGGACTCATTCGATTCTGCTGCTGACTTGAAGTGGTCGATGTTGTTGCTGTAGGTTGCATGATATTTGTCTTTTTGGAAGTCGTAGTAGTGTTATTTTGCATGGAGGCAAAAAAATCATCTTCAAAAAGATTATTGCTTGCAGTACTCTTGTTCGTTGTTGTGGAGTGACTTAGTTTTAAGGGTTGAGAAGCTTTGTTTTGTTGTTGAGAAGGAGTGGGTGATTGCTTAGTTGAAGATGATGTTGAATTAAAGTGAGAATCCAAATTATCCCAACTACTCCAATCATCGTCCAACAGCTCTGAAGATGATCCAGTGGTCATATTTCCCAATGTATTGGAATTGTTGTCGTCAGACATGTCGAAAAAGTCATCTAATACATCGTTGTTTGAAGATTTTGGTAATTTCATGCTATTGGTTGCTTTTTGTGGCTCTAATTTCTTATTCATATTGGGAGATGATGACACGTTCGATTTTGCCTGAAGAGTTGCAGTCATTTGACTGAATGGATCTTGTGGTTGCGTTCGCTGTGGTTGTTGAGGTTGGGTTGAACCACTCGAAAGTACCACAGGTTTATAAATGGATGTGGTTCCAGTGTTGTTGGTGGTGGTTGATGATTGTGGAGTACTTGTTGAGCCATATGAAGAAGTATTGCTGCTACTACTACTACTCATTTGACTGCTACTCGTCGTTGTTGAAGAAGAGGTACCTGACGAAGGTTGTGTTGGATGATCTCCCAATACTTTGGTTTTGAGAGATTTCATGGCCCAAGAGAAGTAATCAGATCCAACATTGGAAGACTCACTGCCACCTTGATTGCTGGTACCATTTGCAGTGGTTGAATTTGCCTCTGTGTTCCTCTCGCTATTGATAATTTCATTGAAATTTGGTTGTTCAGAAACTTCCGAAATGGTTTTCAAAAAATCGTTTAACACAACAAATGCCAAATCTCTGACTTGCTTTTCTGGATCGACTGTGAGTGACACAACAAATGGTAACCCTTTCACTGCCATGTCACTTACAGAGTAGTATTGTTTCGTTGATACAAGTGCTTTCAAGGCAGCCAATCTCGAATGCACAAATGGATCTTTTAAGCTTCTCACAAATGCTGCCAATAAAATTCTCTTTCTAGTTTTGTCTGAAAGGCTTGGTGCCAATTTTCCAAATGCAATAATAGTATTTGTTCTGATGGCATTTTCCTTGTCACCTTGAAGTGCCCACATGTATCTCACTACACTGTTATCAATGGTGTCTTCTTTAAGTTTTGGAACAATGGCAATCATTGATTTCACAGTCATTTCTCTCAAAATTGGGGATGTATCTCTAAATCCTTTTGAAACATGCTCATAAACATTCTCTGCTTGCTCTTGTGTTAAATAAACAGCAATGTGGTCAATACCTTTGAGTAAATTCACTCTAACGGTTCTATCAGCAATTTCAAATAAATCCAAAACTTTAGGAATGAACACCGTCTTGTACTCATCTTCATTCAACAATGACCCAAGTTTCATGATTGGAACAATTGCTTTTTGTCCTGCAGTTCCGAACTTGATAAGTTGTATCAAACTGGGCAACACTTTGTTTTTCATGTTATTTCGAGGCAATTGTGGTAGTAACTCGGGAAGTCTGTTCAGAAATGTTTCTACAGAAATTGCATCTTTGATTGTGATATTTTCCAAAAATAGTTGTATTTCAATGAGAGAATTGTTAAAGTATGGATTTTCTAACAAGTTTGACAATTCCAATCTCATCTTGACATTCTTGTCAGTTAATTGATCAAATGCCACACGAAGTGTTTTTGGAATCTTGGGAAGATTAATTTTCTTCAAGTCATCAGGCACATTCATTGGTCCCTCAAATATTTCATAAATTAAACAAGCAAATCCCCATGAATCCAATTTTGAAGGATTGGCATCGACATAGTCCCATCTGATGATTAAATGATGCATGGATTATTAATTTGTACACAAAAGACGATCCATATTTTGTTTAAATAACGTCAACGATGATCCATGAATAATGGTATTAATATCAACATGTTTCCTTGTAAAAATCAAGCAAAACAAACCTTTGTGATGCAACTTCTAAAGGTCTGTACTTGTTGAGAATATAATTGAAAAATCTTTTTACAGGAACACCATAGGAAGCTTCGGATGCATTCACAACTCCACCATTGCTGCTCTGGAATGATGTTAAAAAACCTAGCTCACCAATCTTCCAATCTCCTCCGTTATCTACAAATACTGAATCAATGTTCACATTACAATGATATAAATTATTTCCATGTAAAAATATGAGAGCTTTCTATAATGTACTCAATTAAGTGACACAAAAATTAACATGAGATCGTGATGACAATAGAACATACAGCTACTTGATAGAGTCCCCAAGCTATCATCTCGGGAGCTGATAATTGCGTTTTGATGTTTTGAATTTCAACAGATAACGGAACCACATATTCCGTTACGATGAATATTGAGTTACTCAATTCTAAAACACTGAGGAAATAAATTATTGTTTGTCATCCAAACACGCTAAAAGAACTTGATAACATACTCTAAAAAGGTTACAACACTCGGATGGCGAATAGCACGCAATCGTTTGAGACTTCCTTTCGCCAATTCGATTTTATCTTTTTTTGATGACGATCCGTTGAAGTAGTGTTCATTCATTGAATAATTAAATTCCGAAGTGAGATGTTCATAATATTCATAACAACAACACTTACCCTGTGGAGTGGTGTTATCAAAATCGAATTTGAAAATTGTAACCACTTCATTGTCTGATTTCCTTTTTCCACGATGTATTTTCCAGAGAAACGTCTCGGCATAAACGTCCTCAATTTCATATGGAAATTCCTTCTTTCCGAGCAGTGCTCCAACTTGTTGAGCGTTTCCCATTCGTTATGGTGAGATAATTTTTTTGAAAAGAAATGGGATTCGAATACGTGGTGATCACACGGATTTATTATTGCAAGTTGTTCACCTTCTTGTGTGAGGATTTGAGGAAGGTCTTCTACTGGTTGTGTGATGACTTGAAGTATTTGTTGTTGTTGTAGCTTGCGTCGATTTTTTCTTCTTTTTAGGTGCTGTATGTTGTGACGTCGTTGTGGAGTGGGAAAGACTTGAGGGTTGACTAGGGTGGTTGCTTACACTACCATTTGGAGGACTCTTTTTAGTTATGGAAACTGAGCTTATGGGCTGATAGAAAGATGTTGGAGGAGTGTTTTCATTGATGCTGGGAGAATGGTGTTGTTGTGGAGGAGGAGGTTGATAGATGAATTTAGGGTAACCACTGTCTTCGAATTGTGAGGAGACGTGATGAGCGTCATAGTACTGCTGATGCCGGCTTGGCACATCTGTTTGTATCACGGGTGACGAGCTGTATGGATTATTCCCAAATATTTGATTATTCATGGGACTTGTGTTGGCTGTAAATTTTGAATGTGTTTGATCTATGGAAGTGGTCACAATAGCTGCTTCATCTTGCTCCTCTACTCCTTCCTCTTTCTTTTTCTTGTGTTTTTTCTTGAGTTTGAGCAAGTAGTTCTGCAACTCGTTTTGCCTTAATGATTGCTTGAAATACTTCTCTTTCAAATTCTTATACTTTTTGACCATATGCTCATATTGAAGTCGATACTTCTCCTTTTCGGATTCATAGTGTTCTTGAAGCTGTTTAATTTGCTCCTCGAGAAGCTTCTCAAAGGAGCCATTGGGATCTCGCTTCATCAATTCTTCCTTCTCTTTCAGCAGTAACAGTATCCTGTCATCTTGTTCTTTGATTTGATGAGCATAGCTACTTAATTGTGAGCCCATCGAATCCATTTTCATTTCACAATCGTGTAATCGTGCTGCATATGCTTCCTCAAGTTGCAGAGTTGCTGCTTGGGCTTCCTTTGCCAAGTTTGCTCTCTCTGTATCCACACGAATTTGTAACGCCTCATTATCACCTTGTAGCCTTTTAATCTTCTTTTTGAGATGATCTACTTCCTTGTTGAGATCAACTGTCATTTTGGCAAGATCGTCTTCTTTCTTTGAAATTGTCTCTTCCAGTTGTCTAATTCTTTCATCTCTTGCAGACAGTCCAAACTCATTCTCTTCTCTCAACGATCGTATTTGGTTGTTTGCCGATTGCAGTTGCTTGTCTTTTTCGCCCAAATCGATTTGAAGTCGCTCTACCGTTCTTGTCAATCTCTTGGTCTGTTCAGCTGCCATCTGTGCTTGCTCGTTTGATGCATCTCTCTTTTGTTGGAGCTGCTCCTCGAGTGTATGGACAATTGAGTCAAATTTTAGGCGTTCTTCTTCTCTTGCTCTGGCGTCCTCGCTCAATTTTCGTTGTAAATTTTCTATAACATTCTCCAACTCTTTCTTGATAATTATCTTATCATTCTCTGTCTCTTCAAGCCGCTTCTTGATAAGGTCAAAGTCTCTGGTAATGTTAGAAAGGTGGTGGTTTCTTACTGATATAAACTCAACCGCCTTGTCAACAATGGACTGGTGGTCTCTACTATTTTTGATAATTACTCCCGAGTCCAACAACAGAACTTTCAGACGGTCAACTGCCTCAATTAACTCTGTGTGATGAGCCGTTATACTCTCTGTTTTCTTGCTCTCTAAGTCAATCACTTTTTGACTTTCCTGGATGACCATTTGCATTTGTGCAATTCTCATTTCATATGATCTTATCAAGTCTTCATTTTCTTGGTTCTTGTGGTTTAATCGTTTGGTAACTTCGTCTAACTCTTGTTGCAGTTCTGAATAATCATATGAATTTTCTTCTCCATATTTTTCTTTTAGTTTTTCGAGAGAGGTTTCCAAGTTTTGTAACTTGTCATTGGCTATTGAAAGTGATTCTGAAACTCTATCAATTTCCATTTGTTTTGTCTTAATAATTTGCTCTCGTTGTTGCAATTGATCACGCAGATAATTTACTTGACTTTCAGCGTCAATCTTCAACTTTGTCATTGTTTCAACGTTGCTTTCAATGTTTTTTCGCACCCTAGTTTCTGCCAAGACTTGCTTCTCAAGCTCTATTTTATCGGCCTTGATCTTTTCACTCTTGTCTTCCAGATCTTTGATAATGTTCTCAAGTGTTTTTGTTTTTTCTTCAAGCATGGCAATTCGCTCTTGTGCTGCACTATCGTCGTCGCTGTCTACAAGTGAATCGATAGTAAGGGCCTTTTCCCTTTGATGGTCATGAAGAGTTGCCTCCAGCCGTTCATTTTCTTTCTTCAAGTTGTTGAGAACCATCAAGTTGTCTTTGCTGGCCTGTCTCTCATGAGAAAGAGCTTTGAAGACGCCGTACAGAACATTTTTAAATTCCTTGTAGGTTGTTACAAATTGATCGGTTTCGAGATCTTTTTCAATCAGATCACTATTGATCATTTCATAAATAGTTTCAATATTTTGATGTCTTAGCATGTACATTAGGTTTTTCAAATCAGTCAAAATGACATAACTAGCTTTTGAAACGCATTTCAAAGAGAGCGCTTTCTCTTCTTCATACTTTTCGCGCAGCTCGTCCTCTCGTTGTTTTTGTTCTTTGAATATCGATTCAAGTCGCGCTGTATGTTTTGCTTGCAATTCTCGAT
The DNA here is from genome assembly GCF_003324165.1 of Naegleria lovaniensis. Taxonomy (NCBI): domain Eukaryota; phylum Heterolobosea; class Eutetramitea; order Acrasida; family Naegleriidae; genus Naegleria; species Naegleria lovaniensis. The sequence continues at coordinate 325,405 of NW_025407857.1, read as the reverse complement.
ATGCTTTTCTCCACATATCTAATTCCAATTTTAATTCCTCTGCATGATTTGTTAGTTTAAGAAGAGCTTCAGTGTTGTCATTTCCTCGTATCGGAGTGTCTGCAAATAAAAAAGATGAGAAAGCAGAAGGCTGATCTTCGGCTGGCTATTTTTTTGAAATTTCAATGTTGACCTTCATAAGCAACTTATTGAATATCCTTACCTTTATCGAGGAAGAAAATAATGGAAAGTGAGGAAGCTCTTTGACTTGTTCTTTATCTTGGTCGTTGGAAAAGCTTCTGCCCTCACCTGACGAATTCAGCGGGGAAGGAGCCATTTCATGATCGTTGTGTAGATGGTTTGTAAGGCCAAACCGTACACTCCCGCTTCCAGAAGGGGAAAAAGACGACGAAGAAGGTGATGATTTTGAAAAAGACAATCCAGCCCAAGAGGAAGACTCTTCCATTTGCATGTATTTTTTTTGTTTTTCTAGAGAAGCGGGTAGTTTTTTCAGCCGCCAAAATTTTACGAAATGATAGTTTATAATTTTTTTTGGTGTCTTTGAACATTATGTATTAGGATCTGCAAGAATAATAATTTCATTAATTCTTAATATCCTCAACTTCGTTGCGGAGCACGAGACAGAAAGATCAGCAACATTCCAATTCATCTCCATCATATCCTTTTTCAATTCAACCCTAAAAAAAATCAAACTTTCTGGTCGTATCTGAGTATTGACTTCATCACCCGTAACATTATTTTTCACTGACTCCTCTTCAAAATCCTCATCATTAAATTTACGGGATGAGTATCAATAGGAGTGAGGAAAAGGTTTGTACTTGGTTGTTCCGTTTTATGATGATCATTGACTAATAAACAGTCCATTCTCACCAAACCACCTTCTTCCAACAAGGCCTTGCACGAGCCTTTGCTGATCAACTCCAAAACATCGGACGATGAAAGCGAGGATCTATTAACTGGAGGAAACCTCCAAACCTACAATACTGATAATGGTACTTTCAATACTCCAAGAGCACCGAAGCACGATTTGAAATCAACAACAAGAGTGATCTATGTCAATGACCACGTTGCTAATCAACCTTTCAAATTCCCAAAGAATGACATCAAAACAACAAAGTATACTTATTTGAATTTTATATTTAAAAACTTGTGGGAACAATTTCATCGTTTCGCAAATTGTTGTAAGTGTGTTATTATTTCAATAATTATTATTTTGATAGAGAGAATTGCTTTCGGACGCCTGACATGTGTTTATCGACATTTCGAATGTTCATTACTGCTATTATAATAATTTTTAATTCATTCGCCACTTGTCATTCGTGATGCAATTTGGATGATTGTCAAACTTTGTTGGGTCAACACTATGCAGACTTTTTGGTAATTGCCATTTTACAGTTGATTCCCACTCTATCACCAACTGGTCAATTTACCACGTTTATTCCGTTGGGAATGGGTAAGTGGGCTTTCAAAATTCATTATGTTCATGATTGTTCAAAAAATGTTATTATGTAAAAAAACTAACTAGTTTTGATATTTACCATGATGAAGGACGCATATGAAGACATTAGAAGACGTTATTCTGACAACATTACAAACAAGAGAATTGCCCACGTTTTGAGGGATGGAGCGTTTGTTGATGTATTTTGGAAGGATGTACAGACTGGTGACATTGTTAGAGTGTGCAATAAGGAGCCTTTCCCTTGTGATTTGATTGTAATATCTAGCAGCGAACATCAAGGTATTTGTTACATTGAAACATCGAGTCTTGATGGGTGAGTATTATCTTATGTTGGATTTTTGCAATGTGACACTTCTTATAATAGAGAGACCAACTTGAAAATTAGAAGATCAAGACATGAAACTATGGACATGATTTCACCAAATGTTTTAGAAAATACTCGAATGACATTGGAATCTGAAAAGCCAAACAATCGATTGTACAAATTTGAGGGAACTCTTATCATGCATAACGGAAAGAAACTTTCATTGGATCCCGAACAAGTATGCTTGAGAGTATGTATCATTTGAATTGTTATTGTTGTTGTTAACCTTTTGGTAGGGCTCCTCTTTAAGAAATACGGATTTCATCATTGGTATCGCTGTGTTTACAGGTCATGACACCAAGCTTATGATGAACACCAAGTAAGTTTTTTGTTTGTCTTTAGCCATGACATTCGGAATCAATTCATTTTCATCAATAGGGAAACACCTCACAAAACAAGTAGAATTGAAAGAATGACTAACAAACTTGTTTTGCTAGTTCTTGCTTTAGAAATTACTCTCATTGTAATTTGCGACATTTGTCTCATGATTTGGACAGCCAACAATGGAAAAATGTGGTATTTATTTAAGAGTTTCACTGTCAATGCAAATGAAGTTGCATGGATTGGGTTTAAGGGATTTTGGACTTTCCTTATTTTGTTGAACAACTTGATCCCTATTTCTTTGTATGTGTCTATTGAGGCTGCCAAGCTTGTCCAAGGTATCATTATTAGCAAAGATTTACAAATGTACCATGAAGACACAGATACTCCAGCAAACGTTAGGTCTTCGGCACTAAATGAAGAATTGGGTCAAGTTAATTTCATTTTCTCTGATAAGACTGGTACTTTAACTGAAAACAAGATGGACTGTAAGTTTTGCATTTATTTCGAATTCAACCAAAATTTCAAACCTTGTCATCCAATTCAACAATCAACATGGATTAATAGTTATGAAATGTTCGGTTGCAGGAGAACTTTATGGCACCGGTGTCACTGAAATTGCGCTTGCAGCTGCCAAGAGAGAAGGAAAAACCATTGTTGACAATAGACCACCTCATGTCAAGAATAATCCAAATTTCCAATTTTATGACGAAAGACTAACCAATGGTGTTTGGCAAAAGGGAGCAAGTAGAGCTGTTATTGAAGATTTCTTGCGACTTCTTGCTGTTTGTCACACTGTCATTCCCGAACGAGGAAAGGGACAAGAAATTATTTATCAAGCTTCATCTCCAGACGAAGCAGCTCTAGTTAAAGCAGCCAAATATTTGGGAGTAGAATTTATCGCAAGAACTCCAAATGAAGTCACAATTAGATTAAGTGGCGTTGATGAAACTTATCAAGTACTTGACATTATTGAATTTTCAAGCGACAGAAAACGTCAATCTGTGATTGTTCGAGATCCTCAAGGAAAGCTCATCTTGTTGTGTAAAGGAGCAGATTCTGTTCTATACCCACTTCTCAAACAACCACAAGCCTATGGAGACATTACTTTGAAACACCTCGAAGTAATGGGTACAGAAGGTTTGAGAACTCTATTGTGTGCTAAAGCTTACCTTGACGAGGCAGAGTATGAACAGTGGCATAGAGAATATGAAGAAGCCAAAACTTCCCTTGAAGACAGAACGGCCAAAGTAGAATCAACAGCAGCCAAGATTGAAAAGAATATGGAATTAGTTGGCGCAACAGGTATTGAAGATAAGCTGCAAAGTGGAGTTGCGGACACTATCTATGAGTTGGGTAATGCTGGAATCAAAATTTGGGTTCTCACAGGCGACAAACTTGAAACAGCTATCAATATTGGTTTTGCTTGTGATTTGTTAAATTCTTCAATGAGCATTCTTATCGTAGAAGGTCACACCTATTCAGATATTAAGGAATTTTTGGAGACAAGTTTGAATGCTGCTAATAATGCAAAGGAAAGTGAAGACGTACTCGGTTTAGTTGTGGATGGAGAACGATTGCATTCCATCTTGGAAGACCATACCTTGAGAGAAGTATTTTTGCAACTTGCTGTCAAATGTAAATCTGTGGTGTGTTGCCGTGTATCTCCAAAACAAAAAGCTGATGTTGTTCTATTGGTCAAGCAAAACGTAGACAGTATTACACTTGCAATTGGTGACGGAGCAAATGATGTTTCCATGATTCAATCAGCTCATGTTGGTATTGGTATCAGCGGTGTTGAAGGTCTTCAAGCTGCAAACTCCTCAGACTATTCTATTGGTCAGTTCCGTTTCCTCAAAAGATTACTTCTCGTTCATGGTAGATGGAGCTATAGACGTGTTTCAAAACTTGTTCTTTACTGTTTTTACAAGAACAGTATTTTATATTTGACACAATTGTGGTTTGTCTTCTTCAATGGATACTCTGGAACAAGTATCCACGACAGATGGACCATCGGTTTGTACAACCTTGTATTCTCCTGTATGCCTATCCTTGTGTTGGCTGTTTTGGACAGAGATGTTCCTGCAACCGTGGCTGAGAAATTCCCAGAATTGTATTATCAAGGACACAAGAATGCATTCGTAAGTATTTAACACTACTTATCAAATATTCATCAGCTTACTTTTTCATGATTGTATCGGCATGAAATTTTTGTTGACATTATGGAAATGCAACAAATTCAGTTCAATGCAAGAGTATTTGTTGGATGGATTGTGAACTCCATTTTCCACTCGTTAGTTTGTTTCTTTGTGCCATTCTTTTGCCTTGTTGGAGCCAAGTTCCCAGATGGACAAGACATCGACACTTACAGTATTGGTATTGTGGTTTATTCATGTGTTTTAGTGGTTATTACCATTAAGATTGCATTGGAAACGTCATCATGGACATGGATGCACGTTCTATTCTATATTGGAAGTCTGTTGAGTTGGCCACTGTTCATCTTCATTTACGGATCTCTCTTCTATGCATTCCGTTTCCCATATCCAGTTTTGAAAGAATTTTATGACATTTTACAGGAATACCGAATTTTCCTTACTCCACACTTTTGGATCGTTTTGATGGTAACCGTTGCTCTTTGTTGTTTACGTGACGTTTTCTGGAAATTCTGGGTTAGAATTCAATCTAGAAAACTTTACTATGAAGTCCAAGCTGCACACGACAAGAAATCAAGAGAAGAAATTATGCAACACTTCCCATTCGAAGAAGGTTTGCCTGTCACTATCAAGCGAAAGAAGCGCTCACCACTTGAAGCTCAAAATCTCAAGAAGTTCTTCACCAACATTACCAAACCTGGTGAATACCGTGGTTTTGCTTTCTCTCAAACAGAAAACCAACAAAATCTCATTTCAGAATATTATGGAGACAAAGAGACCAAGTAATTGTCATGTTTTTGCAAGTGAAATTTGAAATAATAAATTATTAATCCAATTTTGTATCATGAACAGTGTTGACCTTCCAATCACTTCGTTTCCAGCATGAAGACATCCCAAAAAAAATGCAGGCAGCGAATAATCCAGTGTATCGAATTGTTGCAACAGCAGAGACTCCCGAAGAGCTGGAAATGGCTAAAATAGAGGCTTATACTCTCAAAGATAACTACAGTCTGTGAGTATTATTCAAAAAAGCATGACGAGTCGTTGAAATCTATTTCATCGGAATTAATGACAAATTGCAATCTTCATAATATTATTTATCAGTATGGTCAAACAATGTTTCAAGGACTGTATCGGTCTTGAATTTAAACACAACGATATTCATGCTGGAGAATCCATTTGTGAAAATCGATGTGTTGCCAAGTATATGGAAGCAGTAGATTTGGTGAAGAAAACACTTGCAGAAATTGAATCCCAAGAACAAGAGAATAATACACAGTAACCAGGTTTGGTAATAATTTGGAAAATAATTGGCAACTTTGGAAGAGGAAATACTGTACTTGAAAGAGGAACTAGTCGTCGGAAGATCGATTTGACAACAGGTACATGTTCAACCATCATGATGAATTTTGACACAACTAATATCATCAGTCTGAATTAAATATTTAATTATTATTATTTAACAAAAAAATAATGAAACAATTGTGTGATCAAGAAGACCCCAACGAGAAGGAGGAGGAAGAGGCCGTTCTACTTGTACCTCGAAAATCAAAGAATCAAAAATCAATACCAGTTGGGCCTTACCAGAACAAAATTCAAAAACCGTCACATGCCATGTTAAATCGACATCGGAATTCCAAATACATGCTCAATACAACTCCTAATTTTTTACAACTAGCCAAAGAGTATCCATTCTTTGCACAATAGTAAGTACATAATCTTGATTTTTATCATGATTAATTTATTATTCATTTACAATTTATTTATGATAATTTATTAATTTTGGCATTTAGTGTGAATGAACAAGGATCTTTGGATTGGAAAAATGCAGAAGCAGTCATGAATTTAACTAAGGTTCTATTAAAACATGATTTCGATATTGAATGGAGCTTACCATTGGATCATTTGTGTCCTCCTGTGACCAATCGAGCCAATTACATTCATTGGTTAAATGATTTATTGGAACTTGAAAAATCCAATGAAACGACAATGTCAACTATTACCACTTCAACTGAATTGGATCGACCCATTGTTGGAATTGATGTTGGAACTGGAGCGAGCTGTATTTATCCTCTATTGGGTCACAAAATGTATCAATGGAAATTCATTGCCACAGACATTTCAGAAGAAAGTTTAAAAATTGCACACGAAAATATTATGAAAAACAACGAGTCCTTTCAACAATCCGTCTATTTGGTACATGTCGATGAATCTAGTCAAGACATTTTGAAAAACATTCTCTCAAATATTGAATCCATGCCTCATGAAAAACCTTCTTGGTTACGGCAATTAACACGAGTAGATTTTACCATGTGTAATCCTCCCTTTTTTGATGAAGATGAACCTGTGAATAGAAATCCTAAAAATGATTGTCGAGGAAATTCCAATGAAATGGTTACTGTGGGAGGTGAGGAAACATTTGTAAAACGAATGATTGAGGACAGTGTCTTTTTAATGACTCACAAACACTCCATGTCCATTTTTGAAAATTGTTGGTTCAGTTCCATGTTGGGAAAGAAGAAGACCTTGCAACCATTGAAAGAATACATTGCACAACTGAATGCCAATGAGATGAAACTCTTAAATTCCCAGAGATTGATCATTTTTCACACCACCGAGTTTGTTCAAGGAAAGACTTCACGATGGGGAATTTGTTGGCAGTTCCAAAAGATTTCCTCCTCTTCTGAATCATCAAGCACACAGATTCAAACCATGAACACAACATCTTCCAAAGCCATGGTTAGCTCCATTGCAGTTCAGCGAGACATGTATCAAACAGTGACCAAAGGTTTTGCCACTGCAGGCTCTTTATTGAACTCGATTGGAAATGTTCTCTCGAAACACAAAGATTTTATTACTATCAAGAGTAGAGATACTCTCATGGCAAAAATTAAGGGATATTTGGATCAGGATACGAGAGAGGCATTTGAGATTAGTATCATTCAGACTCAACCAAAACGATTTTCTGTGAAAACAAGCTATCAAGGCCATGGGTCTGGATCTGCAACAACGTCGGAATCTGTGTCCGTGTCCTTTCAAAGAATGTATGATGTATTAAGCAAACAAGTGTTTTGCCATTGCGTGTAACAAGCGAGTGGAGTTCTTTTATGATGAATATGTCTTGTTGAAGGAGATGAGAGTGTTGCGTTGAATTCAACCACAAAAAAAATGCTCTTTTTCAGTTTCTTTAAAACTCTTGTCGACAAGGAAGTGATTGTTGAATTGAAGAATGATGTGTCGCTCCGAGGAACACTCCATAGTGTGGATCAATATTTGAATGTAAAATTGAATAATGTACAAGTGGAAGACAAGGAGAAATATCCATATTTGTGTTGCATAAAGAATTGTTTTATTAGAGGTAGCACCGTGCGTTATATTCAACTTCCGGTAGCCGATGTGGATACGGAAGCGTTACAGGACGCAACCCGAAAGGAGCATATGCGTAAGAAATAATGTAGGAGTAAATCCGATCTTGAATATATATTTATTGGAATGATGATTCTAGATGACTAGTCTTTCATAATCTTGATTTGCCAATATATAACTGTGCAATATATTATGGCTAATTTGATCATCTCAAATGAAATTTCAATTCATTCAATATTTATCAACATGAGACTTTGGTAAATTCATCATCATTAGTGAATTTTTGTGTCATTTCGAGAGCATTTCCTTGGAGAGTTTACAAATATGATTTGGACCAGTTCTACAACAACCACCCACAATTAACCTTCTCACAGGATGTTTGTCACTCCAATCTTTAATGAATGGAATGAAATCTTTCTCATAATCCCATTCATTTTCCTTGCTTGGAGGAAGCCAGATCTGTTGTGAACAGTTCCAAATCTCACCACTATTTGGATATACAACGATAGCCAGGTCAGAATTGAGAACAGAGTCAATTTTTTCGAGTAGTGATGGTGTAATGGATGGTGGTACACAGTTCACACCCATTCCAACAATTTGATAATCGCCTTGTGACATGATTAATTGTGAATTCATCTCGTTTACAAATTTGGCACATGAAATTATAGACTCTCCGTGACCTGTATGTTCGCCATCTTTGCATTGAAATGATATCAGGACCATTTGCTTTCTTGCCTGTGGCAATTGATTATTCAATTTCAATTCTTTTAAGGCGTCAGGAATGACTCGCTCACACAAAATTTTCACTTCTCTCAATACTGGCATTGTTTCCAAGAGTAGAAAATCAGGCTCTTCTCTCAATAACTCCCTCACTCTTGGAAGATGAAATTCATAGATGACTTGTTCAATACCACCACCCTGTAGCGTCTGATCAATGTTGTACAACTCATCACTCAATTCTTTAATTACCGCATGCACATAATGCTCTCGATTCTTGTCCACATCATCATCTAAATAATCTCCATAATATTCTTTTGCAATACCTGTAATGTCAGAAATTGAGGCCCCAAAACAACTCAAACTTGCAGCCACAAATTTCTTCCTTTTAGATGGATTGTCATCATTCGTATGCAATTCAGTTGCCTTGTTATTTTCATGATCAAATTGTTGAATGGCTTGTTTTGCCATTTGTACGGATTGTCGTAAAGCTTGATTGACGATCGTTTCACAGTGTTGATTTATATTTTCATCATGTGTGTTGGGCTCGTTCACATCGATGTGCTGTAACTGTTTGTTCCGATCTTGCAATTTTTCATATCGTGCAAATCCTTCTTTTGAAACTTGATAGCTTGCAGTGGTGCAAACATCGCAGTGTCCTTCTTGCAAATAGGAATCATGTACTTGTTGAATGGCTTTTGGATTTTCCTGTAGCAAATGTGCGCACCACAACGATGGACTCAGTTGGAATCCTCGCTTGTTCAGCTCGGTTGCCATGGCTCCGTCCAAGATCAACACGCGTGGCCACAAGGTCATGTCATGCATTTTTTTAATTACGGATGTTAAAACCTTACCATCTACAAGTTTAAGGCTTGAAAGCTTCCACTGACTGAGTTACAAGTTTATTGGCAGACTTGTGCAGTTGCTTTCCAGTTTAATTTATTTCTGGTATCGTGATGGATCGAATTCGATCATGGACGCAATAATTAACGTGGTGTGAGAAGCTCTCTGATACACTCGAATCGATTGAAAAAAATCTTACAACACCAACCAATGAGCTCATCCTCTCTTCAGAAAAGCTTGGAAGCCATCAAAGGCTTGAATCCAGCTCCAGTTTGGAATTACTTTGTCAGACTCTCCCAATGCCCTCGTCCTTCCAAGAAGGAAACCAAAGCTATTGAATTCTTGAAGGAATATGCCAAGGAGAATAACTTTGAAATCAAGGTGGATAAAGTTGGAAATTGTTTGATTAAAGTACCAGCTACTCCTGGATATGAGAATGCTCCAACTGTTGCTATTCAAGGACATATTGATATGGTTTGTGAGGTAGGTTGTTTTGAATTCATGATGATACAGAGATGATGGATTCCGATGATGACGAAAATTGTTATGAATTTAACACATTCAAATATTGTTATGATTGAATCATTTAAATATGCTCTTATTCCATGATTATTGTATTCATTTGAATGTATTGAATCATACTCTTGATGATGATATCACACAATCAATAGAAAAATGTAAGTTTTATTGATGACAGTTGGGATTCTCATGCAGCAATGAATCGTCATCATTCAACCTTTCGTGAACACATGATGATACATACTACTACCATGATTTTCAGAAAACCACTCAACACGATTTCGATAATGATCCTATTACTCTCCTTCGTACTGAAGATGGAGAATGGATAAAGGCTAATGGAACTACTCTCGGAAGCGATAATGGTATTGGTGTTTGTACAGGATTGGCTCTTGCTACTGATAAAGATGCAATTCACGGTCCAATGGAATTGTTGTTGACCATTGATGAAGAAACCGGAATGACAGGTGTCATGGCTTTGACTCCTGACTTTTGTACTGCCAAGTATTTGTTGAATTTGGATGCTGAAGAGCTTGGTGCTTTCTATGTTGGTAAGTAATATCAATTTGATGAATGCCTATGAATATTTTGAATGCTGTCATGTGTGAAAATATTTGTTGGTCCTTTCAATTCAACAGGCTGTGCTGGTGGTATGGACACTGTTGCCACTTTCGATATTGTGGAAGAGGAATTGACAAATCCATCTGAATATGAACAAGTATCTATCATGGTTGGTGGCTTGAAGGGCGGTCACTCTGGTATTGACATTCATACTGGTCGTGGAAATGCAATTAAATTATTGGGAAGAACATTGAAATATGTGTTGGATGATGTCACACCAGATAATGTTAAGGTTTACTACATTGAAGCAGGTAAGTGACTTTTTGAGTGTGGAAACATGTGGTGGTGGAACATTTTTTATACTGACAGGTTCCAAGAGAAATGCAATTCCTAGAGAAGCTTGGGTAAATGCCTACGTCAGAAAGGATAAATTAGAAGCTGTCAAGCAAAGAGTTGCTTCCTTTGAAAAGCTCGCCTATGGTGAATACAGTGTTGTTGAACCAGGATTGAAGATTTCCGTTCAACCAGTCGAGACTCCAACTACCTCAACCAAGGTCATTACCTCTGAATTGTTGAACAAGTTGATTAGCGTTATTTTCGCTTGTCCTCATGGTGTCATTCAAATGAGTCCTGTTATTGAGGGTCTTGTTGAGACATCCACCAATTTGGCCATTATCACTACACGTGACGGCAAGATTGAATTCTGCACTTCTCAAAGATCCAGTGTTGACTCTGCCAAGGTTTATGCTGCTACTGCAGTTGGTTCTACTTTCAGACTCTCTGGCGCTGAAGTTAAGCATGGTGATGGTTATGTTGGATGGCAACCAAACATGGATTCTCCTCTCCTCAAACTCTGCAAAGATGTCTATACGCAAAAGTATGGTTCTCAACCAGAAATTAAGGCTATTCACGCTGGTTTGGAATGGTAAGTTTACATTACTCTTTAACTGCCTTGTCATTCAACGATTAATTTATACCAATTGATGAATGGACGTTGATTTGTGACGATCATTTGTGTCGTATTTTGAATCTGTATCTCACCTTATGATAACGTAATCATAGTGGATTGCTCTTGGAAACTTATCCAAACATGCACATGATTTCCTATGGACCAACCATTATCGGTGCTCACTCTCCAGATGAAAAGGTCAGAATTGCTGATGTTTCTCACACTTATGAGTTGACCAAGGCCATTTTGGAAGCTGTTGCCAAGCAGAATTAAACAATTCGTTCATGTTGTAACAAATTAACAAATTTATCGAGAAAAAATTTACCCGCCTTTTTTGTTACAACATTCGAACAACATGCTAAAAAAATGTCTGAACCGATCAATGGAGCTCGTTTAAATCCTTCTTCATCCTCTTCAAATATTGTGATGGAGGAGGAGCAACATGAAACAAACGGAGAAGAAGAATCCACTATGCCCGGGGCAGATAGCATTACTACTAAGGAACAAAATGAAGATGTCATTGATGGAGAAGAAAACAACAACAACGCATCATTGTTGAGTAATGAAGAGGGAAATGAGAGCCCAACAGTTGGTTCACCAAACATAAAGGACGGTACATCAAACGAAAATAATACCCAAGTTGCTCATCAACTCGAAGTGCCCATCGTAATTCAAGATTCAAGAACTCAGATTGACGAATCTGTCGGAGTTATTAAATCCAAAATTCGAGATGGCACAAAACTTGTCACCAATGTAAAAGTAGAAAGTGATATGGAAGAAAATAAGAGACGACTCAAATATGATGTAAAGAAAGAGGAAATACAACAAAAACTGAAAAGTGAGGCTATTGTAAGCTCGAAAAAGAATGCAGCCATCCAAATGAAATGGCCTTCTTTATACGAGAAGAAAACTCATCAAGAATTAATGGACAAGCTGCTAGAGCAACAAGAGATGTGTTTGAAAGTCATAGAGAGTAAACAAGCTCTTATTAAGGAGTTAGGGCATGAACTCAAGCAACGAGACGAAGAATATGTAAAAGCCTTAAAAAAACAAACTAAAGATTTAGATACTCTGATTGAGAGAATGAACGCTCAGGTGAAAGATCTCACCGACTTGTACACTTTAGAGCTGACAAGAATAGAAACGTCTTTTGAAAAAGAGAGAAAAGAGTTGATCAAACGAAATTTAGATGAGTTTCAAGCAATAGCAGAGGAACGAAGTAAAAAAGAAGAGAACTATGCGCTAGGTAGAATTCAAAAGGTTGACGAATACGAACAACAGCTCAAAATACTGGCAGATCAAGAAATGGAAAAGTATGCCAAGAAGAAGAAGGAACTCTTAGATGAAATTCATGAATATGAGCAAGAAATTGACTCTATAAGAGGTGAATACCAACTCATGGCTCAAAAATTAGAGTATTATTTTGAAGTCCTTGTGGACAGAGTGGAGGATAACAAGACCGCAGTTCGAAACAATAGAGCTCTCTTGGCCAAGTTACAGGACCAGCTGAGTGGTATCAAAGCAAAGTACATTCGTGACGACAACAAATACAAGGCAGAAAACAATGAGACGACAGAACAGTTTAAAAGGCTCAGCATTCAATATAAGGATCTACTACAAAAGTTTAAATATTTTGAAGAAGCTGACACCAAAAAATATAAGGATATTTGGAAAATGAATCAGGAAATTGTGGAAGATTTGGCAGAAAAATTAAAAAAGGCTGATGAAATTATAACCACTCAACAGCTTGGCCTCAAGTGGATTCCTCCTGAGGAAGACATCAAAAGCATACCTGAAAAAACACAAGAATATACTACCACGATTCAAGAAACGCCAGTCAACTTGGAAACCTCTTTTTCAGAATCTGTGAGCGAGTCATCCAAAGATACGACTAATAACACCATGTCTCCAGCAGGAGAGACAGTTCGGTTAATATTTGAGACACTTTGCGACAGTGCAGGATTTTTAGTGGAGGAAAAGGTTGAAAAATTACTACTGAAATTGCCACCAGATGAGTCAAAAGTGTTGAAAGTGGATAATATTTTGCGGGTTATTGGTATTGACACACCTGAAGAAACCACCAAGATGATTAACTTTTTTAGCCAATGTATAGAGGAAGAAAAAGGAAGTACAGAAGAGCTTCATGACATCTCTACAGAGTTGCTTATTAAAATACTGCGAAAATTTGTGGAAGAGCAAAATAAGAAGGCACTGATGGAGCAAAATGAAACTGGAAGAAAAAAGAAGGTGCTGAGCACTGTTGAAAAAGCAAAGGACAGAAAACGTAAAGAGGAACGCGAATTTTGGAAAAGAATGGCACAAATTATTCCAGAATCGAGGTATAACGTTTGGGGAGCTCTCGAGCGAGGTTTAGAAAAATATGGTGAATTGCTCGCAAAACGAGAAAAGCTGATCACAGAAACAGAAATGATTCGAAAACAGAATAATGAGCTGAGAGACCTTTTAAATCAGTACATGCAACAGAAAATCAACGAGGAACTTTTGGTGCCAACTCAAAAGATGCTGTAATACAATTTACCAAACGTAATATTTGACTTGTACAGTAGTGGCCAATGACGATGCTATCAGAAAGTATTTAAATTATATTACAATATCAAACAAACTGTTGTGACATTTATTCTTCGTCACCTTCAGAATGTTCGTCGTTTGTTTCAGGTTTAGGCTCTTCCGAGCTCGATGCTTGAATATTGGTGGGATCATCTTTTTCATCCTCTTCCATGTCGTCCATAATACCTGGATCGTCTTCTTCTTCAATTTCTTCCTTCTTGGCTTTTTTAAGGGAGATAAAACTTTCTCTAAATGCCAATAAATTGGTCAACCACTGATGCAAAAGGAATGCAACGGTGGATTGTTGTTTTACAATTTCAATGTCCCACTTTTTCAAAATGTTGCTCACTCTTTTGAATCTTGCTGTTTTTCCAACGGAAGCCTCTGGTTCAAAAGCTACCAATTTCCTGATGAACGATGTTGGAGCGCCAATTTTTTCCTTTGTCATATTCCAGTCTTTTACATCTTTAGGTGCCACTCCGAGTGCCAATAAAACGGCTTTCATAATTCTAGGAACGCATGGAGGTGGCCTAAATGCCTTCTTGATGTATGTAATTCTATCTTTCTCTAGTTTTGTGATAAACTCCTTCGAAGCCTCAAACATCTTTTCGTGCATGATTCTCTCCTTTTCATTCAATGCGTCTTCATGCTCCTTTGATTCCGCTTCTTTTGTTTTTTGATCTTGTTGTGTTTTTACCATCAACTCGCCCCACAGTTTTTCCAATTGCATGACTTTTTGCTGTTCCTCTGCTTTGTAAGCTCGCTGTCTGCGAATGAAATCCCGAACCACACTTTGAATTCTTTCCACTGCTTTTTGCAACAACTTTCCTTTCGTTTCCATCCAGTCATCCATAGCCCGTTGATTCTCCTCTTCCTGCTTTAATCTCTTCTCTCGGAGAGCTTGCTGTTGTTGATGATGCAACATCCATAGGCCCAAATATTCAATTGGATCTTGTGGTTGTACTTCAATACATTCTGCAATTCCTCGTGCGAGGATCGGAGCGATGGTATCTTTCAAGTATTGAGATGATGCCATTTTATATGAAAGGAGAATGCATACAGAGAGAGAGACAATTGGAAAAATAAAAAAAATTCGTTATTGCAGGAACGAATTGTAGAGAATGGAAGGCGGGAAAATTTCATTCATTTCCTGACTTCACAACAAGAAGGATACAAATGGTCAATCCACTCTTGACCAGTGTGCACACTTATAAGAAAGCATCACGTTTTCGCTTTCCTGCACTGGCTTTGCTTTTCTTTGTTTCCTTTTCCAAGTATTCTTCTCGATTTCGTTCCTGAACATCTCGAATGTTCTCCATGTTGACATCTTCACTGAATTCGAGTTTGAGTGTTCTACCATACAAGTGACTGTGTTTGAGAGCTTGATACGCTTGATGACATTCTTTTGGAGAAACAAATTCCACGAAAGCAAAACCTCGATGTGAGTTGGAACCCACTTTCTTTGGTAAACGAATGGTTTTCACTTGACCGTACGTGCTGAAGAGCTGATACAAATCTTGTCGAGTAGCTTCGAAAGCAACGTTTCGCACGACTAACTTTTTAAAGGTCACAGTTACACCCTTTTCTTCATCTTTGTATGAGACCTCTTGTTTTTTAAGTTTTGGTTCTGTCGTGGTTTTCACTGTGGATTGAATATTGGAATAGTGAATAACCAAGATGTGATTATCCAGCTCGACACCATGTAATTCGTCGTGCGCTTTGACAGCATCCTTCACACTGCCAAACTCTGCAAAGCCGAAACCCTTACTTTTACCATTTTCTGTCACAATACGAACGGATCGAGGTTTGTAAATCTTGAGCAATTCCTTCAGACTCTCTTCGGTTGTTTTAAAGTTCAAGTTCTTGATGAACAATACTGTGCTTTCTTGGTTGTCATCGCCTTCATCTGCCACTCGAACAGGGCCTTTATCCTCTTTCTTTGACTCTTCCTTCTTTTCTTCTTTCTTTGGAGGCAGAACTCCTTCAGGTGCCCATTGTAAATAGAGTGGAACGTTATAAAAATTCTTGTAGGCCAAGTGAGTAAATGCTTGTCGTGCTTCTACAGGTTCATAAAATTCAATAAGTGCAATTGTCTTGGATGAAGGAATAATGATTCTGGAAATTCTTCTACTTTTGAAACCAAACAAATCATGAAGTTCTTGTTTTAACTTTTCTGTGTTCTCGTGGAAAGGAATGTTTTTCACCAAAATTACCGTCCTAGATAACTTGACTTGCCCTGCAGGTTTGTTCAATAAATCCAAATTAATTCCATGATCTTGAAGTTCTTCCTTCGTTTGTTTGATTAACTCTGTTTCCGCGAGAGCCATTCTCACAGCTGCATTATCATCTACATTCGAAAAATCTCTATTATTCAGTAACAATTCACTCTTTGAAACTCCAAGTTGTTTGCTCATGCTTTCCATGACGGTGTTCGCACTCATGTATGTCGCGTTCCAGTTGTGTGACGAACCGGCTTGTTCTCTCAACTTTTTCATTTGTTCTCTCTTATATTTGGACTTGCCAAGGAACATATTTTCCTTTTCCACATTAAAATTTGGCTTCTCTTTCGCTTTTGTGACGTGAATCATTCTACCTTGAAAGATGGAATTATGGAGAGCGTTCATGGCCTTGTCAGCATGCTCTGGAATTAAGAAATGAATAAATGCAACACCCTTCGACCTCTTAGTTTCGTTATCGATTGGAATATGAATCTCAGAAATTTCTCCGAATGGTTCAAATAATTCTTTCAATTCTTCTTCTGTGGTTGTAAAGTGAAGATTGTACACAAAGAGTCGGCCAGGATCTTCGTCCTCGTTTTCTTCAAAATACAACAGGTTATTGTCATCTTTTTCCAGCATCATGTTATTGTCAGATTTGCTTGTTTCATTGTCTCGTTTCTTCTTCTTGGTGGCCGTTTCTTTTGTGTCGTCGTCCGTGTTATTGGAGCCGTCAACCGTTTCAGCTTCTGCCTTTTGCTTATCCTTCCGAAGCTCGTCATCAAATTCGTCCTCTAAATCATTTTCCCAAAACTTTGGACCAGATACTTTTTTCTTTCCAATTCCCAAAAACTCATCCACCTCTTCCTCATTGGCAGAAGCTGTTGTTGTTGAGCTACTCGTTGCTTTCTTGATGGCAAGAGCAGCTTTTGAATTTTTACTCTTTGGTGGCTCCAATCTTGAATCTTTGTAAGGTAATGCAAATTCAACCGTAATTTTAGCCATTCCGACAAACGTCTGATTTCTTTCTTGCAAAGCATTCAAAGCTTCATCATGCCTCTTATATCCGATATATCCAAATCCTCTACTTTTCCCGTTCTTTGCCATCATAATCTTTGCATCGGTTACTTGTCCATATTCCTCAAATAACTTTTTGAATTGGGAGTTCGTTACATGCGAGGGTAAACCTTTGACAATAATTCGAGTTAATTTCAATTCTTTACCAATTTCAAGATTATTTTGTGGTGATGTTGTTGTACCTGATGATGATGATAAATTATTTGTGGATGATGATTCCGTTCTTGTTGTCCGTTCTGCATCGTCTTCACTTTCCGATGATGCGGATGATGATGAAGTGAATTTGTTAGTTCTCATTTTTTATTGAATTTCAAAATCTAATGTTGACAGGCTGAATAATTTTGACTTTGGATTTGTCACTGGCTGAATTCAGCAGGGTTTAAGTGGGGAAAGATCATCTTCGTTCCTTTTAATATTCTGTGTTAAAACACAAGTACAAGCGGAAGGATTACTTTGGGAAGTGTGGCAGAACAAGTGACGAATTTCTCGAATCGAAATTCATTTGTCTGACGCACAAGAGACTTGATTCAAGGTTTTTTTTGAAACAAAGCAAGACGACCTTTTTCTGAAAGAACAACAACTGTAAAACCTGGATCCATTGGAAGGTTAATCAAAAATCAATTGCTTTACCTTTCGAAAATCTTGAATCTCAAAATCGAACCATTCATCATTTAGGAGTATTCTCACAAGTCCGTCCTCTCCGAAATGATCCAAATTTTATCAAATTTCATCCGTATACTCGAATCGAACAAAAAATTGCAATCATCATCACTTTTGGACACAACCACAACGCCGCACACACACTGACAATATTAGCGAAAAATTGTGTGTGAATATTCATCATCATTGACAACAAGCACCAAAATTGTAATCATTTTCGATATTTTTCTTTCATTTTCATCATATTGAGGACCGAAAACAAATTTCCTTGTAATGACAATACCGACTAGTACGAATAATCATGAGAATCATGGTTACCTCACCCACCAACATACTACTCCATCGGAAGATGTCGTTGAGGAAAACGCCAATGATCATCAAGAAGAAGAAAATGAATCGCTAAAAAAGGAAATACAAGAATATAAAGCATCGAATGGAAAGAAGGAAGGAGATTTGAGTTGTACTATTTGGAGTGTGATTGTGTTTTTCATATTGGGTGCTATTTGGGGTTCTGCATGTAAGTAGTTGATAATTTCATTTGAAACAATTCATATTTCAAACATTTAACAAATTGTTTTCCAATTCACTCCTATCACACTTTCGAAAATAGTTTCATGTAAGTGCTAAACATTTAATAATAATAATTTTAATTCATTTTCAATTTTCCAATGTTCCAATTTTCCTAATTGGTAAAAAATCATTTTTCAAAAATTCTCAAATCTCAAATCTCACTCCTCGATGCAACAACAGTCATTAAATTATCTGTGGATCCAAAATTTGGTTTCAGTTCCTTCACAGTAGTATTTATGAGACTTGTCATTGGTGGAATTTTTATGGTCATTCTCTTCATTGTGAATTTAATTCGAAACAAAGAATTACGACAACAAGTCAACAAACATCGAGGAATTCGAACCATTATCTACATGATGATTCTTGGATTTTTTAACAATACAGTTCCGTTTGTGCTCGTTGCATTTGCTGAAGAATCCATCAATTCTGGAATTGCCTCCATTCTAGACAGTAGTATTCCTTTATTTAGTATTTTTATTGCACATTTTACTTTAAAAGGAGAGAGAATTACAATCATGAAATTAATTGGATTGATTGTTGGATTTGCTGGAGTGATTTTGGTGTGCTTGGAAAATGTCATTGTTGGTGAGAAACCAAGTACCAGTCAAATATTAGGTTATGTCGGAGTGACACTTGCTGTAAGTTGAATTTACAAGTTCATGAAATGTTTCAAATAATAATATTATGAAAATGGATTGAAAAATAATTTTGATGAACTTTTGAATTCGATTTTAATATTTAATTTTTTTTCATTCAGGCTGCTTCTTATGGTATTGCTGGAGTCTTTGCTAAAAAGTATTTAAATGATGTTCCAGGACAATTTGTGGCATGTGGTCAAATCATTTCTGCTGCTCTTTTCTCTCTTTTAGGAGTATTAATTTATGACTTGGGAATTGATTCAAGACATTTAAGTTTCTTCAAACATGCCAATTATCTTGCTTGGCTCTCAGTGGTCTATTTGGGAGTATTTTCCACAGGTGTTGCCTATATTTGTTATTTTTATTTAATCAAACATGTGGGAAGTGTGAAACAATCCATGGTTGGATATTTGCTACCCATCTTTGGTGTCATTGAAGGTGCAGTCTTTTTGGGAGAATGGGACAATATACCTTTCTATATTCCAATTATTGAAGTGATTGGAATGATTTTAATTTTTGCTGGAATTGCTGTCGTTTCATTCCCTTCATGGCAACAATTAAGGAAAGGAGCAAAGAAACTCGCAACGAGTAGTAAATCAGAAAAGGATTTGGAAAAGGCCATTGTTGAGGAACCGAATCGAGACATGACCAATGATGGTACCACGGAGGATGATCCAATGGTTACAAGCAAAGAATCTTCATCCTTGCTTGTTGCTTCTCAAACCAATCATCATTATTACACGACTACGAGTCGAAATGATACTTCCATTCAATAAATAGATTTGTGAATTATTTGTGAATTGTGTTAACTTTTGAGGTTTCTTGAACATGAATGCATAAATGAACTTGAGTTTGACCGAGTTTTTATTTCTATATATATTTTAAATTATCACAACTCAAATTCACACACACGCGCACAACATGCAAATAATAATAATAATTATTCGTCGACACTTCCTGATAACATAAAATCAGTGAAATAATTTACAACAAACGAGGCCTCCACAGTTTTGCATTCAAATTTCATAACCTCAGTTTTCTTTTTCTTTTTGGATTGAAAGGAGAGTGAAAAGACGTTTTTGCCTGAGAGAGCAACATTGGTATTTTCATCGATGGGTATCTCAGTGATGGCCTTGTCCTTTTTGAGATCTTTGATTTCAATAACTTTGGAGTCATCCACAACATTTTGCTTGGCAATCACCTAAGAGGTCATGGAAATGTAGAATATTGAAGAACGTTTAAATTACAATGTGATCGTGTTTAAATTACAATGTGATCACCATGATGATTTCCATTATGGAACAATGTTGAGAGTTGAACAATGTTCATATACATCCAATGAATGAAAGAGTAAGGCAGTATATATATATATATTCGTGCATACATGAATGTGTGGTCCGGTCTCAATATATATGGACAAAGTATTCATAAAAAACACATACCTTGACTTTCTTGTTTTTAAACTTTTGAACAAGTTCAACTTCAAACGTTTGTAAATCAAAATATTCATCATGATTGTCATCATCATCATTCACTGCATCATACGTGGTATCATCAAAATCAGTATCGGTTGTATTGTTGAGAGTGGTTGGAGTGGCATCTTGTCGTTGCTGCTCAAAATAGTTATTAATCATGGATTCTCGAACACTGCCAACATTGAGAATGGTGAGCTCGACTGAAGTGTCACTATTGGTGTTACTTGCTTCACTGGTCAAATGATCATCATCTGCGTTGTCTTCATTTCTAAGAATGGATTCAAAATGTTCATCGTGGTGGAATACTTGTCGATCCAAATTGTATGCAAATTGAATCTTTTTCACAAGACAATAAACGATTCGCAAGGATGATAGAAATCTCTTTTCTCTCAAACTTGTAATGTTATTAATATCCAGGGTTATCAAATCATTGAATCCAATATCAGTTTTAAATGATTCAAAATCATCTTCTCCATCGAGGGAAATATACAAGTTGTGGTTTTTTCCAAGACTGAGTCGTATAATGTACAGAGAAATATTCACTTGAATCGAAAAAATGTCACCCAAATGAATCATCCATTGATAGGGCCTAAGTGCATGGTATCGCATGTCGATCGAATCAAACCATAAAAAATTGTTAGTGAGATAAAGCATTCCGGAATAGGTCACAAGAGAATCCTTTTGTTTGAGGTATGTGGAAAAAATTTTGTCAACGACTCGTTCATCGGCAAAAACAATTTGTCCTTGTGTCATGGTCTTGTTCATTTCACTAAATTGATTGTAATATAAATTAGAGAAGAGAGAAATAAATTCATCTTGGGCATGTTCTTCTAATTGTCGAATATGATGGTGGATATCTACATATTGATTCTCCTTTTTCTTTTTTCTTTTAGGAAAAGTAATTTCACTGGCTGGAGGAATCATTTCTGTCAACGTTTCGACATTAGTAAGATCATTGTCAATGTTGTCAGAATCATCTTTTTCTGTGAGAGGCTCGTCCTCTTCTTCTATCTGAGCTGTTTCATTCTCCTTTCGTGACTCTGTCTCGTGTATGCTTTCTGACTTGTCCTCGTCCTGTTCGTCATCACTTTCAAAAGCAGCTGACTGTGAATTCCCTTGCGATGGGGTTGGAGAATTTTCAATCTTCATCTCGGTTGATTCCTGAGGTTGTTTGAGTAGAGGGTCTTGCAGTTGTGACATTGAAGCAACTGATTTAGATCTAGATCGTTCCTGTGGGGTTACAGGTGTTGACACATCTTCTTCAATAGTGTCCATCATGTCACCCTCAATCACAGGGAAGAATTTATACTTGGCAAGCTCAAACACAATATAGCTCCAAATGTGTCTATCTGAAAATCTAAAATCCAACTTGTTGATTGAATTGTTGGAGCTTGAAAAAATGCTCGTTCGTCGTTGTACTTGTTGTAAAGAATTAAATTCAAAGGACAAGTGATAGCTTTCCTCTTTACCATGTTGAGATGCTCTGAAAAACACTCTATCTACATCTCCGAGCGAAAATAATATCATTGTGCTGTTGTTGAGAATAACGCTACTAAATCCAACCCATTTGATGTCATTCGAAGGACTCACAATGATAAAAAATGATCCTTTTAGATATATAGGAAAACCTCCAATAAATGGCTGTGGTTTTTCGTATTGACATACTCCTGTCAACACAAACTCGAATGAATCGATGGGAAATGTTGAAGAGTTCAATAGTTTTCTTAGTGTTGAATAATATTTAGCGAAATTAATTCTAAATGATCCTCCAATAATGTCAATCTCTCTTCCACTTTCAAAAAATGTTTTGCAAAATGATTCAATTGTTTTCTTTTTTTCTTTTTCGTTTAGAGAAAATGTGGAAGAAAGTTGTTCAAAGGGCATAGTTGACAGAGCATTATGTGACCGTAATTTCCCTCTTCTCTTTTCGGAAAATGTGGATAAAAGGAAATCTTTGTAATTTCCATGAGTTTGTTTTCTTTGAAGTGTCTTTGATGTTGAGCTCACCAAGTGAGAGGAAGCTACAGCTTGTTTGATTTTTTTAATCCAATCAAGCATCTGATCCCTATTTGCTGCACTCACAAACAATACTCGATCTTGATTAATAATTTTAAACGTATGTTGTTTTTGGAGATGTTTCTCTGGAGCCTCTCCCACTTGTGTGGATGAGGTAATTGGAATTTGATTAATTGGTTTCGAGTCATTTTCAGATTTGTAATACTCTAATCTTGTGGTAAATAATTTAAAATATCGTCTCTGTGTGAAATTAATGTTGCCAATGAATGACACAGTTTCAATAGAATGATCGAATTATTAATGCAAACGTCACAATAAATTTACCTTCCAATTATGAACATTAGCGCCCTCTTTCACTAAAAATCCTCGATGCAATAAATAATTTTCATCATATTCCACTCCTTCACTCAAACTCGGAAGTAATAATGAATCATCCGTGAGTTTGAAAGTACTATTTCTATCCAATTTATTCAAATCCTCATCTCCGTCTTCTTCCTCGACATTTATATCCGATAATTTAGTTTTTGAAGAGACCACTGTGTTGGACAATGACGTTGTTGCTGTCGAGGCTGAACTGACCATACTCCCCGATGATACTTGCTTCTTTTCTGGAATACCCAATGATGATGAGAGTGGTGGCGGTGGTGATGAGGATGAAACACTTGTTGCCAATAAATTATTCGATGATCCATTCGTATTTCTCTTTTTAAATAAATTAAATCCAGTGATTCGGGAAGGACTTGCCTTTCCCAAAGAACCATCGTTGGATGATACGGAAGATGATGAGGGCGATGAATTGTTCGAAGAGGCTGATGATTTCTTGGTGGATCCACCAAAACCTCCCAAACGCATTTTTCTTTTTGGATGTCAACCTGTTTACTAAAGATCTTTTTAAACTTTTGATTGATGTGTTGAATCTTTTCATCAGTAAGCCTTCTGCTGCAAGAAAACCCACTGTTTTAGTTGCTTGATTGAGAGGTTTAATCCCTTTCATCAAAAGCTTTGCACATTACAATCAGCACGATGGACTTTCAACCTTCAAATATTCAACGAGATAAGGGTTTTGCGCTCCTCTTCATGTTTCATTCTCGAGATAACTTTCAAACCAATTCCAACCACCAAACCAATTAAAAAACCACGGTAATTGAATAACAACAAGCCTTTTCATCATCATGAGCAATGCAATGATCGTTGCTCTTGTAGGGAGTCCTTCGAAACGAAGAAATTCCATCTTGGCGAGTGCCTTTGATGAATCCAGTGCTCGCGAATTGGTTTCTAGAGCCTTTACAAAAACACAAGAATCTCCTCGTGTCCATCAACAACAACATCAACCAACGAATGCAACCTCCTCGAATACAGTAATCCATCATTGGAATCATCATATAACTCCTCCGCAATATGCACTTCCAGAAGAAACCTTATTGAATTTACTGTCCATGGAAGTTTCTCCTTCTGAATTGCAAGAACGATTTAAACAGTATTTTGTGGAGAATGAAAGAGTCATTCAACATTACAAGAAGAGTTTGGAGGAATATCGAGAAAAATTAAAGCATGCAAATGAGGAGACGGAATTTTATTCAAATCAGGTTCATCAGTTGACTCGTGAATTAAATGCTTTAACGCAAGAAGTTCAAGATGAAAGAGATAAGGTGAAACAATTGACAAGTGACTTGAAAGCTGTCCAACGGGAATGTAAATTATTGAACAAGAAGAATCAAGCTCTGCAACAAAAAATTGCAAAAAGGAATTCATGTATTAATCATATTTCCTCTCATTTGAAACAAGTGCAAGAAGATTTTCGAAAATCAAAACAACAGAATGAACTTCGAATTGAGGAATTGAAACATGAAATACAAATTTTACAACAGCGTCATTCACAACATCAGGAATCGATTCTGGAACAAACACCTGTCTACGAACAGCCCTCTTCGATTCGCTCTTCTGTCACATCAGACTCTACTTCTCCTGATGATCGACTGTTTCAAGCTTTACATCAATTACAAGTGGAACGAAGCAATTTACGTCTCGAATTTGAAAAGCACGTGACTCTCATGAAAGAGTCCATTATTAAGGGCCTAGATTCTAAAAGAATGCAATTAAGGTTGGAGAATATTCATCAAAAAACTTCATCCCATGAAGGACCAAAAACATCAAATCATGCTTGTTCTTCTCCATCTTCTACTTCACAATGAATTCTGCAACTCATTGAGAACAAACTCTTTCTTATTAATGAGTTTGGAACTGCCAATGATTATTACATAATGGACAAACGGGATGAAATTTCAACCATTTCAAAATGCAATGCATGTGAAATACATGACAACAAGTTCCCCACGCTGCTTGGCAATCGCCAACATCAGCAGGATGGCGAGCCGAACAATCGATACAACAAGTGAATAATGAATATTTGCAGATGGGACAGAAGTTGCAACCTTTTAGAAGTTTCCAAAAAGATAATGAAATGACACAAAACATGTTCGAAAAACCTACAATTACAACCATCCCATGAGGATAAAGCAACTGATTTCCATAACTTGACTTTAAATAAATTCCTGTTTTTTGATGGAATCGTGTTTGATGATTGTTGTTTAGATTTTCGAGAGAGCAATAATTTTGCTTTGTATTTGGCTGCTGAAATGAGTTGTGTTTTGGTATCGTCATCCTCGTTACTTGGGAGTTCTTGTTTTGATTCGGGATCAGTTGAGTTGTGACTATTGTTGTCTTTGGTGGTTGATTCTGTGGGTTGTAACATTTTTTTGAATTGAGATGAAAATAAGAATAGATCCAAGTTCACAAGAGAGATTTGCAGTTGGAGGCACATTGTTTTTGCTCAAAGACATCTAGTATCATCTCTATTGAGGTAATGTTACTAACCATGATCGAAGGATTGGACAGGATTGCTCCATCATTTATTTTTGAGCTTTCTATCAATACAAGGACACCACAACACTTTGCAAAAATCTGATTGGATCTATTTGCATGTTCTCGCTGTGAACGAGGTTGCATGAAATAAGGCCTACGGATCAGTCTTCAACCAAAACCTGTTACAAAAAAACTTCCAGTGTTTGGTGCCTCTATCACTTCCACAATTCACTCGAAGGAATTTTCGTTAAAAAAGCATCATCAAAAAAATTTTCATCACCAACAACAACAACAAAATCGCGCAAAGCACCAACCATCATCATCATGCCCAGAAAAACTAAATCCAAAGAAATCGAAGACGAAGTCGAGGAAGAAGAAGTGGTTGAAGAATCATCCGAAGCAACCGCAGAAGTGGGAGATGCTTTTATTCCAATCCAAGAATTAGAAAACCATGGTATTTCAGCAACCGATGTAAAGAAACTTGTTGCTGGTGGTTTCCATACTGTACAATCACTCATCATGACCCCAAAGAAGACAATCATTAACGTTAAAGGTATCAGTGAACAAAAGTGCGACAAGATTCTAGAGGCAGCACAAAAACTTTTTCCTTCTGGTTTCTCAACAGCTGCGGCATATCAAGAAGTGAGAAAGAAAGTAACAAAAGTTTCAACTGGATCCAAAGAATTGGATAAATTACTAGGTGGTGGTATTGAATCAAATTCACTAACAGAAATATTCGGAGAGTTTAGAACCGGAAAAACACAACTTTGTCATACACTCGCAGTAACATGTCAATTACCTCTTGAGAATGGTGGTGGTGAAGGAAAGGCATTATATATTGATACAGAAGGTACATTCCGTCCTGAACGATTAGAACCTATTGCTGAAAGATTTGGTTTAAAGTATTCCGAAGTATTAGATAACGTAACTTTTGCTAGGGCCTATTCAAGTGATCACCAAGAAAAATTATTACAAGAAGCTGGAAAATTATTGGCTGAAAGTCACTATGCTGTCATCATTGTGGATAGTTGTACTGGATTATATCGTTCAGAATTTTCTGGACGTGGTGAATTGAATGCAAGACAAATTAGACTTTCAGCATTCTTGAAAACTTTATTGAAACTTGCAGATGAATTCCATGTCGCAGTTGTTGTGACAAATCAAGTTGTAGCTCAAGTTGATGGTGGTGCTGCATTTGCCGGAGCTGCCAATGCTTTGAAACCAATTGGAGGTCACATTATGGCTCACATGGCCACGACACGTCTCTTCCTTAGAAAAGGTAAAGGTGAAGAAAGAATTTGCAAGATTTATGATTCGCCCTCATTGCCAGAAGCCGAATGTAACTTTGGTATTTATAACGATGGAATTAATGATCCCTCAGGAAAGTAATCAAATCGTTACTAACGAAAATAAAACCAAGCAAAATTCCAAAATTTACGTCTTTTCTCGTTTCCCACCCCGTGCAAGAACAAAGAACTCTTTAAAATGAAAAAAATTAAATCTCTCTTCAGCAAAAAGAAAAAGCACGACAAAATGAGCAAACAACAGCAAGATGATCAACCTGTCGGAAGTGTCAACAGTGAAGATGAGCAACTTTTGCAGGCAGCAATCGATGGAAATTTAGACAATATGAAAAAGGCCTTGCATAATGGAGCCAATGCTGGGTATAACAAGTACATTGAACTCACTTGGGGAGCCTATGATCAATATTCTGCGATTCATAAAGTTTTGGGCTGGAAAGACAAATCCCTCAAACAACAAGGAGTTGAATTGTTGCTTAAGGCTGGAGCCGATGTCAATGCAAAATATGGAAGTGCTAACTGGAAAGGATCAGGTAAGGATTTAAAGTTTAAAGTGGTGAACGATACATCGGTTGTGAACTCATGATCATCGTTCAATTGAAACACACGTACACACAGGCTCTTCGGGTACAGCATTTCAAATGGCTATGAAAAGTGGTGATGACGAAATTATTCGCTTGTTTTTAGAACATGGAGCAGATCCCAACACCACAGAGACTCGTGAAGCTCATACTATGAGATATGATGGAAGAAGTTCTTATCCAGTTCTGTATTTGGCAGCTCAGAGAAACAACGTGAATCTCGTCAAATGCTTGTTAGATAAGGGTGCTCTTCCCAACGCTCATGCCACCAATAGAGGCCAATCAGAGTATGGTCCCATCGATGACACTGAAGAAATAGCTCTCCATGCAGCGTGTGACAATTATTGCTCACTCGTCGCCAATAAGTCGAATTCCAATTTTTATGTTGACAGTGATGAGGAAGAAGCAGATGAGGCAATTAAGGAAAAACAAGAACAAGTGAGAAAAGAGAGGGTACAGGATTGTGAAAAAATTGTAAGATATTTGTTGGAAGTTGGTTCTGATGTAAATGCACCAAGTCGTAACGTTGAACATGTTTCAGTGGAAAGAGAAGGAGTTTCTGAAGATGATTATGAAGTCAATGATCCTCGAAGCGATAGATATATTCCAAGCACTAGAAATGTGTGGATCATTTCTACAGCATTACATACTGCAATTATTAAGAAATGTGAGCGACTTGTCAAGTTATTGATGGCTCATGGAGCTGACACACGAATTCCTTATCAGGAGGACAAGCAAAATACATCATGTTTAGACTTGACCAAACAGCAAGAACCTTTCTTTTCATTAATTAAGAATGCATTCTACTGGACTCCAGAAAGCCATGAGTTTTTACCATCTGAATTGAGAACCAAGATCAAACTTTTGCACATGTGTATGTGTAGCTCAAAATGTGGTTGGAATGTTTTGAATATTGATCTATTGGGCTTGATTTACACCTTTGTGTGTCATGAATACTTTTTCGAAAAGAATGCAGTATTTGAGGAACAACGTAGAATTGAAAAGCAAAAATCTCATCGTTGGTACTGAGTAAATAAATTGCTGGCAAGACCGCCAACTCAATTCAAATAACAGTCATCTATTTGATTTTAAAAAAAATTGGCGTTGCACATACACCCTTCCGCTATTGATGTCTTGGGCAATGTTTCAAAGTTATCTTTGCGCTTGTTCATCCCGACGTTGCTCAATGGGATGACATTAATTTACTCGCCTAATTTCTATCTGTAGCAAAATAATTCAATAATACTTTTCGTGTTCGTAAATGAATGAAACGGCTCAAGTTGTAAATTACGACCAACAACGGAGGGCTTGGGTTGGTTAGCGGGGAAAGAAGACCCTGTTGAGTTTGACTCAGTCTGCCCTCCGTTGTTGGTTTGCACATCATCCGTGTAATTTACAACTTGAGCCATGTTGAACAATGAATGGATTGTTGAATCAGGCCAGATAATATGGGTGTCAAATCAGTATTCATCCGAAAACATTGTCGTGGTTTAAACTTTCACTGAGCATCTCGAGATGGTAATCTTCTCGCCAAGATTCGACAGATTCAACACATTTCATCAATAACTCAATGTCAATTGGCCATGAACCCATTAAACAACATTTTGTTCTCATCATGGATTTTTTCAACACGTTAAGCTTGTTCAAGTTCTACAATTGCCACACCCTATTGAAGTCTGCTCTCTCCCTAGTTGAACTCAGACCAGTAACCTCTTTAAATGGGATCCATCATCATTATGAGTAATTTCTTGAAACACTAATAATGAAAGGAATTCTTCCCAGCAGCCCTCATATGAGAAATATTTAGGGTGAAGTCACTGCCAAAATCTCAACTACGGACCCCGTTCGCAATTTTTTACCTGGAAGCTCTTTCCCAGTTCTGTTTTCCAAGACGTCTTTTTATGTAGTGAGCGAGGATTTTGTCACGTGTTAAACCAAGTTCTATGAGTTGAGACTGTCCTTTCGGTCCTTTGGATTATTCTCGTTACTTTTCGATGATTGTTGGTTTTGTTGTTGGTAATGGTTATAGTATAAAGGTGAGAGTATCTCTCTCGAGAAAAAACAACAACAACAACAATAGATGCTCCACAACATTCCAATTATAACAACAACACTCACTTTCAGAAGTGTCAAAACTGGAGGTCCCACCACTCACCACATCATGATGAACACAAATCATCGAAGGTCTTCCGCCGCAACAACAACCACATCGTCAAAATCAGCAACAAGACTTGTTTCCTCCCTATACCTACTCCTCTCCATACTCTTTCTATTTTGCTGCTGCTGTTTGTTAGACGAGACCCATGCTCTTCTTGGACCCAATCCGTACTATTGCAACGGTATTGCCAGTACAAGCCCTTCGGTGTGTGGAGGAAAAGGACTCTGTGTTGGCACCAACACTTGTCTCTGTAAAGACATTACTGCCACAAACACACTCATCTCGCCTGGCAAATTACTGGTCGGGCAAAGTCTCGTCTCAAGTAATGGCTTGTACCGAGCCGAGATGGGATCGAACGGAAACTTTATTGTATTTGGATCGAGTTTGTGGCAATCCAACACGGGAGGAAGTGGTAATTATTTGGATCTTTCTTCAGGGGGTGATCTTGCTGTGAAATCAGTGCTTGGCATTGGCTTATCGGTGTTGACATTGGTGTCGAATTTACTCAATAGTTTACCTCCCTATCGATTGATCATGCAGAATGATGGAAAATTGGTATTGGTAAGTTCATTGATTTGGCGTACGCATGTGTTTATTGAACATTGACTGTCACCGTTTCCACGATTATATTACTTGCATACAATATTCACAATACGCATGATATTATGACATTCAAATGATCAGTACGATTCCAATGGTAAGGTTGTGTGGAACTCCCCTACTGGCTCCTCTTCACCTCCAACCGCAGAAAATATTCAATATGGAGGTACATCTTGTTCGAATCCAATCTGTGGTGGTCTCTTATCGACGGCTCTTGGCGTCTGTTCAGGCAATGGTACATGCACCGCTCCAGGTTCTTGTCTCTGTAATTCTGGTTTCACAGGTCAACTTTGCGACACTTTCCTATGTAATGGATTATCTGCGCTGAATCCTCTCGCCTGTTCAGGACATGGAATTTGTAATGGACCTGATTCATGCACATGTGATTCTGGATTTTTTGGACCTGTATGTGATTTATTTAGCTGTGCTGGTGAGCTTGTGAACAGTACCAATGTTTGTAGTCAGCATGGTTCTTGTATTGCTCCAAATTTGTGCTCATGCTTGAATGGATACTCAGGATCAGAATGTAATCTTTTCAGTTGTAATGGAATTTTGTCCAATATCACAAACTTGGTGTGTAATAACCATGGAACATGTCAGTCTCCAGATCAATGCATTTGTGAAAACAATTACTTTGGAGTGAATTGCGATTTGTTTGATTGCTTTGGTCTACTCAAAAACAACTCTCTTGTATGTTCTGGAAAGGGTCTTTGTGCTGGACCAGACAGTTGTTTGTGTGATTCTGGATTCTTTGGTCCAGTGTGTGATCTATTCCAATGTTTTGACAAGTTACATAATGCCAGTAACGTTTGTAGCGGACATGGTGTTTGTGTGGGTCCAGACCAATGTCTTTGTTTTCCTGGTTATATAGGCAGTCAATGTGAACATGTTGCATGTAATGGAATTCTCTCCAATTTGACAGGACTTGTCTGTGGAGGACATGGTACCTGTGCAGCTCCTGATAACTGTATTTGTGATGGTGGTTTCTTTGGCATTAATTGTGACCTGAGACAGTGCTTTGGCTTATTAAGCAACAACTCTCTTGTTTGCTCTGGAAAAGGCCTTTGTAATGGGCTAGATAACTGTGTGTGTGATTCAGGATTCTTTGGACCAGTGTGTGACCTATTCCAATGTTTTGACAAGTTACACAATGTCAGTAACGTTTGTAGCGGACATGGAGTTTGTGTAGGCCCAGATCAGTGTCTTTGTTTTCCTGGATATATTGGTAGTCAGTGTGAACATGTTGCATGTAATGGAATTCTCTCAAATCTAACAGGACTTGTCTGTGGAGGACATGGTACCTGTGCAGCTCCTGATAACTGTATTTGTGACAACGATTTCTTTGGCATTAATTGTGACCTGAAACAGTGCTTTGGTCTGTTAAGTAACAACTCCCTCGTTTGTTCCGGAAAAGGTCTCTGCAATGGCCTCGACAGTTGTCTGTGTGATTCTGGATTCTTTGGACCAGTTTGTGATCTTTTTAATTGCTCTGGTAAGCTAGCATCTGCTCTTGACGTCTGCAGTGGTAATGGTTTGTGTGGCGGCCCAGACAAGTGTATCTGTAACTCTGGATTTTTTGGAGAGCTTTGTGACATTATTGAATGTGGAGGCGTTCTCTCCAATCTCTCAAATGTGTGTAACTCCAAGGGTAACTGTATTGCTCCAAACCTTTGTTCATGCTTACCCAATGTGTTTGGCGAAAATTGTGATGTTTTCAAGTGCTTTGGTCTATTCAGTAATAACTCTCTTGTGTGTGGTGGAAATGGAATTTGTGGTGACACTGACAGTTGTATTTGTT
Organism: Naegleria lovaniensis; assembly: GCF_003324165.1. Taxonomy (NCBI): domain Eukaryota; phylum Heterolobosea; class Eutetramitea; order Acrasida; family Naegleriidae; genus Naegleria; species Naegleria lovaniensis. Next base: position 293,633 of record NW_025407857.1, on the reverse strand, counting down.
TACCTGGTTTCACTTCATCAGACTGTACCATTGATATCAGACCATTCTCAATTTCATTATCTACTTCACAAGCATTTGTGTTACGGAATGAAACATCCTTCTCCGTATCCATTCTACCCTCTATTTCACTTGTACCAGGTTTGCAATTTGGTTGGGTTTGTGATAATTGTGGAGAGAATGAGGAACAAGTATTTTTGAGTGGAAAAAACCTTCAATCTTTGACTATTAATCCAAGTGTCTTACCGTTCCCAGGAAGTTACATTTTCAAGGCCAATGCCTCCGTCTTCAATGGCTTGTTGTATCCAAGTCGACTTTCTAACCTTGTGACATTTAATTTAACTCTTGTCAATGATATTCACTTGGTGTGTTTGGTGAATTGCAGCAACAACATCATTCCTGGAAATAACAACAACACCACCAACTCTGGTCCTTCTCTCATTCAAATTGGTCTACCAAAATTCATTGTCCGGGCAAAAGATCAAGCATTGACCACTCTTGATATCAACTCAGCCATTACAGGTTTACAATCCACCTCGTTGCAATGTGCTCTTCCTCTTGTCTTTGATTGGACGCTCATTGAACAAACAGCCACGACTTCCACTGTGATTGCTTCCAAGTTCGGACAGAGTCCACTCTCCGTTAGTCTGAACAACAGCTTGTCTTTTGATGGTGCCATTCGAATCACAGAGACCATCGAAGTGAAGCAGAACACGACTGGATTTGTGTTCAATTTCAACTTTAACTGTTTGTTAGATACTTTGTCTGTACAATCGATAAGATTCCAGTATTGCCTCCATCGAATCCACCTATTTCAAGTTCCTTACTCTCAATTATTCCAACGCAAGGTGTTGCATTGACAGATCAATTCAATATTCAATTCACGCCATGGCAAGCTGATTCGGCACTGTTGCCATTGAAATATGCTCTTGGATTCGTTGATGAACAATTGCAACAACAGATTCGATTGACCGAGTTCACTACTTCGACAACCATCTCAACAATTTTACCATTCTTGAAGAACAATGCTACCACTGGATTATTTAAGCCAGTAGTGTTTGTCATGGATAAACTTGGAACTATTGAAAAAGTTGCAATTCCTCAAACGTTGGCTCAAGTTCAAAGATTTGTTGGAAGTACTACTGAGTTATTACAAAAAGCAGCAAATTCGACAATTGCTGCATTTGATGGATCTTTCTCATTGTTGGATCCTTTGGAACAAACCAAATTCATTATTCAAGCTGCAAAGGATATCAAGATTGACGTAAAAGATCCACTACATGCATTGGCTAAATTAGTCTATCTTTCCACTAATCAAACCTTGCTGACCAAAGACATTGTCTTATCCTTAACTGACAAGTTAATTGATTTTGTAAATTCCACGACCACTGTGTACAAGAGTGAAAGATCATTATTTGGAAGAGTGAGCTCCAAAATTTCAGAAACCAACATGTTAACAACACTGAGTATTGCCTCAAACATACTTTCTTCACAAGTAGCATCTCAGACTACCATAGACGTCATTGAGCAATTGGTTTCAATGATTTTGTTAGGAGAAGAAGCAGTTCCTTTGACCACTCGTGAACTTCCGACCAAGACCTATGCTTCCTCTGGTTTTAACATTGTTGTTTCCAAATTTAGATTCAATGGTGACACTTCATTTGATGGATTGAATACGTTTACAGTGGATGGTATTCAAGTGCTTCGTTTGAACATTTCCTATCTGTTGTCCAAGTATAACGCATTTTCTAAAGATATTGGAATTTCATTTATTCGTTTCACAGACAATACTGCTCTCTCTGGTATTTACACATCCACTCAAAACAGAACCATGATTTCCAACATTAACGACATTCGATTCTACCTCAATGATGCAGTACTCATTCTTCAAGATTTAGAACAACCACTCTTCCTGACCTTCCCAACAATTGTTCCTATTAATTCCAACTCTTCTCAAAAGGATTTCATCTCTTGCAGATATTGGGATAATCAATTATTAACATGGAGTAGCTCTGGATGTTTATTGCTTGACATTACTGGCTCGTCTTCTCAATGTTCTTGCAATCACACCACCATGTTTTCGACCTTCTTAGAAAGAAACTCGTCACAAGTCATCTTTGCTCCAGATTATGTCTTTGACACGACTGTGGTCTTGTATTATTGTCAAGCAGTGTTTGGATTTATCATGCTCCTGTTAAGCTCTTATATTTTAGTGTGGTTGATTCTGTATAGAAAAGAGCAACCAGTAGCAAGTCGATTGGTAACACCTTATTTGGGTATTATTGCTCTCATGATTGAAAGTTCTATTGCTTATGCCGTTCAAAGAAGTGTATTACTTGCTGGAATTTATGAAACTGCAAGCGAAAGTAGAAGAAATGATTTTGATTTGGCAGCTAATATCATTGCCAATGTTGTGACCATTGTTGTGAATACTCTCAATTTGACAGCAATTTTTGCTTACTTGATTCAAGTCTGTCGATATCAACTCATGAAATATCTTCACAAATTCTTACACATGATTAGAGGAAAAGAACAGGATTTGGAGAAGAAGTTAAAACTATTGAGATTTATCACATCGAATGGTGTCTTTGCAACCAGTCTCATTATTTTCGCCATTCTCAATTTATGTTATTGGTCTCTTTGGGTAGCATTGAGAAGATCATTCATGATTGATGCAGAAACGTATACATATATTGTTTCTGTTTCATATACATTTGTTTCATTAAGTTTGGGAGGTCTCATTTCATTGGTTGCATTATTCGATTTGATTCTATCCATTTCGAATCAAAGATCTTCCTCAAAAAAGAAAAACGCTTCTCCTTCTGCAAGTAGTGCACATATTGACGTGACAAGTATTGGTGCTTCAGACAATCAAACAAAGAAGAAGGCAGAATCTCCATTGAAGAGAATACGAGATTGGTTTGTCACATTGGATGGTCCTTTGTATTTTAGAATTGAAATGATGATTTATGTTTTGAGTTTCATTTTCCTCGTTGTGAATCAAGCCATTGGACTTTCCACTCTGAGTATGAGAACCAATGGAGAATCCATTACTCGAATGTTCAATCCTGTGGTCATTTTGGATACCATTACATTTGTATTTGAAATTCTGTATGCTGTGAGTTACTTGTTTGTGTTTGGAGGATTTTCTCTACTCGTTGCTGCAAGATATATTCACAGTCGAAAGAAGCAGGGACAAAAGAAAGCAACAGGTGCGAATAACAAACAAGACGATGAAGTGAATGAAGAATTACAACTTGTTCTTGATCATGAAGAAGGAAAGGCATTGTTTGAAAAACAAGCCATTAAGGAATTGGCCTCTGAAAACTTTTACATTTATTATGACATTATGGAAAATAAGAAGATTGTGAAAGTAGGAAATATTAGTGACATTACTTTATTCATAGCCCATTTGTATTCCAAGTATATCAAATCGTATGCATTGGCAGAAGTGAATATTCCTTCCAAATGTAAAAACAATTTTATTGATGTCTATAAGAGACTGTTGGTCATGGCTAAAGGTTCTGAAGCTGCCTCTCTGCAACACATTATTGACGATTGCAATCATTTCGGATTGAACAAGACAGGAAGTAATCACTTCTCAATGGACCCAATGGTAGAGAATGATGGTCAGCAATTGTCTACATTGTGTAACAAAGTGGAGGAAATGTTGGACAATTTGCGACAAGAAATTTTGACCAACTTGAGTGACACCTTCTCGAGATTTGTTTTGACCGACGAGTACAAATTCTTCTTGCGTTGTGTCGATCTTCAACAGCAAATGAGAGAAATTACATACTTTAAGTAAGCTGACTTGGAGTGTGTTCAATCAGTAAACAAAATACTTTCTTTTCTCTTGATGCACGTTTGCGTTTTGGAAATGAGTTAGGTCGAAAAATCAACACTTTAGCAAGTTTCTGAATAATGAATGCATTAGTTTTTTTTCAATTTATTCCGAATATAAATCATCTGGAGACAAATTTTCACCCTTCTTCAGTTGGGCAACCTTCAAAAAGTATTTCTGAGCATGTGAAGCAATTTGAGTTCGTTTTCTCGTCGTCACATAGCTCTCAGAAATGATCTTCCAATTCTTTCCAACCTCATCGAGACCTTTCAAAAACATGTCATGCTCGTACTTGGACCAAGTACCTGTGTTGAACTTCTTCTTATCTTCATCGTCTGACTTGGGCGATGAGGTGCTTCGTTTAGAAAAGCTCGATGATTTGTGTACCTTGCTCAAGTTGGGTCGAAGCATGCCACTCTTTTCATCAAAGGTAGAAAGATTGGTGGTTCCTCGTTGAAGCAACTGCATTTTCATTCGGTAGGCTTTATCTTCCTCGATACTACCTGATTCAGAAGGAGATGAGTTTGTATTTCTTCTAGCGTATGTATCCATTGGAGCTTGTCTATGATTTTGTTGAGCAGCAGAGTATGTATATGGCATGTTGTACATGGCAATGTTGTTGTTTGTTGTAGGTTGTGTGGCAACAAATGCTTCAGACTTGGAAACCACTCCTGTCATTAATCGCGAAGGAATGTGAGGAGAATAAGCGTTGGTGTGGAAGGTAGTTGGTATGGAAGAGGGAGGAGAAGATACGTTGTATACTTTGGATTGCGTCATTGTTGATTTGGGTTGTGACGCTGCGTACAGTATTGATTTCACAGAATACTCTTGAGGTGCTTCCAAAAATGGTTGGATGCAAGCAGCCATCTTTAAATTTGAGTAGACTTCTCGAGATGGTGTGGGTGAATTTCTACTTGAAGAGGTCGATGGAGCAAAATTCTTCATCGCTGGTTGTTGTTCGTTGTGTTTACATGTGGGAGATGAATTGAGTGACAATTTGAAAATTTCAAAACAATTAGGAGAGAATGCATGTGGCGATGTGGATTGCAAAATTTCAGAAGATAAACTTGGCTCTAGGAGTGTTCTTTGTGAGGAGGTTGTAATATTACATGGGAAGGTAGTTGAGGTTAATTGATCACTTGGATTCTTCAAGCATGGCAACTGAAAGACATGATCGCTCGACGACGGATACGCATGATCGTTCGAATTAGAAGTGTTCATTCGCATGTGATGGTGAGTTGAGGCTAGCATTCGATGGAGATTCTCGTGGATGTTGTTGTGGTATTTTGTTTTCCCTGCAAATGAAATGGGTGTTGAAGTGCTTCAGTATTTGAAGAGAGGCTCAGAGCGACAACAGTGGTGGTGGCAAATATCCAGTGTATTGATTTGGTGAATGATCTGAAAATCTTCTTTTTTTGTGCAATGAATGCGCTCGAGCTGTTTTGTACACGTTGTTGTTGGATAACGACTCACTCCAAGATGGTCTTTTCTGGAACTGGATGAAGAGGTTGGATAATGTGTTCGAATTTGTATAGCTCGAGAGAGGATGGTAATGAAGAAGATGGCTCAATGATTGAATAAACTCTAAAGAGAGAAAGGAGTAGACAAACCAGTGAGGACTGAGTTGAGGGTTTGATGATGTTTTCGTGAGAGTTGAATCCAACACGAACGAAATCTAAGAGAAATCTTTACTAACAACGCGAGAGGGGGCGTATATCGCTTGGGGATCGTATGGATACCTGCGAGAGGATATTTGTTGAGTTTGTGTAGTGGTGTTTGTTGGTTTGTTTTTTTGTTGTTGTTGTTGATGTTCTTTCATTGGATCAGAATGGACATTTAAGTTCGCGAACACAATATTCTCTTCGTTCTCTCTCTCCAGATGCATTCAGTAAGATATTTCGTGCGTCGTCGAAGGAGAGAGAAACGTCGAATCTGGACTCTAAGGTATAAAAGACTCCATCAAACTCAAATGAGGGTTTTAAAATCAGCAATCGTGACTCGCTTTGGAGCAACAGGAGTCACCACTGAAAATCCAAAAACATGGACTTTAATTCCACAAATAGAAAGTCCCCGCATACAAATTTACAATTCAAAGCTGGCGTCCTCAAGATTTGCAGAGATATTGGTGTTTGATAACGACGTTCGTTGTAGTACGAGCAAGCAGTTCAGAGACCGTGTGTTGGAAGAAGACGATCAACGTTTAGTTTGAAAAACGCAAATTGAGAAATTGATAACTTGTAAGGTCTATGCTTTGAAACCATGAAGATGGAGCATTCAAATTATCGTTGTGTTTTGGTTGCATTGTACAAAACAACCGAAGAGACAGGCCACATCTCATCTTGAATATGGCAATTGATTTCTCAAACTTGAACCAGATTAAAATGTCAAATGTCTCGTCCTTTGGCTCCAAAGATAACGCCATTTTTCTGCTATCTCGAACGAAAAAAGCATTCACAACATCTTTAAATGTCGAATGCTAGCGACAACGCAAAGTAAAATTTTTTTTCCTCTGTAACAAAGATTCGCTGTGAATGGCGAAATGTCAACGAACATTTATCTTCGTTTTGAGACCCTTAATTGGAGTTTAATTGTTGTAGTAGAGTGGTATGAATACAGTAAGATTACAATGTGGAACGTTGTTATCGCTACCATTGTCGTTTTTTCTTGATCTCCATCCTCGCACAAAATGAGGATGCATGGAACATCGCTCAAGAATATTCAATTGTAAAAGATTCATGCGAAGGACTCAATGTCGAAGTCGAAGGTACTGTAGATAGGCACAACAATTTAGGACCTAAAAATGCCAATTCTTGCGCTTCCAGAATTTGGAAGTGGAATTTCCAAGGTTTTATATTGATGGCGAAGGCGTGCAAATTGTTAGAAAAATGCTGCCAGAGAGATTGGCAATTTGTTAAAGTGACCAAAATTAAATTGTTGTGATGGGTATCGTAACGAGTGGACTTGAACTGTTATGGAACCTCAAGAGTGATATTAAGAATAAAATTCAGTAGGAAATAGTGCTTAGTGAAAGAGACCAACCTCAACAACGAGGTGCAGAACCAACATTTTATAGCTTCTCAGGTTTGCTTGTCATTATTTTTTTTGGCTAATTCAATCGATGCGATAATTTTGGTTACATTTCTGTCGATGTCTTCATCCGTTATGATGATGGGTGAGGTGGGTAGTTGAAAAGTCTGTAACAAGTCTTCCACAACCTCTATTTCCTCCCATTTTGAAGCCATTGTCTTTCCGGAATCAACAGTTTGTGGGGTCATTGATGCTTAATTTTTTTCATCAGAGTTTGGCAGTGTGCAAGTTTCAAAAATGAAGAGAAGGCTTCCTCATCATCATCATTCAAATGCTTCGGAAGCCACCAAGTTCTCAAAATTGTTATCAACATTCACCGATAGCTATCACACCACCATTGCCGTACAAATTATTTTAATTGATTTTTGTAAACCTCAACACTCAGAATTGTCATCATGCAACCACTCGTCTCAAGATCTTGAAGATTCCGCAAGGATGTATCAATTTTTGAAAACAAAATTTGAAAATCAATCAAAAGGATTCAAAAAGTATTTGTTAGCAAGGGAAGAATGGATGCGACGACACAATCCATGGGATAATTGTTGTCAAATGAAAATCGAATTCATGAATGATCGAGAATGTGTGGCAAGCTGTTTGAACCACCATATCCACTATTCCCAGCTGGTACAAAGGATGGTACAAACTGTTAACCTTTCCGAATTATGTCGTTCTAACCAAGAAATGATTGGAAAACTTGAGTTTTGGACACCTTTCAAAAGCGAAATCTTGAGGCTCATCAAGATAAAGCAATTGCATGTCTTGAAATACATTCCAAAAAATATTTTGCTCGAATGGAAACAAGAATTGTCACAAATATGTGAACACTACTATGACTTTAGTTTCATATTTGATCTTGATGATTTCGATGAAGCGAAAAAAGTATTATCTGAGAAGCGTTGTATGCTGTTCCAGCTTTCACAAAGATTACGAGACAATGAAGAAATTGTGATGCATGCCGTTCGTTGTCTCTCTTTCATCGACATGCAACATATATCTAAAAGATTGACAAAGGATAGAAAATTCTGTGTGAAATTAGTTCATTTAAATCCTAATTTATTTTTACGCCTTCCATCATCGTTAAAGAATGATAAGGAATTTATTATTCAACTATTCAACACTACACTGACCTCTGATGATGGCACATTATATGAAGACAAAATTTCAACATGTATTCCAGAAGTGTTTTTTAATGTATCGGCGAGGGTTTGTCATGAACTATCATTGGACTTCAAGTTGTCTATTTATCTGCAATTATTTCTCAAGGATGCAATAGTGTCAAATATTGAACTAGGTTTATTGAAACCCGTGTTTCAAATGCTTCATGAATTACCAGACGAATATTATAGAGCTCACAAGAATTATCAAAATAATCTAACAGAGCAAGGACGTTTTGTATCCTCATTGTTCAATGAATGTGAACAACATAGGCTTCAGAATGATGACGAATTTGGAAAAATCGTGGAACAAGTAATGAAGCGAATATGCATGAACTATGGTCATTCTGAGCTCGATGATGAAGATTTGATGTTAAAACGCATTTCTTTGCCTTTCATATTGAAATATACCTCAGATCGTTTAAAAAACAATAGAAACTTTGTGCTGAGGGCTGTTAAATCGAATGGAAAGTGTTATAGAGATGTGTTGCCCATATTCCAAAACGATAGAGAAATAGTTTTAGCAGCAGTCTCTAATACAGGAAGCTTGTTGTATGAACAGCAAAAGAATAGACGCGTGCTTCCTGCACAGTTTCGTAATGACAAAGAGGTGATTTTGGCTGCCCTTAAAAGTGGTTCTTGCTCCTTTTCTAACATTCCAACCCACTTGTATAATGACAAAGACGTCGTATTGACAGCATTAGAGTATACCTCTCTTTACGAGTCATCTATTGCCTATGCCGTCTCTCGATTCTTTGAGAGAAATGACAGGGAGGTGATAATTGCTACCATACAGAAAAACGGTCATTATTTGAACAGCCTCTCCTACGATTTTAGTAACGATAGAGATTTACTATTGGCAGCAATTCGAAATAATCAAGTGGTCTACGCATTACAAGCTGCTTCGAACAATTTGAAGCAAGACCAAAACTTTGTGCTAGATTGTGTAAAAGCAAATCCAAGTGTTCTCAACTTTGTATGCTATCAATTTAATAAGGAAATTAGATGCAATTTTGATATTCTGTATGAGCATGCTAAACGATGGGGATTCGTTATGGATGAGCTTATTTATGATCTTGTTCGACATAATTTTGGTGATCGAGATATCAATTCTATAACATTCCATGAAAGTGTTAAAATATTTACAGATTTGAAACGGATGAGATTGGAATTTGAATATTTTGGGTGTCACATTCCAGAATCGCACTTGTTAAAAGAACCAATCGAAGCGCTAGAGGTAGAACCTTATGATGGAATCACTAATTTGGCATCATGGGATAGCGAATATCGAGAAAAGATGTACAGCATGTGGAAAGCATACTTGTTTGGTAATGAACAATGGGAAATTTTCTTCTCTCTAGATCTTACTCACTACTATTGATGCTTTCAAATTGTCATCAATAAAACGCGAGGTCAATAAGGCCAGCACGAGTTTTTCCAAAACAAAAAAAATGTTCAAATCTCAACACGGTTTTGAAAAATACTGTTTCTCTGTGGTGATGCAAGAGATTGGTTCTTGTTCGACGACACCGATCATGCGTTCTTTGGTGGGCACCACGAAAAGGAATTTGTCTTTATTTCGGAATGACACATCTGTTATTAGATTAAATTGTACTTCAATCACTCGGAAATCCATGTTTATGCATCGGAAATCATTTCAAATATTTAAATTTTCTGATTCAGATCGACAGCAACGTTACTATCATGAATCATTGCATCGGCTGCAATCATCATCACCAGAACAAACACAAGAAATGTTTCCAAATTTGAAAAATTTTCTGAAAATGGACTCTTCCAGAATTGATTTTTTTGAAGTGTTAAAATCCATTGATTTTCAAAAGAATGAAAAACAACGACCTACTTTTCATGAATATAATAACAGCGGACAAAAACTTAAATTATCGAGAAGACCTGATCCATCAGCTCGTTCTTCAGCTGTGATGGTTTTATTTTTCAAACGGGGAGAGAAAGGAGAACCTTTTCTGGTCTTGTTGCAAAAAACCCCTGCAAAAAAGAACACAAATTACCAACATGCAGGTAGGTATTGGATTATTCTCATGGCTATATTAATTTAGATCATTTTTATTGATCAAATTGCAAAATTTTTTCTGCTTGACACTTTTTGTGGACCTGACGGCTTAGGTCAAATAAGTTTTCCAGGTGGAGTTTTTGACTCAACATTAGATTCTAGTTTATTAGACACAGCCATCAGAGAAACGAACGAAGAAATTGGACAACAACATATTCAAGTTTTGAATGAGTCGCTTCCAAGTACCATGACAGGAGCACGCAATTTTAATGTCAAACCTTTTATTGGTCGATTGTTACAAAATAATGAACAAACAAACGCTGAATTTCATTACCTTCTACAAACAGACGAAATTGAACACTTATTTGAGGTGAAAGTTTTAGATTTAATTCAAAATTCAAATTTTGAACCTCTTGGAAAAACCATCATTAATTCTTCCTTTACACATTATGGTCCAGTGTTTCATTTGACCAATGTTCACTCTGTGACCCGAAACACAACAGTTCCATACGCTTGTATGTGGGGTTTCACTGCAACCATTGTCACAGAAATTCTTGATGCCTTAGAAGAAGTATTTTCACACACTGTTAGGTTTTAATGAGGTGTAAACAAACCTTCTATTTAGACAATAATATTACACCTTGTTGCATATCAAACACAGAAATTATACTTTTAAAACCTAGAGAACTCTCGTGTTTTGTAAAAAGCCAATAATTCCTATTGGCTCCTGCAAGTGCGCGTCCGGCATCGGGCCCGACACCATTGATATCCTTTGTTATCTCGTTGCTGAATGACAAGAAAACACTTCAAAAAAATCAAACCCAACATATTCCCTTATCGAAATAATATTCATGAATCGATCAGCTCGTCGTGTCACTTCCGAATTGTTGAACAAGTGTAAGATTGTCAACAATAATTTCATCGTTTTTTCTCAACCATCGACATCGACCACTGGTGGTCTTTCAAGAAATTTCCATCAACAGTTGATTCGTCTCGACTCTTCCAATGTGGGTGTAGCCTCTGCACAAGCTTGTCCCTATCACAAGACTGCAACCTCCACAAGTAGTGCTGTAGTGGTAGATCAACCACCAGCACATTCATCAGCAATGGAAGTAAACACTTGTACAACTTCGGAAAGTAAACCTCCTCTCAAATCATTCCAAGATTTACCAGGTCCAAAACCTTTACCATTGATTGGTAACTTGTGGGACTTGTTGAAAAATAAGAAAAAATTGCCCAATGCTTACTTTTTAGAGTTGTGCGAACAATATGGATACATGGTCAAGTTGACTCTTCCAAAGAATAACATGCTCATCATTTCTCATCCTGACATTATTGAAGAATTGATGAGAAAAGAAGAACGTAGAGATAAATTAGTAGCTCTTCGTTATGTTAAGGAACAACACAATATTGAATTGTTACCAATTGAATTGAGATATGATGAAGATTGGCAACCTATTCGTTCCTTGTTTAATATTGCCATGAAACCTGAAAATTCAGACAAGGTGAGTCTTCCTCAACTCACTGAACTCAATGGAGATTTCTTGAGAATTGTTGCCGATAATTTGAAAACAGTAGTATCATCCAAAGATGGAGAAACAAAATATTTAATTCCCAATGCCTTTGGAATTACTTCCTTATATACATTTAAGGCAGTTACAAAAGTATTTCTCGGAATCAAGGTCGATGAAGAGGTTGAAAAACTTCTTCCATGGAAGATGAGTGAATTTGTGGATGCAGCTGTTCGTTCCACTGATGTGGCCATTGGACTGGACACCAAACCTCCCTTATACAAGCTTTATAAAACTCGAGAATACAAAGAAATGGAAGATTTACTATTGAAGGTCTTCATTGGTTGCCGAGAATTCATCAAAGCCTTTGCTAAAAACCCAAATCCTAACCTTCCTCGATTGAAAGACTTGATTGATGAACGAGCTGCTGGAATGGAAAATCCCGAACGTAAAGTCGAAGGAGTATTGACTGCTTTTATTAATGGTGGTGTTGATATTACCTCTCGTATGATGGTGAATCAATTCTACAGACTCGCTCATCACCCTGATTATCAAGAAAAGTTGTATCAAGAATTGGTTCAAGTATTTGGAGAACCATCTGCTGAGGAATTTACTTCGGAACAAGGACTGCATGTCTCTTTGGAACAATACAAGAAATTGAAATTAAGCAAGAATTTCTTTGAAGAGATTTTACGTATTGATCCTTTTAGTTACATGACCAGTGGTCGATGGTTGAGAGAAGACACCGAATTGAATGGATATTTAATTCCAAAAGATACAAGAGTGTTAGTGGTGAATTATTATCCAAATTTGAAGGAAGAATTTGTTCCACGTGCTAAAGAGTTTATTCCTGAAAGACATGAGAAGGGATCACCTCTTGCTCCAAAGTCCTTGTACATTAGGTAAGTTCTTAGAAATGATGCATTCACTTATTGACGTTTGACTTTCATGATAATTTTACTAATGAATTATTTGACACAATTAGTCTTCCATTTGGCATTGGAGCTCGTAAATGTCCTGGCTCCAGAATTGCAAGCACAGAGAACCACATGGCACTCATTAATCTTGTCAGACATTTCAAATTGAGTCATGGAAACCCAGAGAAATTCCCAGAGCCTGCCATGGATCAATCTTTGTTGTACATTGACACCAAGAACCATCCACTGTACCTCGTTCCAAGAGATCATCTCAAACCAGTCCTGGAACAATATCTTGCCAACAAACAACAGAAATAAATAGCGAGAAGCTGTTTTAATGCTGCAATTCAAATCTGTTTTTTGCAAGATTTCTAAAATTGCACTAAAAAAAATGTTACAAAATCACAATTCCGATTCTATGTTGTTGCAGGATGATAGAGAGATGAAGCAGAAAGGAAAAGTAATTGTGTGTGCTGGTAGTACTGGAGTTGGAAAGTCAGGTAAGTCTTCGTTTTTGGAGATTCATTATTCCAAACGAAAATTATTAATTTTATGATTATTTTGAAATTATGTAAAATCATTAGCCCTTGCACTTCATCTAGCCAGAATGATTAATAGCAACAATGATCATGAAAATATGAAATTTAAATCGGCAAGCATCATCAACGCCGATGTCATGCAAATATATGAAGGCTTACCAATCACTACAAACAAACCAAGTGAATCCGAATTACAAGAAATTGAGCATCACTTTGTTGGAGAAAAGCAAGGCGTAGTATCGGATCGAGCTCAGCTGTACACGGTATTGAATTATAAGAAAGATTGTCATGAATTATTTGAACAGGATTTATTTAAACGAGACGTTGTTCCAATTATTTGTGGAGGAACAAATTATTATATTCAATCTGTAATTTTCGATCAATACTTGATTGGAACAGCTGAAGAATCAAATGGATTGGAATACAATGAGACAAAAAAGGATGAAGACAGCGAGGATTTAAAGAAATATACACACGAAAGACTTAAAGAAATAGATCCCGAGTCAGCCGCTCTCATTCATCCAAATGATATTCGAAAAATCAAAAAACGAATTTTATTATACGAAAAAGAGCAGCGAGTATTCACACAAGTCATTGACTCCAAAAAAGAGGAGCAACGAACACTTAAATATGAAACTTTATTTTTTTACTTGGCATGTGACAACCGTGGAGTGTTGAGACAAAGAATAGCAGATAGAGCTGTGCAAATGATGGAAAATGGCCTCCTTCAAGAGGTAGTCACCTTTCACGAGTATCTTTTCAAGAATAAGGACAAGCTGAGCATTTCATTTGAGCATGGAGTGTTACAATCCATAGGATATAAGGAATTTCTACCGTATCTTAAATATTTGGAAGAAATCAATGATATTGGTGACAAAAATGAAGAGGACGCTATTCTCAAGAAAAAGAATGAATTGAAGCAACAATGTTTAGAATCACTCATTAATGGTACCTTTAAGTATGCAAAAAAACAAGAAACATGGTATAGATCCTCATGGGCTAATTCAAAATTACCGCTCGTCAAGCAAGGTATTCTCTACAAGTTTGATATTTCAACAACTCCTGTTGATGTCATTAAGGAAAGCGCCTTACAAATTGCAAAGCACTTCTTGGAAGGTAAAGAAATTCCTCAAGATCTCGTCGAAGCATATCAAGTTAAGGAACCACATCAAAAATCGTCAGACCAGCAAGGAGATGAAAACAAAACCTATTGGTGCGAAAAATGTAATAGTACACATCATGGATACACTGAATATAGAGCTCATCTCAAATCAAGACTTCACAAGAAACGAAAAAACAAGTCGGTGACTCCAGTTGTGAATGAGAGAAATAGAGAGGACATAAGTGAATCCAAAATTCCTAAAGGATCAAGTAGCGAGAATGAATTTCTCACCACTACGACAACAGCAGACATCATAGAAACTTCTTCTGATCAAGAAATTAGTTCGAACCATTCATTTCAAGAAAGCCCAAAGCCGAACGTCATTGAAAAAGAGGTCAATCAAGAATAACCAAACATATGTGTAGGATCCAACACAAAGCCTAAAAAATGTCTCGACAACAGGAAAGCGTTTATGCACCTCCCGAAGTTATCGTGATTGACGATGATGATGATGCTGATGATTCTGATGAAGGTATTGATGAGGGATATGGCTTGTCTGATTTCGATCTTCAACGTTCCGAGCAAGCATTGATACGTAGTAGTAGTTTAGATAATAGTGTAAATATTCGTACCACCAATGTAAGAATGGTGGCAAGACGTTCCGTGCCTTTCACCGAACAAGAGCAAAGCCAAGCTTCATCCTCTGACAGTCAACAACGGCTTCCGATGATCACTGTTCCCCTAAACCCTTCTGTACAGCCTCAGCCTCCTCCAACATTTTCACTTCCGAATACTCTTCATCATTCCGTTCGAACTACATCGTCATCATCAAGAAACGTTGTACAAAATAGTGTCAACAGAGAGAGTCAAAGAAACATTGATCCACGTTCTATGGATACAATACAATCGCCTGTGGTCGCGAGTAGCTCTTTATCACTGGACAGACAAAGACCCACACGAACATCCTCTCATAATTCGTCTTCCAACTCAACAACACCACAAAGCAGAGTAACTTCCGGCCAAGTTGCAGGCAAAACTCTCCCTTCCAAAGATCCAAGGAAGAGCAACCAAACAACCAAAAAAAGGAAACGTACCAAGTGGTTGAAAGAAATACGGAAATATCAAAAGAGTACGGAGCTGCTCATTCCACGATTGCCATTCCAAAGATTGGTTCGAGAAATAGGGTTAAAAGTAGCATCTGAAAGAGGTTTTGGACTGTTATGGAAACCAGACGCTTTTGCATACCTCCATCATGCTTCAGAGGACGCATTAGTGGACCTACTACGAGATGCGAACCTGTGTGCTATTCATGCTAAAAGACAAACTCTTAAGGCAAAGTAGGTTTTTAATAAGGTTACACTCACCAGTTCTTACTTCAATGATTACTGTGTTCTCAACAGAGATATGCATCTCGTTCTGAAATTGAGGCCATTGGTTAATTCAGCAAATAGAATTGACGAAGCTTGTGCAAAAGAGGTTGCCAATGAGCAATTAAATCAATCCTTCCAAGATGATCCGAATGATGGCGATTACCAAGAAGAAGACATGGAAAATTCAGAAGATGAATCCGTTCTCGACGATGAAGAGTAGATAGTAGATTTAAACTTTAATTTATTCGAACAATCATAAATCCAAACTTCCACTTAAATACTTCCACCAATCGCATGAACTTCAAACATTAAAAAAAAATGCAAAACGGCAAAGCCTCCACTTCACCGTCCTCTAACAACAACAGCTTGCTCGCACTTTCCGAACAGCTAGCAACCATAAGAATTTGTCGGGAACGCCATCTATTCGCTCCCAAACCTCCATCCTCCACCAAACTCGATGAAGACATACCCTCCTATTACATCAAGCAAAATGATAAGATTTTGAATTCAGATTGTTATGGAGATTGTCGGTCCATGATTCATCATTCGGAGAGTAGCAATGATTTTTTACTATTTTCAAAACAAGTGTTTCAACATGTGTGTTCATCATCATCCATACCAGACCCGACCACATACAAACTCGTTTCAAAGAATGAAATTTGCAAACAAGTACCAATCATGCAATCCTTGTTATTCAAACGACAACATGAATATTTACCTCCGAAAATTGTAAATGTACCTTCATCATCCACAACAAGTCATCCGCTTCCGATATCAAAGCCTGCCACAGGTATAAACCTTCCAGTGAAAGCTCTCCGAGGAAATATGAGAAATCCTAGTCCATCATCCAACAATGGGAAAACCTCCAGCAACAATAGTGGCGGAAGTACAACCAATGACCCCATGATCGTGGATGATGATGAAGAGAAGCCAAAATCTTCTTTTGTAACAGCTCGCCAATTAGTCAATAACAAGAGGAAAAAAATGGGAGAGAAAAATGTGAGTGATGATGAAAAGGAAGAGGAAGAAAGTTCGAGTAGTAAGCAGAAAAATTTGAGTGATATCAAGAGCTCTACATCCAATTATCATCCTGTGACATCACTAACAGCAAATTCTGGAAAAAAGAAATTCGTTACTCCATTCAAAGACAAGGAAAATTCAAATAGCAACAGTAGTAACAACAACAACAACAAAACTAATACTTCCAAGAACAGTGGAGAAAAGCCATCGAAAAAGAAAAAGACAGACGACGATGATGGTGCTGATCTTTCGAAATTATTTGCGGACGGAGTCATCCCTGAAGAACTTTCGCATCTTAGTCCAAAATTAATTGAAACCATTGCGAATGAAATCTTAGACTCTTCAATTTCTGTGACTTGGGATGATATTGCTGGTTTGAAATATGCCAAGAACTCTGTACAAGAAGCAGTAATTTGGCCTCTCATGCGACCTGACTTGTTTTTTGGACTAAGACGACCACCAAAAGGTCTACTCTTATTTGGACCTCCAGGTACCGGTAAGGTAAGCAAACACCATTGTGCTACTGTGATCTTATACATATTTTATTAATTTTTAACATTAATAGACTCTAATTGGAAAAGCCATTGCTCACGAAAGTGGCTCTACCTTCTTCTCTATATCAGCATCAAGTTTGACAAGCAAATGGGTGGGTGAAGGAGAAAAATTAGTGCGAACTCTTTTTGCACTCGCTCGATATTTTCAACCATCAGTAGTGTTTATCGATGAAATTGACAGTTTACTTTCCCAAAGAACTGACTCTGACAGTGACAGTGGTAGTAGAAGATTAAAAACAGAATTTTTAGTTCAGCTTGATGGTGCTTCAACCAATGACGAAACAGATCGAATTTTAATTGTTGGTGCCACCAATAGACCAGAAGAAATTGATGAAGCTGTGAGAAGAAGAATGCAGAAACGTTTGTACATTCCTCTTCCATCAAAAGAAGGAAGAAAGGAAATGTTAACAAGACTTCTCTCGAAAAATCCTCACGTCATTTCTGAAGATGAGATGAACACTTTGGTCGATTTGACCGATGGCTACTCAGGAAGTGACATTAAGAATCTTTGTGCAGAAGCTTCAATGTTTGCTATCAGAGATTTAGGATCACAAATCAAACATGCAGCTGCTTCAGAATTGAGACCAATAGAATTTAAGGATTTCAAAGCAGCCCTAAAATCCATTCGTCCATCTGTGGCACAAAGTGATTTACAACGATACATTGAATGGAACAAAACCTTTGGATCTTTTGATTATAGTGAATCAGCAGAAGAGTCTGAAAAGGGCAGTAGTTCTGAGTAATTTCACGAATAATGCTAGTCAAAAAATACTATACCACTTTCATTCAATGCAATAAGAATTTCGAAATGAGATAATATGTGAACAATATTCATTGGTTTACCATTTACATTTTGATTATATTAATAACTCAAGGAACTACCTAACAGCGAATGATACATGCATAAAAATGCTTCATCAGAGAGTGATACTTCATCCTTCAAAAACAATTTCCATACTGGAAAAACCAAACCAAATGGAGTATTCTTCACTTGCTCCTCATTCCTCATACTTTCACACAAGTTGGACAATACTTTTCTCAACTTTTTCACATCAAGAACATTGACTCTACACCACGCAAGAACAGACATGCAAACATTGACCGTACTTCCATCCACATTACTCATTTCAGTAATAAAATCCATAAGCATAAATTCACTCATCTTCATCAAGTGAGAGCTTGTGTGGATGGTGTACTCAGGTAATTGACCAATCAAACGTTTCAATTCGTCGAGTATTTGATCCAAAGCATAAGATTTGGCTAAAATGTAATACTGGAAAAAGTTATGAGAGTCGATTACATGGTGGTCCATTAACACTGTTTTTGCACGAGCAGCCATTTGTTCCATACCAAAAAGTGTAGCAATTTTAAAAATTGTAATACAGTCTTCCAAGCATAGGATTGGATTGTCAAATTTGATGGCATGGTGATCATGCATATATTTGATTACCCTCGTTATGATTCTTTTATCGTATCTTTCCAAATCATTTAAAATTAAAATTGGTTTGCTTTCATCAATGGATTCATGTTGATCTCGGATGTTCAGTAAATCTTCAATTTTCGATTTTAAATATGGAGAATTTGCTTCGAGACATGTTTTGTGACAATACAGTTTGAAAGGGTCATCTGCGACTTGTGTAATTTGCAAAATAATATCTGATGTTTTTTCACAACCAAACAGATGGCGACCCATATCGTTTGATGCATCCCTTCTGTCGTCGGAGCTCACTGGTGAACTCTCCTTGTAGTCATCCTCTTCATCGGAAGAACTGCTCTCTTTCTTGTATTTGGACATTTTTTTTGTGAATTTTGTAACATGATCAACAAAGCTTTTATAAATTAAAATACTAGAGCTCTTGTCAGTATTTTCGCCCAGAATTCGTCGGTGTTTGTTTGGAACGTGTCGACGACAAACCTGACGACTGCCTTGAACTAGCTGAAGCTGTACTCGAAACAGAATTTTTTCTTGCAATTCCTGTGGCTGATGAAGACCCGCTGCCAACATTCGACGGGACGGTGGATTTTCCACTGTTTGCTCTCTCTTTCAACTTGGATTTTAGTGTTCGTTCTGCGCATGATTTCACATGCCGTTCGTGGACTTCTTCTTGGAATTTTCGTCCACAGTATTCACACTGCACTCGGTCGTCAATCACTGGTTCTGGTTCATAATCATCATACGATCCGTTCTTGTCATCTTTTCCTGCTCTAATTACGTTTCGTTGAAATTCTTCATGTTTTCTTCTCCAATTATTTGGCTTGGTTTTAACTGGAGCTGATGATTTAACTTTGGCTGCTTCCTTTGCAAGATCTTCATCCAAAATATCAACTTTAAATACTTTTCGTTTTTTCTCATGCTTTTCCTTGCACTGCCTTTTGTGCTTGGCAAACATTTTGACAGGAATGTCATCTTTACAGTGTGGACACTTTCGCTCTGTTTCTTGTTCTTGTGCAACTGCTTCTCCTCTTCTCATTTCGGCTTCCAACATTTGTTCAAACAGGGATTTGCTGTCCTTATTTCCAACAATTTTAATTTGCATATTATCAACGTCACCACTGGGTTTCTCTTCGTCCTCTTCTTCCTCCTCATCTTCTTCCTTCGAAGGAATTGGCTTTTTTACAGGTTTTGAGGTTGGTTTTGTTGGTTTGGAAGGAGGTTCTTGTTGTTTTTTGGTGGAGGACAAAGCACTGTTGGCACTTGGCTTGGAGGTGACTTGTTTCTTAGGAGGTTGCTTTACCGGAGGTTCTTCTTCCTCTTCGTCTTCTTCTTCCTCATAGGAATCGTCCTCCTCTTCATCCTCTTCTTCTTCGTCATCATATACCGGAGGTGGTGCTCTTTTTGGAACTGGTTTTTGAGGCTGGGGTGGCTGAGTTTTTTGTACAGGTTGAACTTGCTTGGTCGCTGACTTTGGTTGTGATGGAACAGATGAATCTCTAGATTGAGCGACAACTGCTGCTTTTCCTCTTGTTGTTGACTGAACAATTGCCGTAGTTCCTGATTTTCTGGCAATGAATTTAAATTTGGGGCGTGACGGCTTTTCTTCTGGTTGAACGAAAATACTTTCTAATTCCAAAGGTTTGTAATAAAGATCTAATGGCGTCACACTTGTCTGAATCCATGTGTGAGAAGATTTTTTAGATCCAACAACTGGTCTAGTCTCAGGAAGTGCAGCTTCCTTAACGTTTTTAGGCTTCGAAAAAGCATTAGCTGTTGTTACACTTGGAGACGGATCTTTTGGAGTTTGAATGGTCGAGCTAGAGTTTCCAGAAATAGGTTGTTTTGTTCTGTTGGCACTCAATCTTGGTTTACCAGGCGAAGCTGCTCCGTTAACTACAGCCTTAATTGCGCTATCATACCGTTGAACTGATCCTCTCACGTTCTCGGTAGAATATTCGTCTTCGTTTTCACTCCTTGTGGATTGCCTAGAGGAACTTCTGGAGGGTGGTTTTGACGATGGTTTTGAGGTTGGTGGAGCTGATTGTTTTCTTGCACGGTGTACTTCTTCCGCTTTCTTGAGATTTGCATCCATTGAAGATTCTTCCTCCATGGAATTGACTGTGGTGTAGGATGAACCCTTCTTACTCGCTAAATACATTGAAGAGAGCGACTGTTTTGTAGATGATGAAATTTCTTCGTAATAATTTGAATTTGTAGAACGAGGAGTTGTATCATTCTCATTGTCATCAACGAACATGGGAACGCTTGATCCGCTATTAATTCGAGATGGCTTTACGTTTGTATTAATGCCTGATGGTGCTACACTTCCCGAATGGACCGAGTTGCTGACTCGATATGAATTTAACTTGTTACTTCCGGGTTTCTGTTGTGGTTCTTCCCAAGGGAGTTTCTGAACAGTCTTCGGTTTAGAAGCCGAGAGTGATGATGTATATGATGATCCATCCATCTCTCTTCCGAATGCGTTAGAATTAGCTCCATAGGAATGACTTGAATAAGGATCGGTTGATGCCATATCATTGTTGTTAACGAGAGAGTTGAATTTACTCCTCATAATAACTCCAGGCTGAGAAAACATGTCAAAGTATTCACGTATCAATATATAATTGTAGTACTCTAGTTCAAAACATGTACAACGCCTTTCAATGTTGGCCCAAAACAATGAATCACACCTATTTTTTTTTAAAATACATGAGTCAAGAAGACAATTTTGTAAAAACTCAAGCGGGAGGTTCGAGTGGCGCCAATTTTATTTTTCAACCGAGAGGATTGATTCCTTGTGGTCAGAGGTTCCCAGTGAGCATGACAGAAAAAGCTTAAAAAATGTCTCAACAACAACCATCCATTGTTCTCTACTCGTACTGGAGATCCTCTTGCTCGTGGCGTGTCCGTATTGCTCTCGCACTCAAAGAAATGGATTACGAGTATGTGGCTGTGAATTTATTGGAATCCAAACAATCGAGTGAAGACTATGCACAACGAAATCCATCGAAACTTGTTCCGACTTTGGAGATTGATGGACATACTTTGAATCAATCCATTGCTATTATGGAATATTTAGAAGATACGAGAGGTGATCAAGGTGTGCACTTGTTGCCAACCAATTCCGATCCATACAAGAGGCAACTCGTTCGGCAAATTTGCCAAATGATCGCTTCCGATATTCAACCCATTCAAAATTTGAGAGTCTTGAAGAAGATTAAAGAAGATTTTAATACGGATGAAGCTGCCAAATCGAATTGGGCTAAATATTGGATTGAAAATGGTTTTGTTGCTCTGGAGAAGGTTTTGGAGAAGCATAGTGGAAAATTCTGTGTGGGTGATCAAGTCAGTATGGCTGACATTTGTCTTGTTCCACAAGTGTATAATGCCAAGAGATTTAATGTGGATATGAGCAAATTCCCAAACATTGTTCGAATTGAACAAACATGCTCGGAATTGGAGGCATTCAAAAAGGCACATCCAGACCAACAAGTTGACAAGGTGTAATCATCAACATATCGCCTTTTTTAAAGAATTTTACCAGCGGGTTAACAAATGTGTCATGTCTGGATCAAACTATTCAATACCTTTTTTAAATTATTAATTTAGTGATTAATTTAAAATTCACACCGTTTTTATCAAAAGTTTTGACAATATTATTTGAACAAGTCTCCAAGTTTAGAAACAGTGGCATCATCAAGGAAGGATGTCTTTTTGGCATTCTTCTTTTCAGATTGTGGCTGTTGATTTACGGCAAGAACTGACTTTGT
This sequence comes from Naegleria lovaniensis, assembly GCF_003324165.1. NCBI lineage: Eukaryota > Heterolobosea > Eutetramitea > Acrasida > Naegleriidae > Naegleria > Naegleria lovaniensis. Next base: position 271,304 of record NW_025407857.1, on the reverse strand, counting down.
TTTGGATGGTGCTCCCTTGTTCATTCCACACACACCTGAGAAGAGTGCTTTTGCCTTCTTCTTTCGTTCTTTTTCATCTTGTGTTTGAGTGAAAACATCATCAAAGTGTTTCACTTTTTGTGGTGTCAATGTTGGAACTTGAATCAAAATATCTTTCATGATATTAGTCTTTTTTCGAAGTGAGGCATAACTATACGAAATTAAGGAGATGATTGAATCTTGCAATTGTTCGTCCACAGTGGTCATTAATGATTTGATCAGAGAAAAGAATAACTCTCCTGCAAATAAATTAGCATAGTTTTGAAGTTGTGTGTGACTAAGGTATCGAATAATTCTGTCACAAATAATGACACACTTCACAACACTTGTAGGATCTAACATGGCTGCTATAATTTTGCAGAAGAGCATCACCATTAAACCAATGAGATCAGAGCTAGAAATTATAAATGTGCAAATAACGTCTGCTTTTGGCTTGAGATTATCCTTTGAAATTCTGATGGAATTGGTGGCCCTCAAGAAAATGTTCACCAACACTGAGCATAATTCTTTGAGATGCTTTTCTTTCACAATTTCATCGAGTACACCTTCATCGCCACCACGTTGGCCACCTGCTTTATCGCAAATCTCATTTTGTGCTTGCTCAATTCGAGCGGTCATTAGTGATAAAAGTGGCTTCAATATTTCAAGAAGGAGAGTGTTATGCAATTCTGCAGGACAAGAGTCAAAGAAGGTCGAAAAGAAGTTAGATGTCAATACCGATAAATCTCTAACAGTTACAAACTCCATGAAGGAAAAAACAGATTCTGATAACATTTGGAACAGCTGCGGATTTCCCCAAAAACGAGCTTTCTCGCAATATTTACCAGCTTGACCTAGCAATAAATAGGATAATCTTCTCAGATTTGTGACAAAATAGTGAACCTTGTGTACAGCATATTGTTCCTGCGTTACTTTAGAAGCAACAAATTGCTCTCCCTTAGCCATATATTGTTCATCAATTCCAATATGTAAAATATACTTTCGCACTTGCTCAGGAACTAATTGCTGTCCCTGAGGTGTATAGCACATATGAATTGTTCGTATGAGAGAAAGAACGTTTGGTAATACTTCTAAAATATATGCTGAGATAGGATATTTGATTTCTTTTGTCTGTGGATCGACCATTCCCATATCTTGTGGATTTTCAGGCATTCTTGCTGCCAAGCTAGTAACCGTTGTAAGAATGTGGAAAATTCTACCCTTGATTTCTTCAAGCTTGGTTTTTGTTTCTTGGTTTGGCTCTGGAATAATTCCTGCCGACTTGTAAAGTAACTCTACAGACCCACACACTTCTCTATACAAATTGGAATTCAGTTCGTTGATCAATGGGCTCAATAAATAATCTAAAAATTGGCATTGTTGGTTCAAATCTTTCCATTCGTTGCTAATAACAACAAAGGCCTCGTACATCAAAATCAATTCGTTACTTAGAATTTCTTTCTTAGCCCACAATTGTTCAGCTTGATCCACAAATTGCTTTAAATATTCTGGTAAATCTTTTGCGTTTGCTTGGCATAAACTAATGAAGGTGGTATGTGCTTTCTGTCTGGCAGTAGAAGTATCTTCGGTTAACTCTTCAACTGCTTTTCCTACCTCCTTGGAAGGACGAAATTGCATTTGTTTGAACAAATTTGTGGCTATTGCAGACAAAGACTCCTTATTTCTCTTATTGAGATGAGAAAAAGATTTGAACAGTCTCACAAATATGGTTTGAATTAGTGCATCTTCTGTTGAAAATTGAAGACAAAGCCCAAGTAGATACATCTCTGCCTCAATAATTCGTTCATCTGCTGAAACCTTATCGTTTGTTACTGATTCAATAACCCACTCATAGAACGTGACAGCAGACTCCCACATAAGATAAGCATCGCTAAAAACGCTACAGTATCCATTAGGTCCCTTATCATCTTTTGGACTAGGTGTGTTGAGTTTAAGAGCTTGCTCAACTTCCAAAGTAGCAAATTTTACAGTTTCAAATGGCTAAAATTAATAAAACAAGGAAATTATGTTTTTCAATACAATAGTAATGAACACTTACAACTCTTTGAGTGATGTATTGGATGAGAGATCTAGCTTGGCTTCTCATGGAGCCATGAACATGATAGTATTCTTTTTTATCTTCAAAATCAATCAAACTCAATTGATGAGTGAGGTTGTTCTCAAATCTATCGACGTCTGGGTTTCCAATTTCTTTTGTAATCTTCATTCTAGTCACTTGGAGTAATGGTTCAAAATATTTGCCAAGGAATGGTGCGTTGCTGAATGGAATCTTTGGATTGCTTAGAAGCCCGTTCCAAACTATGAGAGTATCATTGAAAATTACAATTGATGGGTGTTTGTCAAATTCCAAAACAACCGTCAAAAAACTGTTCAAATTGACTGTTAAACAATAACTTAGCTTCAGATTTTTGTACTTACTTGTCCACAATTTCTGTATGTCTTTCGTTTAAATATTTGAGTTGTTTTTGTGAGAATGTGACAAATAGTTTAGAGAGAACTTTGTGGAATTCATATTCATCTTCAAGATTATTGGGATTGGCCTTGCTTAAAATAGCCCTAGTATTCTCGCATAATTTTGATAAAAGTAAGGACATGTGGTTAGCCATGTTCACCTCTTTTTTAGTTCCCCACGATACATCCACAAACGATATCAAGCACTGTCCGGCATCCTATTAATACGAAAAAGAATTATATAATATTGTCAATCTATAACTTAAAACATACCATCTTAAATTCATCCACATGTAATAAGCTAATCCAAATATCAATAATATTGTGATTGAAGAAATGAGCTGGATCAAGCCAGTCGCTAACAAATGCCAAGCTCATATCCAAAAGGGCTCTTAATAATTTTTGATTTATCATGTATGACTTTTGGTCTGCTCTTGCCTTGTACGCTCCGAAAGCAGCATCAAACAATCCAAAGGCCATAGAGAAAATGTCAGGAATTTTGGGTTGCAATTTTTCTATGAGTTCTCTTCTCTTATTTGGAGACATGTCTGTTGAGAAATCACTTGTTAAATCTTGTGCCAAGGACCTCAAAGCGAAAATTGCAATTTCACATTGAGTTTCACCTAACGATGTCAATTTCAAAACATTTTCTAAAATTTCAGGCAAGCTATTACAATGAAAGTGTTAACAGATTCAATGATTATTCGTAAATAAACTATAATTTGTTTAAACTTACATTTTAGGCCATGTTAATTCAATTATTGACGAAAAAATAGATGCCAATTTTTCTTTGATAAAGAGCTTTTCTTCAAGCATGTGTTTGGTTCCTCGGGCTGCATATTCCAATAACAATTGAGATATTCTAGACCTTGTTTGAGTTGTTTGATAATTTGCTTGCACTGCTGGCCATTCTTTCGTTACAATATAATGCAAAACTTGTAACCCGAAGTGTCTGACCTCTTCAGGCTGACTATCTACAATGAAAGTCCAACAATATTCAATCTTATTCTGATTCGTTTGTTTAAATTGCTCCACATACTATCATTGAACAACCACACATGATTCGGAATCATCATCACATAATAACAAATATTTTAAAAAAGATATTCATCATTAAAACATACCTGTTGAGCCTCCATTCTTTGTTGTGGTGGTGATACAGGATTATGAATCACCTGAATCGCTTGCAACAACAATTGATAAGTTGGGTCTTGCGACATGGTGTTGCTGTTGGGCACACTTGCTTGTTGCTGCTGGCCAAAATTGCTCAACATTTTTTTTCAAGTTTTTTTCAATTCGCTCGCTGGCTGGATTTTCTTCGTTTGTTTCGTCGTTCAGGAATTCCTCCAAAGAGAAAACCGCAAAAAACCTCTGTTCTTCTTTCTAAAATATATTTGAAGTTTGAAATTGAGAATGCACTTGATTTGAAACGACGTTGTTTAATACAGGAGATTATGAATGGGGAAGAACTTGCTATGGAGTGGTGTGCATGAAGGGTTTTGTCACTCTGGCCAGTGCATGTTCTGATTGGAGAAAAGAGAGAAGAAGCCCATAGTTTGTAATTGGTACTCCAGCTTTGGCAAGGTCAGTAAGGCGAGCATTCATCTTTTGTTTATCAATCATGCACCCTCCACAATGAATGATTAATTTGTATTGAGAGAGATCCTTAATTAGTTGATACTCCCTTCCAAAGACAGTATCCACCTGAATAGCTCCCTTTCCAAAACGCTTCTCAATGGCTCTCGGTATTTGAACAGTTCCAATATCATCTGCAATTCTATTGTGATTACATGCCTCACATAAAAGAACAGAATCTCCGTTTTTAAGATTTTTGAAGGCATCAATTCCTTTTAAGAATTCAGGTAATCGACCAGAGCTCATAAAATTAATCATGATGACGCTAAAAGTGGTAATATCTACAATATTCTCCTTTGTTTCTGGGTCAATGGTCCATGGATGTACTATATCCATTGCTTGTGAATCTGTAATTAAGAGTTTCAGCTTACTTCTATCTCTGAGAGATTTTACCATTTCAACAAATCTCTTTCGTTCCTTTTCTACGAGTTCTTTATCTTGACTTCTTGCATTTTTCAAATTCATTCGATACGAAAATACATTACTATATTCTCGAAGTAGATATTCATGAACCATTGCTTGTGGCTTTAGTAAGCGTCCTGATGGAGTCTCTTCATCCATTGGAATGTTTAGAAATACAGTGGTGTCTTCCTCCATTTTTGGAAGCAGCTTTGTTGGCAATGGTGCAGGACCAAGATCCATTCTTAATTTGCTCTTTCTAAAGCAATCCTCAAGGAACTTGATACATTTTGAGTGGGCAATTGGCGACTGTAAATCCACACAAGTAGCTCCACAAAATAATTTGTTAACTCCAGAGGACTGGTCGAATTCGTTGATCTTCAGTTCTGTCTCAATACTATCTAATTTGTCACTTAAATTTTCGACTTTTGCCTCAGATCTCTTCTGATCTGAAACATTGAATAAAACACAGAAGGGTTTCCCATATTTTTCGCATTCGTTCATGAGCCATTTGCATTGTACAACGCTGCTTGAGTTAAAAGGGTCAATGACTACCACAGCCAAGTCCGATTCCTTTAACGATGTGATTGTTTTTTGTCTCTTTTTTTCGCCCAATTCCGAAGCTTCATCAGTGCCAGGAGTGTCAAACAATTTTGTTGGGCCAATTCCATGAATTTCCATTGTTGTAATCTTTACATCGGCAGTTGTTCCTGGAGTTGCATCCACGATACTTGTATTGGATTTGGTAAGACAATTCATGAGAGTTGATTTTCCGCTATTCATTGCTCCATAAATTCCGATGTTTGTTCTTTCAATGTAAATACTTCCAATGGACTTGGAGGATGTCTCTGATTGTTGAGTTGCTGGATGTTGAACCACGTTTTGAAGACATGAAACGACTGAAAAAGATCGCATGCTGTTCTGTTTGAATATATGAAAGTCCGAGCAACAAAACGACTCGAGATCGAGCTTGTTGGCTCGCTTCTTGACTAATCCGCCCCGGAGTAGTGCTCTGATCGCATTGTTGTTCCCGAAGGAGGTATGTAAACTGCTAGCTCTGAGTGTATGCATTTTTTTGTTTCCAAAAATGCAATTATTTAATGTGAGGACCAAAACAGGAAGTTAGGATCTGAAGTACAGCACGTTGTGACCTCAAAAACTAAGGTTAAGAATTGAAATTTCTGGAGGGCAGAATAATCGCATTGGATAGTGAGTACCTAAGCCACCAGATGTGTGTACAAATTGCTTTCTGTCAATTTTGTAAGTACGGAATATTAGTTTGATAAAATTTTCATCTTCACTGGATGCAATGTTGATCTCTTGTTGAGGAGATGAGACTTTTTGGTGATGATGAAATACACGATCTATTAGAGTGGAGTCATCTTGCCATTTCAACTCAAACAAACCAGTGCCCCACTCCCAGTATTTGCAGACATTAAGTACTCTCTGCACAATTTTCAGTTTGCTAATCTTGTGCCTCACAAACGTCCATAACGTTGCCTTAAATCGTGGAATGATAGTTACAACATGGTTGCCAGTCATCACTAGTACTACAAACCTTCTTGTACAAGTAAATAATTATTGGTATTATAGGAATATAAGTAAAGACACCCTCATTCATCTGATGTACCTGTTCAAAAGAAAAGTGAATTTGAAGAAAGTGATCGAATGTCACATCTTTCATGTATATCCTCCAGAAGAGTGCTAACATATTTTTCAAAATCAAGGATGGTATTGGACAGCATACTTGTCCTCCATGAGTATGGCCGCTGAAGATCATATCGAAATGAAATACATCATTCTTTATCCAAGCTATGGTATCTGGGTTGTGGCTTAATAAAAATCGTAAGGTATTTTCTTTGACAGGATTTTCATTAAGATGCTTCACAATTTTGTGGTAATTTTCCCAAAAGTGACTGTTATAAAAGTCTAGAAATCCATAAATTTCAATATCAAACGAGGTATCGTCGGTGGCTTTGGTAACTGTGGTAAAGAACTTGTGTCTGGTGAATTCAGACTGAGCGTCTAGAATGGTGATGGCTGTGCTCAGCTTTTTAATGAGAAATTCTCTATCTTTTACAGAGCAGTACCTCTCATCATGATTTCCCAATACTCCATAGACCCCAAGAGAGCAATAATTTTTAAGCTTTGACATAAAATTCTCAATCATCCAATCGATGTCAATATTTGAGAAATCTTCAAATACGTCTCCAGTGATGATGATTAAGTCGATATTCGAGATATTTTCAATTTCTAGTAATATTTCTTTCAATTGTGCCTTGCTAATCCTATGGTATCGTATATTCCTTCGTAACCATCCCCACCACACGACAAATTTTTCAAATAACGAAAAGTGATTGTCTTTTAAATTTGTTTTATCATGACTAGATATCCTATAATCAAAATGAAAATCAGTTAAATGGACAATTTTTAACCGTCTTTTGTGGTGTGTTGACTCTCGGATGTGGTCCGAGTTTGATAAATTAATATAATGCTCTTTAATATACAAGTAATTGAATGTATTCAACAATGGAAATGTTATAAATTGAAATAATTGTTGTATCATGATTACAATCTCCATCCAAACCAACCCGAGGATAGAATTCCTCTGATAAGCGTGTTGGATCATTTTTTGTAAAAAGCAATTCATTCTCCCTCAGGAAAATAGGAGTTATTCGTATTCCTCGTTTCAACACTCTCATTGAAATCACTGGCTGAATTAGAAATGCAAAGCTCCTCTTGAAACAAATCGGTCGTGATCTGTTGTATCGCGCAAAGTGAAAATTTTCCAATAAAACTTTCAACAATTGATTCACGACATTCGTTTATTGTTTCTTCCCTCCACTCTCGCCCCAAGTTCTTTTCACTGAAGTTAATCCAAACCCAATTCGAATCTTTCGATGATTTTCCTTGCCAAATCCTTTTCTTGCGCTTTTTGGCTCATCACCATGTCACGTTGCTAAATTAAAACAAGCCAAGAAAATTTGTTGTGAGAATTTTTTCTCGAGTCCAGCAACACTCAAAAAACGCTCTAATTCGGCCGAGAACTCAGACACACAAGCCTCCACAGCTGCTGTGTTACATCCAATCATCAGGTGCATTCTCTCTCCGTTTTCATGTTGTGGTGCTGAATTACACCCGAGAGTATCACACGACATTCACTGCCCCAAACGTTTATTTAAATTTCAGTTCTCCCGTTAGGCAAAATCATCATCAGATCACACCGTTGTTCCCATCATCATCTGTTTCTCTCTCTGTACATATCCTTTTTCATTGCTCTTCAACATCTATTGTTCATTCGCTCTACATTAATTGGTCATAGCCAAATATACTGAATTCGTCATAACAAACACCAAAAACAATCATCGTGATGAACAACAATCATACCTCCACTCCCTCTGCTTCATCGGATTCAAAACAGATGAACCATCAAACGAATGGACGCGTTCACTATCCACCACCTCCACCACGAACATCCAATTCTCTCCATTCTAACCTTTCTCAGCAGTTACAACAACAAACTCCATTCATCATTGATAACAACAACAATAAGAACTACTCCAATTTAAATTTCAACCAAATGATGCTCAATAACCAAATGATGATGAACAATCCAATCTTCTTTCAAAACCATTTACTTTCCCAACAACAACAACAACATGTAAATCTCGGGATCAACAACAACAATATGCAAATTCCCATTACAATAATTCCAAATAATAATTCTTCTACATCATCACAGGCAACAACAAACGATAACAGCGCAGTGGATGTAGGAGACTTTGCTTTATTTCAACAGGAACAGGCCAAACAATTCTCTTTGTTTCAACAACAACAAGCAGCCATGTTTTTGCAAATGGCAGCACTTCAGCAACAACAGCAGCTTGAGACTCTTGCAAACGGAGTGTTAGGTCCATATTTCCATGCTTCTCTCTCGAATTCAATGGCTTCGTATGGAGGTGAAGATGATACCGGTTCATCATCAACAATGCCCATGTTTATTCCAACCTCCACAAGCACACCATCGGTTAACATGCTCAACACAAACAACAACAATCATAACGGTAGTGCTGCTACTCTCGATCTTTATTCATCATCCCCTATGAAGGATTCATTATTGAGTTCGAGTCCATCCAATCAAATGTCTGTTTCCGTTGATAGCCACTCAACGAACACAGACAACGATCCAGAAAATGAAGACAAAAGAAGTCAAATCTTTATGACCAATCAAAGAAGAACAGGTCCTGTGAGACGATCAAAAAAAGGTGGTTGGTCTGAGGAAGAGGATGAAATGCTTCGTAGAGCTGTGCAACTCTATGGAGGTAAAAATTGGAAGAAAATTGCTGAAACACTTCAAAACAGGACAAGTGTGCAGTGTTTACACAGATGGCAAAAGGTACTCAATCCAAATCTTGTGAAGGGACCGTGGACAAAAGAGGAAGATGAAACCATTCTCCAGCTTGTAAAAACCTATGGAGCAGAGAATTGGAGCATGATTGCTTCTCATTTACCTGGAAGAATTGGAAAGCAATGTAGAGAAAGATGGTATAACCATTTAGATCCAAATATCAAGAAAGATCCTTGGACTGAAGAAGAGGAACAATTGCTGTTAGAAGCTCAACGAAAGCTTGGAAACAAATGGGCAGAGATTTCAAAACAAATACCTGGAAGAACTGATAATGCTTGCAAAAATCACTTCAATTCTCTAATTGCTCGTGAAAAGAAAAAATCATCATCAAAAGATTGCGCAACAACAGAGACCACCACTGCTAAGAAAACAAAAAAGCCTTCTTCAAAGAAAGATGACACTGCTGCAGCAAGGTCTAAACACAAAAGGTCACTGTCAGACACAGTTTTTTATCAAAGCTTTAAGTATGAGCCTAAGGATTCTTTGTTAGCTCCTCCCACTTTGTCACCAATGGCCACATCAAATAATTCTGGCAATAACTCGCCCAGATCTAACACCGGGCTTCCACCACCACATCCATCATCTCAACCAAATATTTTCCCCACTTTTGTAAATCCATCATCATCGAATGTCACTCCATTCTCCCTCAATTTTCCATTTTCCAACACGAGTGTACCTGTAGTGATACCTAATGGAAATATTGTACAACAAAACATCATCCCACTATCAAGACAAAATGTACAAAAATCCCAAGACACTCCTAGCCAATTAATAATACCAAACATAGATATTACCTCACCAAACTCAACAGCCACTCCAAGCGATCTCTTCCATGACGCTTCTGCTTTTGACGCAACAGAAGGTCCCAACTCAGTTTTATCAGATGTGCAAGACACTCTTATTAATCAAGTTGGATCAAGCTTTACCAACTTTGATAATTTTGAATTTGAGAATGAGGTATTAATTCATGAGAATAGCAATGAAGAAGGAAGCAACAACAGCGTCACAAGCAGTCATGGACAAAAGAATGCTCGACCATCCACAGTATTTGATGAGGAAATGGACTTCAATGATATGGATGAATCAGAGTTGCATAACTTTTTGGACGAAGACGATGAAGATGAACAGACAAACAGTGGTCTGTTACCACCATCATTTATGGAACTAGATAGCAGACAAGTGAAACGAAAGAAGTTTAATCACATTTTCCATAACAGATCTATTTCATTTGATGTTTCACAATTGCAAAATAAGGATCAGTTTTTCTAGGAGAATTTGTGTATTTTACAATGAGTAGAGGAAGGGTGTATACCTTCTGTATGCGTTACTGTCAGGAGGTTTTTGTTCACGTATTGCCCTATAAACAGAAAATTGTCTTGGAATTCCGTATTTCAGTGCATGTCTGTCACCTTTTTTCCACAATTCCAAAGCATAGCGTCCTGCTTCCAATTCGTTTAAGATCAAATAGGGGCTGTAGTCATCTTTGGTAGCGTCGAAGTGGATTCTCAAATTCTGCATGAACAGTAATAATTTTGTTTTAAAACATCATCATTACCATCGAGTAACAAATAAATTAAAAAGGAATTAGTAATTGCAATAGTTTTGATGAGCTCAAGACGATCCGTGACAACACTCACCTGTTTGCTCACTTCTCGGATGGCCAAAGGCAGCGTTCGATTCAGCTCTCGAATCCATTCCCGATAAAGCGATAACACTTGAGGTTTTGAAAATTTTTCAACAAATACATCCACATCATTTCCGAATTGTTTCATTAATTTCCTCCGAAAGATGCTTCTCTTGATTTTTCCAAGGAGCGTGTAAAAAGGTGTCGTTGTTTTTCCGTTCATCATATTTTTTTAAATAAAATTAAATATTATTAATATTATTCAAAAACAATCCCAAAAAAATGAAGACAAAGGAAAACATCATGTTTGGTATTAACATGCCAATTTCTTCTATAGATGATTTATCGGAGAGTGATCGGTTAAAATTAAAGGCTCACAAATTTGGACGTCATGATGGATCAACAAAATTCGAAAAAATTATTCCCATATCGGAAGATGAAGAAATTCTGATTATTGAAATTGATGATAAAGTCGGAACATTGGAACGAATAGATATTGAGTATGGAGAAGGTTTGTTATCACGACTATCCATAACTTCTTCATCATTTCCTGAATTTATTTGAAATCGGAAATTTGCCTTTTTGAAATGAAATACTATTATCTAACAGGTTCAAAGGCTACTGAAAATTCATTTGAAATTGAAGTTATTGACGCGCATCCATTTGATGTATTTGGAGAAGGATCTAAATTCTCTGGATTTCCATTGGAACCTACTTACAAGATGCAAATAGATCGAGTGGATACCGATAGTTTGAGAGAGAATAAAATTTGTCTGAGCGAAAGGAAGAAACGAAAACGAGCAGTTTTGGATTTATCTAATTTTAATACAGATGAAATCAATATTGAGAAAGTGTTAGCTCGAAGAAAATGCAAATTCAGTAACGAAGAATATGAATATTTGGTACAAATGGAAAATTTTCAAGACAAAATTTGGGTTTCACAACAGTACTGCGAGGCACGAGGAAAAAAAGCTTGGAATGCTTTTCAAAACCAATTGAAAAAGTGGGACGAAAAGATCGAGCCTTTATCAGGAGAGGAAAATCTCGTCAAGGCAATCTCCAATACTCTCATGAAAATTTTAAAGCGTGAGGACAAGTTAAAATATCTAGGTTCGTCAGAGAACATTTCTTTGGAAAGTATTCCAGGAGTAATTATTTCAGAAGTAATCGAGGAGCATTTCCATGATTTGCTTTCTCATGCAGAAAATACGAAGGAAGGGCACAACACACCGTCGATAAATTTTGACAACATTGACAATTCTCTGAGATCAAGCATTGATCAGCATGTACAGCATTATTTCAACAAAAGGGAAGTGACAACAGTCTCTCATGCCAAAACACTGGAGGAAGTTACCAACAAGAAATTGGTCTCTGCTCAAGAGAACATCAAGATGAGGAATGAGCTTGTAAGATTTGCAAAATATATCAACCAGAGCTTATAAACTCTAGTTAAAACATTTTGATAATTTATTCGTCAATTGAGGACTCATCGCTCGATTCATCACTGCTCGTGGAATTGAGACTACTTTTTTCTGCTCGTAATTTACTTTTCCTTTCCTGAATTTCAGCAATTAATTTCTCTTTCTTGTCTTTGAATTCGGTTCGAATACGGTCCATTTCTTCCATTAAGGCATGTTTATAATTTTCCACAATGTCAGAGTTGGCTTTTGCTAATTCAGCTAGAGAAGCAGATGTAGTTGGAATATCTGTTGTCTGATCTTCGTTTTTGGAGTTTTTCAGCAAATCCAACCCAGACTGAGAAGACCTCATTTGGCTCAGCGTAGTTCTATCAAACGGAAGCTTCTCTTCAGGAACAAACTCTTCATCTATATACTCTCTCTTGTTAAACTGCATTAGATTTGGTAAGCAAGATTTAACGAAATTTTCCTCTAATTTTAGAGGGTTGTTTTCAACATTGAAAATTGCAATGCTTTTTGGAAGTTTCGATATGTCACATTCCTCAATTTCATTATTGGCCAAGTCGAGAAACTGAAGCCTTTTGTTTTCCATCAATTCATCTCCAATTTTCTTAATCTTATTATCAAACAAAGCTAAGAAAATGAGGTTTGGAAGAAACCTAAACTCGTCTGATAATTCCGAAATGTTATTCTGAATAATAACTCGTACTTCCAATCTGTAATCAAGTACTTACACATTGAAGATAAACGTGTGTGAGATGGGTGTACAAATCAAGGTTTTCAATTTTCATAATGTTACATCTATCAAGCTTTAGCTTTTTGATCATGAACAATTGATTGTATCTTGATGTGTGAACATGAGATATTCCCCTAAATTTTCCAATTTCGCGAAACTCTTCAAAAACTACATACAATTCTTCTTCATCACTTGGAATATCGGAAAGACATCGCTCTGCAACTAGTTTTGGACTTATTTTTGTTGGTTTTAAAGCAACGGATGTATTCTCTTCCGTAATTCCTTTCTTTAAATCACGCTCCATATGTGCCATTGAATAAAATTCTGGCTCCCTCGAGGAACCTTCCTCAACAACATTACTTATTTCATTTTGTAGTTTTTGTGCTTTTCCTGCACTCCCCGGTTTTGAGATGGCCGGTGTTGTATTCTTCTGCAGTGCCACTTTTTGATGACCAGCATGTCCCGACGAAGGCTTGCTGTTTCCCGAGTTTGATGAGTGGGTTGGTTTATTGGATGGTTTGGCGCTCATTTTTTTCAAACTGTATAAATTGTAAATGAATTGCAAAAATAGAAAGTTAATGTTGTTTAAAAGAACCATATGTTGGAGAAGAAATGAATACGGAATTGCAACAAATCTTGAATGATAAAAAAAGATGACATCCACTTGGAACCTTGCAGAGCAGGTAAGACAGTAATTACAAGGTCGCAAGTTTCCGCCATCCATGGATCATAAAGGAGTGTTGCTGGACAATCACTTGACCTGCTCTTATGATTCATGGTTTGTATTGGAATGTTTCAAGTCATACCAATTCCATCACTCTCATGGTGTTGTGGTTCCAATAAATTAATCAACCATTCACTTTATCAAAATTGAACTTTCAATAACAACTAGAGAACATTTCACCATGTCGAATGTCCAGAACAGAAAATGCCAAGACTTCCAAAAACGTTCCAACAAAGTGATCTGTACAAAAAACGCTTCACACGAAAACCAGCCATTTCACAACAATTATTATAACAAGCACAATCCCATCAATAGTATTCCGAAGACTATGATCATATTCGAGACAAGATGAATCGTCATCGATCCAGAATAGGGTATTGGCGCACTTTTCAACACATAATTTCCACTCACGACCAAACTATAGGTTTGAGCTCCCTTATTGGTGGCTTTTGATGAAACAGAAATGCTCACATTGGTCTGAGAGGGAATATTTTCAATAGTAACACTTTCCACAGTATTGGTCGAGTCATGATTCGCGTTATTGGTGAGTGCCATATTTCCAAAATAAACAACTGTTCCAATCGTGACTTTTAGATCCATGTCGTTAACGATTCGTTTTACAGTAGAACTCATATTCGTGAAAGGTCCTGGTAAATCGTACCAAACTAAGGTAACCTTAATGGTAGAGGATGGTGAAGTGGTCATGACCTCAATAGAAGTATTAGTATCAGGTTCCAAACTCATTCGATTCACAACTCCAATATTTCCTATTAAGGCAACCGAGTTTGGATCTTGCTCAATTTTCAACACTCGTTTCAAATTCACTCTTCCATAACCATAAAAATGATTTGGAACTTGAAAATGTGAAAGACCTTGTGGATCGAGATAGGACGAGAGTGACACAAGTCCATTCATCTTTTCTGCCGAGTGAATGAGAAGTGCCTTGACGAGAGATCCACTCAATGTTTGTGCTGCATTCTTATTGTACAATTCCAAAGCGACTAGTTTCTGATTATTATTTTGTGTTAAATATTGTCGAATGAGGGCAGCAGCTCCTGCGACAGCTGGTGTGCTCATGCTAGTTCCACTCATGCTACGAATGTTGCAAGTGGTGTTAAAGTGAGTACTATAAATTTCTTGACCTGGAGCAACAATGTCTATATTCCATGATTTGGGAATTTAAGTAGTACAATCAACAATGAAAATTTCATACCACATTCATATTTTCAATTTCAGAAGAATCAACATGATATTCATCAATATAAAGTTTTAAAACGTTGAACATGATATTGGAGATGAAACACATACCTGGCTTAATTCTTCCATCGACCGTTGGTCCTCTTGAGGAGAATGAACTCAAATTTTCCATATTATACACGGTCGTATTGACATTCTGTGAAATTGTGAGTTTGTAATACTCAGTAGTAGAGTAGGAAGATCCAACAGTTATTGCATTCTTTGCTGTTGCAGGATCATTGACCGTCGAGTCATATGAGTAAACTCCATAATTTCCAACTGAAGTGACATAGGTCAACTCGTCATTCTTATTCAATACTGAATCAATAGAAACACTTTGTGAGTTATATAAATTACAATGATGACAGCATCGTTTTCCATTGTAGGCAATACAGGAACTATCATCGACTGGAGCTTTTGTTCCATTGGAAAACAAAGTATAACATTTGCAGTCATAATCACAAGTGTATGGATTTTGACAACTCCACGAATTTGAACTCACTCTCACACCACTATCCAATAATCTTGGAAGTAACACTTTAAGGTCAGTAATGGTGAGTCCAGAAGAACCTGAAAGTTGAGCATCTACCACATAGAGCTTGGCATCACGGGCAACTCCTATTTGGTTATTCACAGAAGTAGAAACAAATGAAGAGGGATTTCCAGCAATGGTACCAGCACAGTGAGATCCGTGTCCTGTGTCGTCCAAGGTATTTCCATATCCACCTTGGGTATCAATGTAGACAATCTTTCTATTGTTAAGATTTAAGGTCGTGTAAATTTCACCTTGTCCTGAGAAGAAGCAATGATTCACATTGACACCAGTATCGGTCACTGCAATTAATTCTCCATTTCCGGTAATTCCATAATTCCAAAAGTATGTATTGTTGGTGCCTCCTGATTGTATGACTTGATTCGAACCGTAATTATCAACCTGATAGGTCACACCACGAGTAATATAATCCACTGAATCGAGAGATTTCAAATAGCTCAATAATTGTTCTCCTAAATTTTCTGAAATGTCGTTCCACATGTTGGAAATGGAAGGAACCATTTTCATGGCTTGCTCAATGATTTCACGTCTTCTCAAGGTTTTAACGGATGGATGATCAAATTTACCTTTCTGAATTAAATTCCAAACACCAGTGTCTAAATTTTCAAGAGAAATGTGAACTCGTCCATTCTCTTTCAAATTCCACCTCAATCCAAAATAGAAGGAAAACTTTTCTTCAAACCAATGTTGAATTCGATTCACATCTTGATCATTTATCAGCTGCGTAGGAAGAATATCGTGCATTAAATTCTTGATGTCTGAATTTGGACTGTTATCTATCATTTGAAGAGCTTGTAGCAAATGAATGCTCGTAAAATGTTTCATCCAAGTATTGATGTATTGAGTTTGAAACCAATTTTTCACATGATTCAACCACAATGCTGCATCTTGGTTTTTTCCAAAATGAATTTGCAAATCTCCAAATTTCAAATCTTCCAAATTCAACTTGGAAAATGTCACCTTTTCATGTTCGGGAACTTTCTTAATCCATTCCACATGTTCCTGAATAAATTTGTTGTTTCCCAAAACACTCAATTGAGCGAGTGTCAAACGTGTGGTAAATATTTTATGCATGTCAATGTAATGTTCATCATCGGATGACCTAAATTCAAATTCATCACGATAGTCTTGCACGCCCATGAGTCGAGCCAATTGTGTTAAAACGTTACTGGTCATGATGACTTGGTTATATAATTTCACATGAACCCGAATCGAAGCGGATGATTCAGAAATTATAATTTTTGAAAAGGTAGAGACCTCTCTATGATGGCGATGTTGGTTCAAGAGTTCCAAATTCGAGCGAATTAACAAGTTTGGTTCTTCTTTTAAATACGTAAACTCGTGTTGTTGTGCTTGAACAAGAAAGACCATGAACAACAGGGCAATGTATGCCCCTATCGTCATCCAAAGGGTGTTGGTCCGAATTTCGGTCATTGTTGAACAGTTGTTTTCGTTTTTTTTTGTGCGAAAGTTTGACATTTAACACAACCTTTTTAAACCAAACGAAAGTCCGACGACTGCTCATGTTTCTCAACTTTCTATTCACTCGTTCTTGGTACAACCAGTAGAATTTTACTGAATAATTTCACACTTTACAATTCCTTTTCCGTGATGAAGGAATTAATGAGAATAGAACATCCCCATCATGCATACCATTGCCAACAACACACTCATGAACCAAATTTGATGATGTACTGAGCTAGCTCCAGATGCAATCAACTTGGTTGTAAACGTTCCATATCCATACGGATTCGTATATAATATCACGCTACAATTACTACACACATCCTTATTGTCTCGAACCCATACTAAAAACGTGACAGCATCTCCAATCACGGCATGTACTTCTGATTTTTTAATACTTGCATATTGATCATCCGATTGTTGATACGAAACAAATTTGGCAGCACTTAATTGAGTTTTTACAAGAGTTTCATAGGTCGTTCCAGAATATGCACCTACTACGACTTGAGTTTGATTGAGGTCTTGTAAAGTTTTTAGAGATAAATGTCCGTCCTTATTCGTTCGAATGAAGGCCTTGAGTTTCATTCAAAATGTGTGAAATTTTTGGGTGAAATGGTTGTAAATATAATTGTGAAATGTTAAAAAAACACCAAACCACTTACCTGAGATGTCATTCCATAATTGCATTGAAAATGAGCGACTGCCTTTCTCGCATCGGTGGGTGTCGTATTCGATGAAATTAAATCACACTCTCCAGAATCGACTCCATTCTTCATGGTTGTGAAAAATCCCAATTGAGAAGTATTGAGATATTTGAATTGAACTTGTAACTTGGTTCCATAACGATCATTAATCTTTTGCACAATGGTATTTCCGACCATATGTTTGACTTCCTTATATGGAGAGATGACTCCTGTTTCCATACACATGACCAATGCCTTTCGATTTGCAAATGGATTCTTACTTGGATATTTCACCAAATCATTGATACAAGCAGGTACAGGGAAATACATTAAATTGAAATAGGCATCAATGAAGGTTCGATCGACAATCATATCCTGAACAGCTGCATCGAATGCATCAATATAGTCCTGAGAGACTGGAACCGTATGATTTTCAAAGTCTTGACCATTCACTCTACATTCTGGCAAAGTGAGAATCAACAACATCAAGGAAGTGAAGATGAACACACTGTTAATGAAAGAGACGTTGTGGTGTGGACGCTGATTGTTGAAGAGTGACATTTTCGAATTATGAACAGTTGTTTTTTTTGTTGAGTTTTTAAACGAACTGCAAATCTCTCTGATATCTTTGTGTTCGTCGTGTTGCGACCACGATGAGAATGTTACCACGCCAAACCAATATCTAAAAACGTTGCCATTTATGAACATTAAGACAAATTGTTATACGCGGACAGGTTCGGAATTATTTTTTTGCATCTCGTGTGTGTTTGCGCATGTGGAATGATTTCGCACACTATTTCCATAACCATGACATCTCGGCTTGAATAAACATGACTGGAAATCCAAGTGCATGACATTTATAATTATGGGCTCATACCGATTGGACGGAAGATAGGATCCATGTCATCATGACCATCATCAATACTGTCATCCACAAGGATGCATGTTGCATTAGATGCATGGCAGAGGATGGAAGGATTCGATTCGTTGTAAAAGTTCCATAACCATAGGGTGAGTTGTAAAAATTGACAGTACAATTCTTACAAAGATCTTGGTTTTGTTTGACCCAAATTAAATAAGTGACACCATCTCCAATCACTGCATGCACTTGGTTGTTCTTGATGGCATCATATGGAACATCTCCATCATCGAGTGGAACATATTGTGCAGCTGAGAGTTGAGTTTTTACAAGAGTTTCATAGGTGGTTCCTTTGGAGGCACCGACGAAAATGTGGGTCTGATTTAAATCTTGGAGAGTCTTGAGGGTGAGATGACCATCCTTATTGGTTCGAAGAAAGGCCTATGGAAATGGAATTTTTGTACATTCAAAAATTGGAATTCATGACAGCAAGCGTTGTTACAAAAAATTATTGAGGAGAAAATTAAGAACGAATACTTACTTGTGAAGTCATTCCATAATTGCATTGGAAATGTGCTACTTCCATTCGTTCCTTTGTAGGAGTCACGTTGGAAGCAATCAAGTCACACTCTCCAGAATCGACACCTTCTTTCATGGTATTGAAAAATCCCTTCAAAGAGGTATTAAGATATTTGAATTGAGTTTGTAAATTACTTCCATAGTAGGCATTAATCTTTTGTACAATGGTATTTCCAACCAAATGCTTCACTTCCAAGTATGGAGAAATGACACCCATTTCCATACACATGACCAATGCTTTTCGATTGGCAAAGGGATTGGTTTTTGGATATTTCACCAAATCATTGATACAAGCAGGAACAGGGAAGTACATGTAATTGGAAAAAGCATCAATGAATGAACGGTCAACAATCATATCCTGTACAGCAGCATCAAAAGCAGCTGTATAGTCTTGTGTTACAGGAACGGTGTGATTTTCATAGACAATATCTAGCGCAAGAAGGAGTGAGGTAGAGTGGGAGAGGAGAAGAACCAAGACTGCCCATATGGTCAAGGGGAGAAGATGAATGGTTTTCATGATGAGTGTGAATTGGTTCGGGTGTTGTGTTTGAGTGGTTGAGAGATTTGTTTTTTGGATGGAATTTGATAACAGTTAAATCATTCACTGCTATTAAATGATACCGTGCCGTGTATTGAACTATGAATCACATCCTTTCACTTGCCAAATTCATCATGATGAGCATCTGATGAAATAGATTCGTTTGGATATTTATGAATCCGTTTGGAAAGACGATGATGTGTGGTTGGATATAATGATAAAGTAGTTGATTTTTTTGGGCATTGGTTCCGTCAGCATTGGTTACCAAACAGAATGACGTTGTGGTTCAATGCATCTATCTTCTTGTTATCTTATGAATGAACAAATTCAACAAGTCCATCGAGTGATTTTTAGTTGGACAGATCTTTTTAAATACACAACGACAGAATCAAACAGGATGCAGATAGATGTTCAAAAACTAGTTGCAAAATGCTCAAATCAAAGGAGAACTGTAGTTGCCTTCCTCAATCCCACTCAACCGTTGAAGCCAAATGAACTATTACAGCAATTTCTTTCAAAAACCATCACTTGGGCCTGTGCATTAAAATGCCAAAAGCTTTGATTTTTTCAAATTCTTCGAGTTTTGACTTTTTCTCTGTTTGCCTTTGTTTGCTCGGATTTGGTCCAAAATCATCAAAAGCAATCACATCATAAAAAATACAACAACAACAAAGAAATTCGACGATTTATAAGCGATTTCTAATAGGCATTACAAATTCATTGATGTCATAGGTTTTGCATCGGAATGGAGTGGAACAAATCTTCCATTTCTTGATGTGAGCAATTGCATTCTCTACTACTATTCTGATTGCTGCTAAGCCTCGATTGAACTGTTTCTCTTTCTCTGTGAAAGGGGATTCATTTCCGATGAATGGTAGGACTCCACGAGGCATTCCTTTGAAACCCTTGTCTGCCATAATATATTCATCAGTATTAATATATTTCCAAATATGATTTTCTGGAAATTCGATAAGATTTAAATCATTATTTGATCCATTGTAAGACAAGCTTACAAACAAAATATAGCCATCAGGAGACACACCAATCAACAACGTAAAAGTGTGCTTACACTTTTTACCTGAGTACAAACTTTGCTCTTTTATCTTGTTGCTTGGTGTAAATATTTGTTGCTCTGTTCCATCTAAAATAATAGTAATTAATTTTCCATTATATTTCACACCACGCTCAGCCCTAAATTGATAGTTTTTGAATGACAATTCTTGATTGTAATGAGTGAAAAACACATCAATCACCTTTTGCAAATTTCTGTGAACAGTAGACCGATCTATTTCAAAGATGAATGCTAAAAAGTACTCTGTGGGATATTGCTTGATCCACATTAAGAACATCATTAACTGAGATCGAATTGATAGTTTTGATAGATTTTTTGGGTTTCTTACCGTTCTCTTTGACCCACTTATTCCATTTATCTGTCTTCATAATATCACCATATTGGAACAAGCATGTAACGCAGCAAAAGTTAAGCATTTTTGTGGAATCTCGTGACTTAATTCCAATTAGATCTGAACATTGAACTTGGCAGCGAAGACAATCATACTTTTTTTCAACACAAGCTTGTTCTTTCCTTTCGGCATCCTTAATAGCGACTTTTTGATTAGTGAAAAATTCTTTCCTGATTTTTGCTGACGAGAAGTGTGAAAGCTTGCAAAAATTGAATTCATTTTCAGCCAATACAATCTTGACGAGTTGAGGAGATGTCTTACGCTTATCAATATGACAATCTGTAGCTGGCACACAACACAAACCTTGCTTGCTCTGTCTTTCCTTCACATATGATGGATGTTCATAATATTTCTCCCTTTCAAATATTAACTCAGATTGAGAGTTGGATTGAGAGGCGCTAGTACTTGATGAACTATTTGCATTCAATGGTTGAGATGAATTTGATGATTGAGAATTTTGGAGAGAGTCTGAATATATTGAGTCCAATTTTCTTTTTTGATTATTTTTCAATAATGGACTCGTAATGTTTAATATAACAAGCATGTCCAGAATCTGTTTCTTGTTCATACAAGAACATGCATACCTTATTGTGACCCAATAATTTACTGATAGGAATATCATTCAAACAGAATGGACAAGTGCGAGCTGATCCGTTCTCAATGGCAGCAATAACATCCTTGCGTCGTTGTTCAACCGAATCGTTTGTTGTTGAATTAATGGAATAAAAACCTTGTGACATTTTTTCTTGATTGTTTCAAGATTCCATAAAAGTTACGAAATTTATTCATTCCAACTGCCAGCCTAACGAAAGGACAAAAATGAAACAAACACGAAAAAACATATGATTTGATCAAATTCGCACATCGATTTTGCATTAATTTCCCTTGTTTTTGCTTGATTTCTTGGTTTTTTCTTGTTTTCCTCGAATTTTCACTTTTTAATGCACAGAGTCAACTAGTCCTGATGACGCAAAGTTTATTAATAACCTTGTTGGTTTTGGAGGTTTTGTTTTTTTTAACGGTTTTAAGTTGCTCACATTCTCTTTGGCAGAAGCTTAAGAGCAAAAGCCACAATTTATTACAAATTCAACAAGTAAATATAATCATCAACAGTCAGTTCCTGACGAACCATTCATTCATTCTTTGAATCAAAAGTGTTGTTATTGGAGGTGGATAAGGAATTGTCAAGGCGTTCACTTTTCCATGATCAGTTCGGACGAAAAGAATGAATCAAGTTATTCAAATTGATAGAGTTTCAATTCAATGAGTCATTCAATACTGATAGAGTTTCAACTCTTGTTGAGGTTATCAAAAAAAAACTCAACAACAACCTTAATCTCAACGAATGAAGAGAAGTAGAGAGGATGAACCTACTCATCCTCCTACTCATCCATCTCTTGCACACAGTATCATTCCATTCTGGGATGAGTACTCACAACAAGTATCGGATAAACTTTGGGCATGTTCAAGAGATTCCTTTCATGAGTTTAATCAGTACAACAACAAGGGATGCACAGACGGATGGTTCAACTTTTCTCTACCCCAATGAACAAGAAAGGACAACATTGAATCAGTGGATGGGAACTGCTCGTTGGATCTACAACAAGTGTTTAGAATTTACACACAACTTCAAAGGTGTCAAGAAAAATAAGAAGAATTTCAGAACGTTTGTGGTGAACAACGATAATTATCAGACAGAAAATCAGTGGGTTGTGAATACTCCTTATGACGTAAGAGATGCTGCCGCTATTGAATTGTTGACTGCGTTCAACACTAATTTTGAAAAGAAGAAGGCTGGAATGATTGACAAGTTCATGATCCGTTTCAGGCGAAAGAAAGACAGAAAAGATCATTTTGTTCTACATTGCAAGCACTGGAAGAAAAAGAGTGGACTGTATTCTTTTATAAGGAACATCAAGAGCGCAGAACCTTTGCCTGAGGAGCTTCAGTACGATTCCATCATTATTAAGAACAAGTTGAACCATTATTATTTATGTATTCCACAAGTACTGGATATTAGGGGTGAGAACCAAGCCCCTCAACATTCAGGACAAGTTGTAGGATTGGATCCAGGAGTAAGAACATTTCAGACCACCTTTGATTTGAATGGTTATTCAACCAAATGGGGCTCAGGAGGTGCCGAAAGAATTGGTAGATTGTGTTGCGCGTATGACAAGTTGCAATCGAAGTGGTCTCAACCAGAAGTCAGACATTGCAAAAGATACAAGTACAAGAGAGCAGGAAGAAGAATTCAACAAAAGATTAGAAATATTGTGGATGATCTACACAAGAAACTGTGTTTGTGGCTGTGTCGAAACTACCAAGTGATCTTACTTCCTTCGTTTGAGACTCAGAAAATGGTAAAGAAACTCCATAGGAGAATTAATAGCAAGACAGCAAGAAAAATGTTGACTTGGTCACATTACAGATTCAAGCAAAGATTGCTTCACAAAGCTAGAGAGCATCCGTGGACACACATTTATATTGTCAACGAAGCGTATACATCCAAAACTTGCTCATGTTGTGGACAAATTTATACGGTTGGATCATCTGAAGTGTTTCGTTGTCCATCATGTGGCTCAATTTTTGACAGAGATATCAATGGAGCAAGAAATATTCTTCTTCGATTCCTTACTACTCATAGAATTAGTTTTTGAGCACCTTGTGTGTTGGGTCTTCCCCACCTTGTGTGCGTTGGGTCCTTTCCCCTGGCTTTCACTCTTTGAGTGTTTGCTTGCAAGATCAGCACTTTGTTCGATTTGTTTGTTTTGTTCAAATTGTTGATTTAAATAAAGGCGTTGACCAAAAGTCTTCATGCCTCAATACTGGCGATAATGAAGAGAGAATAATCGTAATCGTGTTTGTTTCAAAAAAAAAATTCAAAATTACCACAACATCATCATCGTCTTTGAAAAAAGTTCATTGAGCAGATTTTAAGAGTCATCAAATATTGTTGGGATATTGTTGAATAGACAAAAATTAATGGGCAAAAATCAAAATACCAGTTCCGAAGATGGCAGCGCGTTTAATTTATCAAAAAGAGAAAGCAAGAAATATTTAATGGCTGATACTTCTTTGCAATCTATTGAGCTGAACGACGATGAGAATACCAGTGGTGGGTTATATCATCGCATCACTAATCAGGGAAAGGATTCTACGGTTACAAGCTCAGTTGGTGCGTTTTATTATTGTTTTGAATGTGTTTCCTAATTAATTTTCGTTGTTGTATGATACGAACATGATTTTGGAATGAATTGGGTCACCTCACACAGATGACGGAGTAACCTATGAAGCCATCATGGCAAAGTACACAGTATCACAAAAGGCTTCCGATAACATGGACAAGGATGCTATGGCCTCACAAAAAGACCTTGATGAAATTCATACTATGGTTTATTGCAAACCCCTGAAATTCAACTGGTTCTTGTTCTTCCTTTATTATTTGTTGGCAGTATGCTCTCTTGGATTGTTGTTACTTCTTTCCAGATGGTATGTGTGGCTGAGAGATCGAATGATTCATTGGGAATGTTCAAATGCCGAAGCTGACATTGTGTTAATCAAGGTATGTTTCGACATTGGTAAAACAAATAATTTGAAAAAACTGTCATTTACAACAGAGTAGCACTGGAGCGTTGACAACCTGTAAAGTCAAAAAACATGATTTGAGTTCTCATTCAGTAAGTGTTTATTTGTGAATGAATATTTCTTATGATTTGCACAACAGAATGGGTCACAAGAAACAAGTATAAGAATATTCACATATCGTTACGTGAAATATATTTATGACGTTACTGAGGATAAATTTAAAAGATTGCAATTTAACACATCTCTCCCATATACTACTATCCATAATGAAATGTCTTCAGGATTGTCTTCACAAACAAGAAAATTAAGAAGAATACTTTTTGGAAAAAACTTGATTGACATTCCAGTGAAAAATATTGTTTCATTGTTGTTGGACGAAGTATTGCATCCTTTTTACATTTTCCAAATTATTTCTGTTATTATTTGGTTAGCTGACGAATATTGGTCTTATTCTTGCTGTATTATTGTTTCTGCAGTTTGTTCAATCATTTTCAGTTTAATTGAGACCAGAAGAAACCTGATGAAATTAAGAAACATGGCTCACTACACGTGTGAACTAGAACGAGTCAACAAAGTTGGAAGTACTGAAAACGTTTCTTCTGAAGAGCTTGTTCCTGGTGACGTCATTGTATTAAGTGACGGCATTCTCCTGCCCTGTGACGTTTTGTTACTGTCAGGACAATGCATTTTGAATGAGGCTATGTTGACAGGAGAAAGTATTCCAGTCGTAAAAACCCCTTTACCCAACGAAGGAAGCGCGAATTATTCTGTGGATGCTGATAAATCCAACACTCTCTATTCTGGTACTCATATTGTACAGACCCGTAAAATGGGAGATGAGAAAGTTTTGGGAATGGTTTGTAGAACAGGATTTGACACAGCAAAGGGAAAATTAATGTTGTCTATCCTCTTTCCCAAACCTTCTTCATTCAAATTCTATAGAGACTCACTCAACTTTATTGGTGTCATGTTTATTATTGGAATGATTGGTATTCTGTACTCGATAGTTAAGCTTGCCCTGTCAGGAGTTCCATGGGACAATATTGTGTTAAGAGCTTTGGATGTTATCACAATTACGGTACCTCCTGCATTACCTGTGGCAATGACCACTGGTATGTCGTTCGCGGTTGCCAGACTTAAAAAATCTAAGATCTTTTGCATTTCTCCTCAAAGAGTTAATGTTGCAGGTATGATCAAACTCATGTGCTTTGACAAGACAGGAACTATCACCACCGAGGGTCTAGATCTCTATGGTGTTCGTCCAATGGAGGGAGATGAGTTTTCAGAATTAATTACAGAAGAGTGTGTAGCTAACGATTTTTCTGATTATGCCAACCTTTCTGAAAAGAAGAAGCTTATACTTTACTCCATGGCATCATGCCACTCGTTGACATATGTAAACTTTGAATTAGTTGGAGATCCTTTAGAAGTTAAAATTTTCGAGGCCACCAAATGGAAACTTAAGGAACCTAAG
This sequence comes from Naegleria lovaniensis, assembly GCF_003324165.1. Taxonomy (NCBI): domain Eukaryota; phylum Heterolobosea; class Eutetramitea; order Acrasida; family Naegleriidae; genus Naegleria; species Naegleria lovaniensis. The sequence continues at coordinate 245,436 of NW_025407857.1, read as the reverse complement.
GCTTCTGATTACATGTTTGAATCCGTAATTCCAACAGTAGTACATCCACCTCATCATAATCATCACAAACAAGAACTTTCAGAGGTAGAGGTTCAAGAAATTGATATTACCAATCTTCCTTTTGAACTTGGTATTTTGAAGAAATTTGAATTCAAATCTTCCCTTCAAAGAATGTCGGTGATAGTTAAAAATCTTCAAGACAGCAAGACCTATGGTTTTGTGAAAGGCTCTCCAGAAATGATGCAAAAGTTATGTATTCCTGAAACGCTACCAGCTAATTACTCCAAAGTGCTTTATGAATATGCACATAAGGGCTATCGTGTCATCAGTGTTGGATACCGAGAACTTTCACAACCTTGGAAGGCCCTCCAAAAGGCATCTAGAGAAGAGATCGAGTGTGATTTGACATTCATTGGATTTATTTGTATGCAAAACAAGTTGAAGCCAGATTCAAAGAAAGTTATTCACTCATTGTCAAATGCTGGTATCAAAAGCGTAATGGTTACTGGTGACAATGCATTCACAGCCATTAGCGTTTCCAGGCAATGTGGAATTGCTCACTCTATTGGAAAAGTGTTTTTGGGAGAGCTCAAAGAAACAGATTATGGATCTTCCAATCAACAATATATTGATTGGAAAGATGTTGATGGTGAAGATAGATTGGATCCAGAAACTTTATTGCCAGAAAATCCAAACGTGGGATATGACTATGAGCTAGCAATCACAGGCAGTGTGTTTGAAAGGCTAGTTAAGGAACATACTTTCAAACTGGAAATGACTGGAAGTACAAAATATGTTAATGTTGAAAAGCCTTCCGTATTTCATAGAATGCTATTAATGTGTAAAATTTTTGCTAGATTCACACCAGATCAGAAGATGAGACTTGTTGAAGAATTTCAAAAGTTAGAATATTTTGTTGGAATGTGTGGAGATGGAGCAAACGATGCAGGAGGTAAGTATCATTAACAGTTTAACACCGTTTTTAAATTGATACTGGAACCATTACTACTACATGTTTTAATTGTAAAAACAGCCCTAAAGGCTGCTCATGTTGGTGTCTCATTGAGTGAGGCTGAAGCTTCTATTGCAGCACCATTTACTAGTTTGAAACCTACCATTGCGTGTGTGCCACAAGTGATTAAGGAAGGAAAAGCTGCTTTGGCAACCAGTTTCCAAATGTTCAAATTCATGATGTGCTACAGTTTAATTCAATTCTTTACAGTAGTCTTACTCTATGACATTAATAGCAATCTTGGAGATAATCAATTTTTATGGGTTGATGGCTTGGTCATTTTCACCATGGCGCTGCTTATGGGAAGAACGGGAGCGAACAAGAAATTAGTGAAAAACAAACCTTCGGCGTCACTTGTTTCTCGAGAAGTGTTTGTTTCTATGGGTTTCCAATTTTTCCTTTCTGTCATTTTCCAATTGGTCATGCTAGACAATTTAAAAAAGCAAGGTTTCTTCACGCCGCTTGATCCTGAACCTGAGACTAAGAAGAATATTAGATGTTTCGAAACTACAGTCATGTTCATAATGTCTACCTTCCAAACTTATAACACAGGCATGGCTTATAGTATATCAAAACCATTCAAAAGATCAGTTTACACAAACAGTACGTATTTTAACTAGAATTTTCACATTTACATGAAATATTTTATGCATAGAACTCTATTTCTTCCTACTCATTATCCTATTTATTGTGTGCTCCTACACCATTCTATTCCCTGATGTCAACTTGAGATGGTTCTTGTATTTGAAGAGCGTTCCATTCTATTACCGAGTCACAATTTTCGGTTGTGTACTTTTCCATATGTTGTTGAGCTACTTGTTTGAGAGATTTTTCATTCTAGGTCCTGGAGTGAGATGGCTACGAATGATTTCAATCCGACCAATTATTACATTTGTCAATCGTCTGAGAGGTAACAACAAGCCAATATCCAGGAAAAAGAGACTCTATGGCAAGTTAAAAGAGACTATACGAAAGCCTGCCATGTCCAACCTCAATACATCCCAACTCATGGAACATGAAGCAATCAAGAAAACCTCTAGCTTGATTTTCCAAGATTCTCCAAACGTAGAATTGGTATAACCATACCTAGTACTGGTTGATGTCTACAATGTGAAGATGTAATAAATTTTTTGTTCATTCAGAAACTTCACAAAACAACTTCAGAAAAAAATGAGTACTCATGAAAAAGAGGATGATTTAATGACAACAAGCAGTGCTGGTGTTGGTGGCTGCGAGTCGTCGGAACAACACACCGAGAATGATAAACAATATTTCAATTCATATTTTGATTGTGGAGTTCATGAACTCATGATTAAAGACAAACCAAGAACAGATGGATATATGAATGCCATTATTGAAAATTCACATGTTTTTAAAGATAAAGTGGTATTGGGTCAGTATATTGTCATGATGAAACTATAATATTTCTAACTGTCATGTCGGACTTTAGATGTGGGTGCTGGAACTGGAATTTTGAGCTTATTTGCAGCCAAATATGGAGGAGCTAAAAAAGTCTATGCTGTGGAAGCAAGTCCAATGGCCACTTTCACACAACTTTTTGTTGAACATAATGACATGCAAGATGTGATTGAGGTCATTCATGGAAAGATTGAGGAAGTTGAATTAGGAGTCGAGAAGGTTGATATTATCATTTCAGAATGGATGGGATTTTACTTGTTGCATGAGGTATGTTAATTTTTCAATGGTGTGGATTAGAATTTGTGAATTATTTTAATTATTACAATTGTTTGAACACAAAATAGGGAATGCTAGAATCAGTAATTTATGCAAGAGACAAATGGCTGGATAAAGAACACGGATATTTATTTCCACAACAAGCAATTATTTACATGGCTCCATGTGAAATGAACAATCTCTATAAGGAAAAAATTGATTTTTGGGGAGATGTGTATGGCTTTGACATGAGCGCAATCATGCCCATGGCCATGTATGAATTAGCAGGAAAGCCTAAGGTAGACGTTATTTCTCCTTCTCAACTTTTAATCAAGAATCCCATTGTGGTTAAGGAACTAGATTTAAAAACTGTTACAAAAGATGATTTGAAATATATTGATTGTGAATGTCATATCACCATTGACAACATCACCGATGAATCTGCTCAACAATTTGTTCATGGATTTTGCATTTGGTTTGACGTAATATTCATGCCAAAAACAGTCATTCTCTCCACATCGCCTTTTACTCCAGCTACTCATTGGAAACAAACCATCATGATGTTACCACAACCTCTACCAATACCTTCTTCAAAAAAGCTTCCAAAAACCACATTGGTGATGACTCCAAGTGATTCCAATGAAAGACATTATGATTTATCACTTGACATTCCAGATGCTTTTAAAGAAAATGAATTGGAGGAAGAGGAGTTAGATTTAAAGGAAATTATTATGCGTCAATATGAAGCAGAAATGGAAGATGAAGAAGATGAGTAGATTAAATCAATGAATTCAATCTTGCACCATCACGATCGGACTGTCAATAATCTGTTGAAAAAAAAATGTTGCAAAACCAATCAAGCACTCCAACCTTTCTCTTCTTCAAAACTATTATTCCCGATATTGTTGAAATTTTATTTATTACAAAGAATTAAAGTACAACAATGTTAACTCTAATTCTTTCAACAATCGGAAATACTAACAACATGACCATCATGTCATGAAAAATTTTCAACTACTAATTTGGATCCTCTGATGTTTGTACATATCCAAAATCAGCTGAAACACGTTTGGTGGGGTCCTTATTGTGTCATCGAATCTGGCTCGTACACCAGCACTAATTTAAGGCTTTGCGAAATTGTAACTGCTGCAACGAATAATTCGCAAAACACCTTATTATCTTCAGACTCTCTCATTCCTGCGCATTTTGCATGCGTACAAACGTTAGAGGGCCAAATTAGCAGATCCTAGTTGCCTCCATGGACCAGTTTGGCATGGTAGCCTCAAAAATCCCAAAAAAATTTTCTCGTAATCTTTTCCGCATTCACTAGTGCTTCTACGTTAAGGCTCATACGAATCTTCGAGCCTCATTGCTTACACTATTTGGGAGCGTTAAAGAGTACCTTACCAATATTTATCCGTTGTATCATCATTTGAAATCACTACATTAATTGTTGTAAATGGACGTATCATCAAGCTTTGGAGGCGTTAGGGATAGCAGAGCCTTAGAGAAGGGATTCTCCGCTATTGTTGGAACAGCGACGGGCATTAACCAATCTTCATCCATTTTGTCAGCAGGCTCAACAGGTACTTCTGAAAGTTCCATGACCGAGTACTCCAATACTTCATTGATGACAACCTTCGAGGAAACGGTAACCTCTTTATTTACTGGCTTGAGGGAAAGGTCATGTATTCGCACTACAAATTGGTATTCTTTCATCTTCTCTCTTGTTTTTATTGTATACAGCTTCTGGGCCATGATGTTTCTTCCTGCATTGGATCATGTAGGAATGAATTGGGAAACGAACAGCGCATGGGTCTTTAAGGCTGCCAATTACCCTGTAACTCTAGCATTGAATCTCTCCTCTATTGAGACTGTAACTGGAATTTTAATAGGATTCTTTGTAATTATTACAACGTGTGTGGTCATGTTAGTTGCTTCGTTGTATGCTATCAATACCACTAACAAGCATTGGCCAAAAATCAAGCTCTTCACCCGAGTACTGATGGGATTTCTTACTTTTACCTCGCTTTTTTATTCATATGCTTACAGTTTGATATTGGGATGCAACTATGGACATTTTGAGCTGCTTCCTAATGCGGACCAACCGCTGGAAATCCTTAAAGATTTCACTCAAGTTGCTTGTGTGAGTTCTTTAAACTCAGCAATGATGGCTGTGGGTGGTTTTTATTTTTTAGTGTTGATGGTAATTGTAGTTATATCTTCAATGACTCTCTTTGATAACAATCCTACATGCAAAAACTTATTTGTGTCTGAAACCAACATGGTGTATTTGCCGCTGACCTTATTTCATTGCTTGTACATTATTCTTTCGGCTTTATTGCCCTCTCGATATGCTTTCATTGCTCCTTGTGTTTACTGTTGCTTGTCTCTATGCTACTTAGCTTATGTTGTTTACCTAATTCCTTTCTTTAGAAAGATAGAAAATACTATTTATTTTGGAATTAACTGCGCTCGTGTTGGATTTGCACTTGGGTTTCTTATTTCGAGCATTGTGAATAATGTTGCAGGTATCAGCGAAAGCGTTAAAATAGGAATGTTAGGAATTGTCTTTGGACTAGCAGTTATATTTTTGTGCGTTGGACTCATTGGAATGGAACTCTACCTGAGATACATTGCAAAGACAGTACGAAGACTCCTCACTGAAACTTGTGTCGTCAGAGGTGACAATGACAATGCTATTGTTAACCTTGAACGAGATGCATCGTATTTGTATCAAATCATAGAAGGACAGGGTAGACAGAGACAACTAATGCTCTTTTTTAAGCTTTCCAAATCATATCCGAGCGATAATTCAGATCGTTTTTCAGACCTGGAGCTTTCCCTTAAGTTTATCAAGGGACTTTTCTCTCAACGGGTCATATCCAAGATGAACTATGGATGTTTGCTCACAGCTTCGATAATCGTGGCATATTTTAACCCAAATATTGTACTCAGTATTTCAGTTTCCACTACACTATTAAGACGGGCTGCAAAATTTAAGAACAACTTTATCCGACGATTTTTAGTCAACGACAAAACCAAAGAATGTGAATTTTTATATGGCAAGGATAGCTCAGGAAAGAACCACATGGAACTAAAGAATATCTTGGCAAAGCTCGACAAAAAACAGCTCATCATTCATTATCTACATAAGGTTAGTTTTTGAGTTTGTAATTTATTGTTTTTAACATGAATGTCGATAAAAGGCCTTCTGGAAAGAGCTTATGAATGAAAACGTTGACATTGAGAAAGTACAAGTAATCAATAGACAAATATCCAGGTTAACGAACGCAGCACAATCATCCTTTGATTCCCTTATGCAAAGCTATAATCATGACAAGTCTGTCATCAGAGCATATGCCAAATTTTTGGAAGAGTGCCAATTCAACGCTGATCTAGCAGCAGAACTGTTCCAAGAAGCCACTGCCATAGAGGACGATGAAGCAAGTAGTCAAAGAAAGCTTGTACAAAAGAAAAATAATCATAACAAGGTTGTGCCAGCATCCTCCTCAATGCTGATGGAGGCTGACACGAGAGCAAGTAATCAAGATGGTTATTTTGACGAAAAATCTGAACAAGACTTGTATAATGATATTGAAAATGACAAATTTGATGGAGTTGAAAATACTGAATCTTCAGCTCGCAAGGTAGACGCTTTGTTTCGAATGTCTTTGAACATGGATATGAAAAATCAGCTGCAGCTCACTAGTTTCATTGTGTTTGCAACAATTTCTGTAATCATTTTGACGGTTGGATTGGTTATGAGTATTGTTATTTCATTTAATGTTTCGGGCGATATTTATTTGTCGAAATCTATATGCATGCCAGCTGCAGTACCGTTAGGTCTCACGAGACGTATACGTGAAAAACAAGTCCACATGACTCTGTTGCCTGATGATCCACAATGGCAATCGAACCATGACCAAAAACTGAAACAATTTTTTGCAACCCTACGTTCATTGAAAGATCTCAGTTTAAAGGACGAGTTTTCGTCAGCCGTACGTTCAGATTACGTGAAGCAAACCAGAAAGTATAGACAACCAATGTTAATATACTCAGGTTCAAGTCCTTCTAGCTGGCAAAATTACACTATTGATAGAAACACATCAATAGCCGACATTACGGAATCACTTCTAACTAATTGTGAAACAATATTAAGTTACACCAACGAGAAATATAACCATACAGCCGACAACATTAATTTTATGTATTTGTATTTGAACAGAATTAATTTTTCGGCAGGGTTTGAGACTTTTTGTAATGAATATTTGGTTAGAAACGGAGAAAAAGCAGAAACTTTTAGAGACAACTTTCTTGCCTATTATGCTGCCTCTACCGGAGCCTATGTGGTCTGTGCTGTTATAATTATACTGGCAACCAATTATTTTCTTTCATCTCTTACTGACGCAGTGAAATTATTGGACAAGAGAGTTTCCAAAGATAAGGTTGGAAAAATTTAGTAAGTATCAAACAGCATATGGTTTCTGATAGATAACACTTAAAAGTCATGCACTAAATACCAAGCTTAATGATGACATGCAGATCGGAAATGACGGCTTAATAGCAAAGCTACTTCGTCCAAACATTCTTATTGCCATTCTAGTAGTTTTGGTTATTTTAGTTACAGTTGGATGTGTTTCTTTGTTCTTTTTAGAAACGCTGTTGAATTCAAACTTTTCTGCTAATGCAATCCGAAATATTCAGTCAAGTGTCAACGTCATCATGACATCTCAAAGAATAGGCCTTAGGCTACAAGAAATTTTCGTTTATAACATGGAAGAAATTGATAGTCGCTTGCCGCTGAAAAATCCAACACTTACTTCACGAAAGGAACTTCAATTTTTTCATGAAGACCACAAAAATTTAATTGATCTCGTCAACACAAAATGGTATGGACTGTTGTATGGAAATAATGAAAACGGCTATTCAAAATTAATTGGACAGTATCCCAAGATTGATAACATAATCAATGGAATCTATAGCTGTAATGCAACACTCAATTCAACCCAATGTCCTACCATGTCTCAGCTCATCTCAAACATAACTAACTCAGCAACTCTCTTTAATGAAGGTATGTTCGTCAAACAATTATACTGACATGATATTAATTTATTTCTATTTGGTACCGAACCATCACAGATATTTTCTACAACCCATCACAATATAGAGCTTTGGACGTTTTTAAGTGGACCCAGTCACTATTTAGAAGTATTGACAATCTTGGTGACTTGCTGCAATTCTTTATTGAAACCTATTCGAAATATGCTGCGAATCCTTCGGTTGCTATTACCATTACATTTGCCATAGTAGGATATATTTTGTTGGTTGCATTGATATCTTTGACATACACTTCTATGAGCTCATTTTGGGCTGAATATAGACAATTTAGAATGATGCTGAACTTTTTCCCTAGTGACTTGTTGGAAGATGACGTATTGAAAAAGTTTATTCTCCACAAAGAGCTTCCACCCAAGTTCAAAAGAAAAGATACAAAGAATAGCTACTCAGAAGGAAGCAACACTGACAACATCAAGGCTTTAATGAATGCATCAGTTGACGGATCCATACTCTGCAATGAAAAAGGTGAAATTAACTTATTCAATCCTGTCGCCGAGAGTTGCTTCGGCCTAAAGAGCAGTGACGTTGTTGGTTTGAGCGTGTACACACTGTTTAGTGAGAGTAGTCATGCAACAATTAAGAAAATTCTTGCCATTCTCACAGATCGTTCAAAAACCTCAAAGGGAGAATCTGTCGAGGTAGAATGTCTTCGCAAGAACAATACAACATTTCCAGCAAGAGCAAACATGTTTGCTAGCAAGTCCACACTCGTGTTTGTCATTCGAGATATTACAGCCGAGAAGAAGCAAAATTCACTTTTAGAAGAAGAGAAAAAGAAATCGGATTCACTTCTTCGCAACATCCTTCCCGAAGCTGTGGGACAAAAACTCAAGTTAGGACAGACATTCATTGCTGAAAAGCACAACGATGTAACATGTTTCTTTTCAGATATGGTTAATTTTACAGGTATGTATATGGGGTGCTATAAGGACAGTTCTAATCTTGTTTTAGCTCTAAGCTCAACAATGGACGCAACTGGTTTGGTGAAAATGTTGAATACTATTGTGAACGGGTAAGTGAATGGCTTTAAAAATTGTCCTTACACCCACCTTGTTGCTCATGACCAAATATGTCTAGGTTTGATGCACTTACTGATGTTTATCATTTAGAAAAGATCAAAACGATCGGAGATGCTGTAAGTTACATTCATTACTCACTATTCTAACCACATTGTGACATGAATAGTACTTTTGTGTTGGAGGCATTCATACAAGCTCCACTTCAGACCACCCTGAAAGAGTATTAAGATTTGCAATCGAAACCTTTAATGTGGTATATGATTACAACCTAAAATCGTTGCAAAATACGGAATCAGATAATGACTCTTCATTCCTTAATATTCGTTGTGGCATTAACACTGGTGCTGTAATCGCAGGAGTGATTGGAACTAAAAAATTTGCGTATGGTAAGTGATTGTGTATTTTGCAACAGATGGTTAGTAAGCTTACTAATTTATGATAGACATGTGGGGAGATACCATCAATGTAGCAAGTAGAATGGTGAGTATTTTGGTAATGTAATTTATTTCATCAATGTCACACATAATTGTAAACAGGAGTCAACAAGTAAATCAGGTAGAATCCAATGCAGCAGAAGCACCTATGAAAGAGTGTACGATCTAGGTTTAGAGTTTGAAGAACGAAGGGTCGAAGTTAAAGGAAAAGGATCTTGTCAAACGTATTTGTTGAACGACAAGCATCACAAAAATCCAATTCCTTCTACCACACCCAATATCCCTGTTCTTGAATAAATTGGACATTTCCCTCGAGATGTTGGAATCTAGGGGATGAAAAATTTCATGCGTTTACTTTAAAGCAACTCCTGCTCCTTCACATTCAATGATTACGGATCCATTTTCCTGAGGCTCAATCTTAAACGAAACCCCTGTCATGATCTGACAAAAGTGAATGGCAGTTTGTGTATGGAGTGTGAGAGGTCCTGTTCGTACTTGACTTTTACCCTTAGCGAGTGCCATAAAAATTATAATTTGATCTTGTACATGTTCATCGACACAACCTTGTTCTTGCCAATTCTTCTTTAAATGTTGAATGAGAGACTTTGCATACGCAACATGATCATCCACTTTAAAATCATTGGAATGTTTTTTTGGTTTTTTTGAAAAGTCTTTGGAATGAAAACTTGCTTCAAAGACACACTCCTCATTTGTATCGTACATGAATGCATTACCAAATACGACTCGAGATCGAGCTGGATTATTGATCACTCTCTCTTTGATGACATGAATTGGAGTATTTTTAAACTTGTGATCAGGAAAATTCTTTTCAAACTCGACCTTAAACGCTTGTTCAATCTTGTCCATCATATTCTCATAATCTCGTTCTGTATAAAATAATTTCAACACAATTTTTGAAATACCATCTCCACGATGTAACAATTGCATGGGACTCAAACATTTGCCCTTCAAATCCAACTTGGTCTTGGAAATTTTCAATTCCACTTGTCCTTTTCCTTTTGGGAAAAATCCACGTTGTGTGCATTGTAATTGAATGTCCAAGGATGCATTCAAATCTTTTAAAAAATACTTTTTCAAGAGAGGTAGAAAGACTTCTGAAACTTGTTCGAATGGTGGTGAAAAATCAACATTGGTACCACCTTTATAAATCACTTGAACATTCTTTCCATTCGAATCAAAAAATAATAAAGGACATAATGAGGATTGAATCATTAAGGTCGTTGCTCCAGCAGTCATACAATCAGCACTCAATTGGATACAATGCTCATTTTCAGAATAATGAACTTTCACTTCGGGTGGAGATGGATTTGTTTTTTCACAAATTCCATTTTCAGAATTCACACATTCTTCTCTTTTTTTGGAAATGACTGGTCGAAAGGTAAATGTTGAAGATCCTACTTGACAATCAGTCAATGAGGATTGATATTCATATTTCGATGGAAGCATGGATAATAAAACAACTCCACTTAAATGTTGAGCTCGAAGACCTGGATTTTCACGTCCAGCTCGAATGTTTTCAATGGTCATGGGTTTATGAAGAATGTGTGATACTGTATTTAGTTTGAGAGTTTTGTTGAGTGAATTTAGAATATTTAAAAAATTATTTTTGAAAGCCATTATGATTTTGAATTTCAAATATTTTAAATATAATTGTAAAATAAATAAACCATGTCGAAAATAATCAAAAATATACATACAGGCTGTTGTATTTCGAATGATTTGACCTCCACCTTCCAAAATGCTATTCCATACATCGATGTATCCATGTAAATAATTTGCTTCTCCGAGATGACAAACTTACCCTCCATCAATGATGATCATTTCATCTCGTTCGTGTTGAGACATTTTTTGTGACAATTTTGAAATTGCATTGATCACAATGCTGGGTGTTTATTTTGTAAGCATTTACAAGACTTGAATGATGTCTTTTTCAAAAAACATCTACCATATCTCAGCTATTCGTTTAGTAGAAATCGGCCAAGTCCTCATCAAAGGCATGGTTCTCAAAACTTGATTCATTGAGACCATTCTCTTCAGCCAAAAGAGCAGCGACATTGACATCAAACTTTAACATACAGCCAATACCTTCGAAGGAAGTAACAAACATGTTGCCTTCGTTGGTCGATGAGGAAACAAGGTTCAATGAATTAATTCCAAGCTTTTCATAATTGTCAATCAAATAATCAAGCAAACTTTCAACCTTGACAATGCTTGAGGAATCTCCATAATCCTTCAAATCTTTTTCTCTCAAATACTTGACAGAACTGTCAGCAAAGGTAACCTTTTTGAGTTGATTTTGAGTTTCACAAATAATGAGCTTATCAACCCATCCAGCATTGATTGCATACATGGTTTCATCCAAACCAACAGCTACCTTGTTTCCTTTTGCCATCAAATTAAACAATTCTTCAATGCATTCTCTTTCTTCAATGTATTTGGCATCGAGAATTGCTTCTTGAGCAAGAGAAATGGCTTGGTAGAATCCTGCTTTACCTCCATAGGCGACGTCAACAATGGATAAAATCTTGGTTCTCAATCGATAGTCAAGAACATCGGATTTGAGAGAAATCAATTCATTCTTCAAATCAGCAGATCCAGCCAATACCAATCCATCAACATTGGGTGCATTGAGAGCTTGAGAAATAAACAAGGCATTTGCTTTCTCAGCAATTTGTTTGAGGTATTCATTCTTGGCAATCTCTCTATTGCGAGCAAAACGTTCACGAGATTGACCTCCCTTTGAATGTTTTTTAGGTAAATCCACACTGAACTGATACATAATGGAATGAGTATTACCACGACAAGTACCAAACAAGGCTCCATGTCCAGTAATGACAATCACACCATACTTTTTACCAGCAGTAAAATCTTGCAATTGTTCTCTCAATTGCTCAACATGGAAGCAGTCATCACAATAATACAAGTTACTCTTAATGGAATTCAAAGGAGGTTCAATCATTACGAACAGTTTCTTGAGATCAACGTTGTTGGAATCATTACTGCACGCCTCATAGTCTTCCGCATGATCATTACCATCCAATGAATAATTTCCATTGGAATTCAATAAAGTAGGAACACTCTGAGGATTGACCATACCACAAAATACAGCTAACCCATTAGGAGGAGTTTTAATCTGCTTCAAACGACCTATAATCGTCCTTGTTGCTGTTTCCACGCTCTTCCTGTTAAAGACTCGACTTGATGTTGCTAGCCTTGGTCAACCGATCATTCATTTGAGAAACAACCTGATTCATGGAAGTCTTGGCACTGATGAGCAAGGTAATTACACTGGTTCCGATACCTTTGGCATTCTCCAACTCGGACAATAATTGCTTGTACTTGTATACAGCAATTTGTTCTTGTTGTTTGTTGGAACATTGAGTTGCAACAGATGAAGAAGAGGCTTGTGGTTGGGAGACAGAGAGCATTTTGTGCGTGTGTTGGACTTGGGTAAGATTTTCTTCGTTCGAAAAAAACGAGAGTTTGTTTTAAAATATTTTTTTGGTTTATTTTTGGAGGAAGAGCTTCATTGAATTTTAAATAGAATTTTACGATTCAATTTTGAAAATGACGTACTTTACAAAATTACTTTTATGTGTTGGATCGCAGCTGGCAGCTCTGAAATCATTGTTTTTTCAAATTCTTTCTCTGTTGCTGGAGTGAAACAACCTTTTACAAAAGTAATAGTTCCAAATATGTCACTTGTCATTGAAAAAAATGTTCAAAGCACTTTCATCAGCACCCGAGTCAACCTCTGACTCGTTGAATGAAATGTCTCCCTATTCCAACCCTAGCTATCGTTTCACAATGACTGGTATGTACATTATTTCATGCTATATTCAAAATTTTGACACACGAGAATTATGAACCATCCTAATGATGATGTTGGACAACTCGCGAAGTTGTGGAAGGAAAAGGAATTACAGGTGATCGTGATGGTATGTTTCTTCTTCTTCTTGAATCATCATTTACATTTTTCATCATCATTTTCACAATTTATTAAATATTTTAATGATGAATCATTTTGTTGTTCTACAACAACCAATTTGGAATTTAAAAAAACATGACAATTTCTACTTCAAAATTATGAATGACATTCGGAATGATCATTCCTCACACACAGTGTTTTGTAAACTTTGTGTGAACTCTCCGAATTGCAAAATTCAGAAAACAAAATCAAAGAAGGGAATCAATCCACAATGGAATCAAGTATTTACATTCGAACCCATGTTTCGTAATTCTCCCATGATCATTACTTTGTGGAATTACAACTTGTTGTCAAAATCTGAATTTCTAGGATGTGTTCGATTAGTTCCAATGAGAATTGTCAGAGAAGAGACCTTGTATGATTCATGGTTTCAATTAGAATCTCTAGATACGCCACGTTATAGAAATACACCAATTATGAAGGGAGCACAAATTCGATTACAAATTACATGGACACGATTAATTGATCGAATCGAATTAGTTCATTACGGTTTCGATGAAAAAATTGAAAAGTCGGTTCAACGATATGTGAAGGATACGAGTGGTCGAGGAATTCATTTACGGTTCAAAAATCTTGATACGGATGACATTGAGAGTGCGGAGGGTGTCGTTCCAGATGGACGATCTGCCTACTTTTCAGGTTTCAATTATTTGGAAAGTAATTTAAATCCAACAAGAAATGTCACCGAGTTTACAATCAGTTTTTGGTTTAAATGTGAAGAAGTAGAGAAGGATTTCATCATGCTCAGTACAGTCACTACCAATAAGAGTATCATTTTACAAGAGTACAACTCGAATTTAATTCATCAATTGAACACGGACTCTGCAACGAGTCATTTGGAAAAGTTGTTTATGGCAGACGAGTTCAATCAATCTCCAATCATTACACTCACGACAAGCACGACAAGTACCTCTAACAACTGGGTAAACTCTCCAACTCAAACACCTCGTACTTTGAGTGTTCATGGAATGAACGATGAAAAGAAACTTCGAAGATTAAGTTTAAATTCATTGGCAGTTTTGAATACAAGCTTTAACAAGAAATCGTAAGTTTATGTGACCACAAAGTACTTTGCATTAACATGATTATGGAATTGTCATTATCATGATCATTCATATGAATTGTGTTTGTTATGAATAACAGAGCATCAAAGCCAACGAAAAAGGAACAAAACAAATTGGATGAGGAAATTATTTCAATGAGTGGATTTTCAATTGGTACAAAAGCTTCGGAATTTTATGATTGTAGAGGTCAATCTCTTGTCACAAAGAAGAAAAAGAAACAAAAAACCATCTCTTCCATTTCACCCTCACCTGTTCCAGAAATCTCATCAACCACTAGCAACTCAGATCATGCAAAAACAATTGATTATGAAGTAATATTTGGTGATATCTTGTCAAAAATCACTGATTCAGAGGAAGGTTATGGCTCTGAATTAGGTTCTAACAGTACTCTACAACTCAAAATTTATGATGATGACGACGATGATTCAGTGGAAGAAGAGTTTCCAAAACACCAACTGTTCCTTGAAAAAGAGTGGAATCATTTGGCCTATGTTTACAGTGGTGATAGACTACGAGAGTACATTAATGGCGTCTTAACTGAGGATAAGAAGTGTGATTTTGCCATCTTGGGTTGTGGATTGAATAAGCTTCAGGTAGGAGCATCCAATGATGACTATCGATTCACAGGATTCAAAGGCTGTCTTGACGAAATCATTGTTACCAATTATGCAATGAGCAAACGTGAAATATCCAAGTTGTACAGGTACAAAGATCAATAGAATCAAAATCACTGCTACTTTGACGACGTTTTTTTGGTGAGGCTTGGAAGCTTTTCATTCATGGAGCTTCTATTATTATTAATACTGTCTTGAATCCATCTTGTCTTATCGGTCAAGGTTGGGGATGAATGCACACTACTATTTTTGTTAAAGTATTCTTTCAGATCATTCAGATCTTTAGAAGGGGAAGATGACGATAGTGAGACTTTCTTTGGGTACACTGTCTCAACCGGTGATCGTGACTTCTTTCTATCCTTCTTGAGTTGAGACAAAGTTTCAGACGTTTCTGGAAGATGCCTTTTCAAACAATTTAATTCTTGCTTCATGTTTCTGAGCTCTTTTGGAGTGGTCACTCTGGCTCCATTCTCTAAATGAATGTTGTCAATCACTCGGTCTTTTTCCTCACTCACTCGAGTGAGTATTTCCACTAAGGATTCTTTCTTTTGCAGTTCTGATTCAAGAACGGCCAGCTTTTCTTCATACATGGATTTCAAGGAGGTGATTTCTCCCTTCCTTGTTTCATCCAAGACTTTAATTTGCCGCACAAGGTTTTCAATGTTCTTCAAATAGATGACTTTCTCTGATTTCAAAATTACAGTCTGATTGTTGTTTTGATTATTGAGAAATGATGAGAGGTCCTTGGCAATATGATCTCCAAGAGCCGATGATGCAATGGTTCTCAATTCCCCTTGAATGGATTCAATGGTCTTTCGGACTGCTTGTAGCGCCTCCTCATGTTGTTGGTGTTTGATTTGCTCATTAGGCTCCATTTTGTTGTTGCTTTTGTTTTGCCAATATAATGACGGGTTGAAGGGAGATATTCCACCTCCATGTCTTGAAGCCGGTGTAGGGAGAGGTGAAGATTCATTTGAAGAAAATTGCGATGTATCACTATCCTCGTTTTCATCTCTACTACTTGCCATAAATCCCTTCATACTAGAATAGCTAGGCTTTTCTCGACTGGTGTACTGACTCGTCATGATAGGACGTGAGTGATTTAACCGCAAACGCTACAGAATACCATGCGCGCGTGCATAGAAGTACTACTAAGGCCCAGTAAGCAAAGTCAAATTTTTTTATAAAGTTCCTGTTCGTTGCATCGGAACAGAGCTCGACTGTTATATGAGGAATACGATCACGGAAGCAATGATGAGGAATACGATCAATAATATGTATTAAGAGTATCACACACATAGTGAAAGAATTCAATTAATTGTATTCTTTTTTGATGAATTTGGCAATTGTTTGAAGGTTAATATTGCTAGTACCTTCGTAAATCTTTCCAATAATGCAATCTCTGTAGAATTTTTCAGCACAGAATTCCTTTGTGAAACCAACTCCACCCAACCACTCAATACACTTGGTTGCAACATTTCCAGCAACTGTGGAGTTGTGATGTTAGAGTAAAATAGTTGAGTTAAAAATCAATAGAATTACGAAACAAACCTTCAGATGAATAGTATTTTGCCATAGCAGCCTGTTTAGTAAAATTCTGTCCTGCTTCTTTCATTCTTGCAGCATTATACACCATGAGTCTTGCTGCCTCAATTTCAACTGCTGCTCTTGCGTATTGGAATTCCATACCTTGGAAGTCTGCAATGGCAGTATTGAATTGTTTTCTTGATTTGAGATATGGGATGGTGTAGTCGAACACACCTTGAGCTAATCCAACCATTTGAGCAGCTAAATCACATGATTAGTAGTAGAAAAGGCATGATTAGTAGTAGGAGTAGGTCGTGTCATAAATGATTCACCAACTTGTGAATTCACAAGACTTACCAATTCCAATACGACCTTCATTGAGGGTTTCAATAGCTAATTTATATCCTTTTCCAACTCCTCCGAGAATGGAATCTGGACCAACAACACAATCCTCTAAAATAACTTCACATGTAGAAGATGCTCGAATACCTGATCAAAGTGACAACGGTTATCATGCTGCTCTATGGTACAACAAACACTTACCCAACTTGTCTTCTTTCTTTCCAATTTTAAGTCCTGGATTTTCTCTATCGACGAGGAATGCAGTAATACCTGTGATGGTGAATCATATAATTCAATTTCGAGAGTTTGTGAATAATAACACATTCAAAATAAAGGAATAATAACAAGAGTATGCATGTTCTCTTGTCCATCTCTGACTACTAAACTTACCCTTATATCCTTTAGAAAAGTCAGTATTTGCCATCACAATATAGAAACTTGCTTCTTGTGAAGAAGTAATCCAACATTTGGTTCCATTCAAAACATAGGATCCATCAGACTTGACATCAGCTCTTGTTTTTAAAGCAAAAGCATCACTTCCAGATGAAGCTTCCGACAAACAAAAAGATCCCAATCCCTTTGAAGCAAGCAATGTCAAATACTTGTCTTTTTGTTGCTTGGTTCCAAAGTTTGAAAGTAAATTATTAACAAGAGTATTCTGAACATCGACAATCACGCTGATTGCAGGATCACATTTGGCCAATTCTTCAATAGCGATGATGGAAGAAGTAAAGCTTTGACCACTTCCTCCATATTCTTCGGGAATTTCAATACCCATCAATCCAACTTCAAATAACCGATCTTTCAATGCTGGATCTAGCTTGGATTCAACATCCATCTTATGAACGAGTTCCCATGGCATGTTATGTTTGACAAAGTCTTGAACTAGACTTTTCATCATGGTTTCATCTTCGGTAAAATCAAATAGAGGACTCTTTTGGGATGATGAAGCCAATCGATGTTGCTCTTGTTGTTTCAATGATGAAATTGCTGAGAAAACGAAGGACTGTTTTTTGGAGAGGCAACTTGAATGAGAGGAGCAGCTGCTAGCAAGAGAAGTTGTTGTTCGTCGTAACATTTTTTTATCGGATATTAAATGATTTGACAACGACATGAAATCAATCTTACAATTTGCCTTATTGATTCTATGGGAATTATGGATGGTTATGATTGCATTAATGTAATCTCGGTCACAGTTCTTGCGGTACAATAATGCATGTATTAAATTAAGAAAAAAAATATGCAAAAATGATGAGCTCACATTTAGAAGAGAAGCGCGCGGCATTGCTGGGTCTTGCACCAAAAAGTATGTACACTTGTTAAATATTATTATTGTATTTAAATTATGAATTTACTTTTAATGTTTGTTGTGGATTTTTATTCCGATCAATCATAATTGATATCTTTTCCGATTCCCAAATCATCATCAACAAAATTTTCATCATCGCCATACGATAATAATAATAATTCTATGAATTACAGATGATAAATCTAAAAGTGAAAGCCAAAAAGGTTCATCCTCTCGCAAACGAAGCAATTCCAACACAAATTCATCATCAACCACTTCTTCCACAACCAGTGCATCGGGCTCGGGTAGAAAACGGAACAGTGCCAATAGCAGTAGCACAACCAATTTACAATCTTCACTTACTTCATCCAATAGCAATGCCTCTCTTTCATCACTCTCCTCCACAAATCCCAATATCCCTTCCGTTTCTCCTCCTATTGGATCTAATTTACAAGTTTCCCATAACTCGGGAACTTCTATTACCATTAGTCTGATACAAACACCACCCATTTCGAGCTCTGCAAGTACAGCATCTACAAGTAGCAACTCCATGTCTGCTTCCGTAGGATACAACAACAACAATATGGTCCCGAGCAGTGTTTCTGTTGCTTCATCGTTCAACCAACTTTCAACCGTATCGATACAACCATCTGCGCCTGTGGTTGGAAGTGGACGGCTTGCTACACCACCTTCCACTACATCAACTATAACGAGCTCATCTTCGCTTGTGAGTAATACACAACATTTGAACCAGGATGTGCATTCGATATTCCCTCCTCCATCAACAAATTCTCAACCTCCCATTCCTGTTATATTACCAAAACTTGTTACACCACCGTTGTTAGGAGCAAATGACAATGAAAGCACAACAGCTGTAACAATCGATACGAACATGAGTGCTTCCGATGATGGTGAGGAGAGTACTTTTATTGAAGAAGATGATGACGAATCATATACTGATGAAAGTGATGATGAAGAAGATGAAAATTTTGACGACACGGAAGAGATTGTTATTGTAGATGATGACTTTTTTGAAAAGAATTTAGAAAACGTTCCAGTTCAAGAACAAGCTCAAATCATACAAAAGAATATCAATTCGGAACACGTACAATTCTTACATACTGTCACAATGATTCCGATAACTACCTCTGTTCCTAAATTAAAAAAACAATTAGGAGCTGCTGGTTTTAGCAAGAAGCGAATCACAAAGAAAAAGACAAATCCTTCTTCAATGCCTTTAGAACAATTCTTTAAGAGGCTTAACACTGAACAATTAATCAAATATAGAAGATATCATAATATTAACTCAGTTACAGGAGCAAGTAGCCGAGAAGAATTAGAGGCAGCTGCTATTAACCATTTCAAGAATGAATGGCGTTTTGTTGGGGAAAATAGAGTTATTTCACAATTTCTTCACAGATTGAATACAGCTATTCCCAGACTGCGAAATGCTAGCAGCGTGCTTCAGCATCTAAGTGACCTATGATGTTTCAATTTGATACTAAGATCAACTGATTGTAGATAGATACCAAAACCTCTAGTGAATAATAAATTATCTCAGTAACTATTTATTTTTGCTTTTCGTGTTTCTTCTTTCTCGTTGCAAAATGATTCGTTCAATTTTTGTTCTGCAATCAGAGTTTGCTGGAAAATGATCTAATTCATAATAGTGAGGTGCAAGTTCGAGAAGCCATTCTCCTTCAATTTCTGTCACCGTTCTGACATATTGCTTGTTTGTCAATACGAATTCGTCGTAAAGGACCCACTCTGGAGCATGATTCAAAGTGGTTGATGGATGCAAGGCAACTACCTGGTTATCCTTCACAGTACAGTAATGATTAGATCGATCCTTAAATGCAACATTCATGAAAAATCCAGAAACAAGGGCCTTTCTAATGTTTCGATAGTATTCTGGAGAGCCTGTGTCGGTACTCACTCGAGGAATTCCTGACTTGACCATCAATTGATCCAGTTGTTTTCTCACACTCTCTGCTGATCTAAGAGTTCTATAGTTGAGATAATTATCATAACACCACTTCTTGTCGCACTTGTTTGCCACAAATGCATGGAATGTGTTAAGAAGAGTTAGATGATCTCCATCGGAATGTTGGAATTGAGCTTTGGCACTGTCAGCCTCACGTTGTTGGCCTTTTGGTCTCACAAATGGAGTTGGCGAAGAAAGCATGGCCACAATCGTACAAATTTCGTTAGAGCAGTTGAAATCTGGAGCCACTAGCAACAGTTTGGCCAATTGTGGATCAAGAGGGAACAAACTCATTCGATCTCCCAGTTCTGTCAATTCTCCTTCATCGTCCAAAGCTCCCAAGTAGTGTAAAAGTTCCAAAGCTCTCATCAAAGTCTCAGGAGCAGGTGGATCCATAAAATCAAAGTGAACTAAATCATCAACGCCTAACTTTTTCAATTGCAAAACAACCGTTCCCAAATTACTTCTCAAAATTTCTGGGTACGTTTGTTCATCTAAATCATTGAAAGCTTGTTCAGTGTATAAACGAAAACATTTTCCAGGTTGAGTTCTTCCCGCTCTACCTGCTCTTTGTTTAGCACTGGCCTTAGAAATTGGTGTCACAAGCAACGATTCTACTCTTGTTCTTGGATTATAAATTTTTTGTTTGAAGAATCCTGGATCAACGACGTACACGACTCCATCGATGGTCACTGAAGTTTCTGCAATATTGGTTGCAACGACACACTTTCTACCTCCAGGTGGAGCTTCCTTGAAAATACGTTGTTGTTGTTCAGGTGGTAAAGTACTGAACAGAGGAACACATTCCAACACTCCAATATTTCTATTTTCAGCTCTCATGTTGTTCACCTCTTGTGTGAGTTGTTCACATGCAGATTCAATCTCTTCTTGACCTGTTAAAAAGAGTAAAATATCACCCTTTTCTTCGGTTAAGTGAATTTGAAGGGTGGTTCTAATAGCAGCTTCAAAGTAATCTTTTTCTGCGCTTTCAGTATAGAAAATTTCAACAGGGAATGTTCTACCAGGAATGTGCATGACTGGAGCAGATTCAAAATAGTCTTGGAATTTACCAGAATCCAAAGTAGCACTCATGACTACCAATTTCAAATCCTTTCTCTTTTGCAATAATTCCTTCAATAAACCCATCAAAATATCTGTGCTGAGAGTTCTTTCGTGAGCTTCGTCCAAAATAATCACTGAATATTTGCTTAATTTAGGATCTAACATGGCTTCTCTTAAAAGCATACCATCGGTGAGATACTTGAGAATTGTTTTTTCTGAAGATTTGTCTTCAAAACGAATGGAATAACCAACTTCATTACCCAAATCAACGTCCATCTCATCAGCAACACGTTGAGCAACAGACATGGCAGCAACTCTACGAGGTTGAGTACAAGCAACTCCTTTTCCATCTTTTGCATATCCGGAATGAACAAGGAATTGTGGAATTTGTGTAGTCTTACCAGAACCTGTTTCACCGACCAAAAGAACAATTTGATTATCTTCAACTAATTTGACAAAGTCTCTTTGAGCCTCAAAAACTGGTAATAATCTTCTCTTTTCATAAATTGAATAGTATTTGTCACTGTATGGTTGTCCAGTAAAGGGATTAGTCTCAGCATCACTTCTTGTGGATGTTCTTGTGGTCTTTTCGGTGTAATCCTCTGTGGTGGTATTGTAATCTATTCTCTTCTTCTTTTCAAAGGATCTATTGCCTCCAGTGTTGTATCGATTGTTACCATACGTGTTATTCGGTCGGTTGTAGCCTCCTTTTCGGTCCGAAGAGTTGCTGTTATTATTATAGGAACCTCTTCCTCCTCGGTTACTGTAGCCTCCCGATGACGACGATGACGCAGAGAATCGTTGGTTATTGTTGTTGTTACTGCTGTAATTATCAAAATTTCGTTTACTCATTTTTTTTGAATCAATGAATTCTTGAATCCATTCTTTGAACCTGTTGTTCAACGTCGATGATGGACGTCAATGGTTTTGAGGTAAGGTAAAATAAATTGGTAGGATTTGTGGAGTGTAAAGTGTTCGTGAGGAATGGACAGAGCATGAACGATAGCGTCATTGTTGTTGAGATGTGTTTGAAGTTGAACAGTCTTGTCGTGGTATTTACACAAGACTACCAACGAATGGTCAATATTTGAAATTGTCCATTGAGAGCACAAGTGATGAGTATTTTCATGTCGCCAACTCCAGTAGTCATCACTGCCTGAATTTTCAAAGCTGTTAGAAGGATCATCGTGATAAATGTTCACGTGGAAGGTGTTGTGTTGGTTGAGAGTGAATTTTCCCTTAGAAAATACTACAAAGGGATAGAAATTTGTAGATCCAGATTTGTGAAATGATAATGTATGAAAGACTTCAAACCTGTCTACCAATACATTGTCAGAATTATTCAAGTTAATATTCATGTCAAATATGCCAACTCCTTCCGTGACAAGAGTATCAAATCCAAGATTCTTTGGCA
The DNA here is from genome assembly GCF_003324165.1 of Naegleria lovaniensis. Classification (NCBI taxonomy): domain Eukaryota; phylum Heterolobosea; class Eutetramitea; order Acrasida; family Naegleriidae; genus Naegleria; species Naegleria lovaniensis. Next base: position 222,872 of record NW_025407857.1, on the reverse strand, counting down.
ATATTGTACTGTCGTTCTGCTCTTCATGCTGTATAAAGCGAATATTGCCTCCAATTGCAACAAATCTGGGAATATACAGATAGGTCGTACTATTTGGTTTGAAATATTTGATAACACATTCCTTTGCAATCAAATACCATGGAATAACAATATAGAGATTCTCGACCTTCCCATTCACCACATGGTGTGGTGTTACTTGAAAATCTTTCACATAAAGATTATGAATTTTCATGGAACCACAAAAAAAGCATCCGCTTATAGACTCGTAACTAAAGTATTTGTCCCATTCCAACAGCTTCATCGAAGATTGAACTAGTAAATTTAAAAAGTAATCCGATGTAAAGAATAATGTTCCTGCTATCAAGGCAATTATAGTAACAAATAATTGAAAGAGATCTCTATTGGTAGGAAAATTCCCTCTAATTCTATTCATTAGCCACGATGATGACTTGAGAGAGAGAGGCTTGTGGGAGGACTCCTCTCTTTCACTTGGTTTGTTTTCATTGATGAGAGCAATACTGCTAGTTGTGAATGACCGAGTACTGCTACTAGAATACTTGTCTGTTTTCATATCATGCAAGCTATTTCTGTTCATATTTTCACTAATAATTGAACACATCGGAAGCGACAGCCTTGAATTCAGAAAAGCATCGTGCTGTTGTTTCCACAAGCAAGATCTCATTGATTCAACGGACCCACAAATTTTGCTTCTCCTTCTCCAAAGCAAATTCAACATCTTTAAAAGCTACAGCAACATGAACGAAAATAAATATATTTTTTGTGAAGGCCATTGGCGAGCATTGAATAGGACTCGGCACACAGTTCATTTGCTTACAATTTCTCAACTTTAAAAATAAAACATCCATTAAAAAATTTTCAAAGTTGTGTTCTGATCAGGTCATCATCATTACGGATCGCATCATCTTGATCACCTTCCTTTACATTTGAAAAAGACATAGATCATCATCATCATCATGGACGCAATTGTTAATGCTATCCTTCAAGCAAAGAAGAAGGATTTGGACGATCTTCAAAAGAAATTGGAGATGAATATTGATAAAATCAGACAATTTGGAGGACACATCTCCAATGCTCTCAAGGCTTTGAGACCTGATGAAAACTCTTTGGGTATTACATATTTACTCTTTGCAAAAGCTTCATTGCCAAAACTTGATGAATCTTTTTTGAACGAGGTTGAAGGTTTTGTTGTTGCTCTTGATGGCGAACAAACAAGAAAGGCTGCCAATAGATTTGTTTATGTTACCAATAGATATATGGAGCTGTGTAGAGACAATAACTTGGCTGTCAGAGGTTTGAGAACACTCCAAGTTGCTGTTCAACGATTCCGAAAGTCTTCTGAATTTTTGACACCAGTTCACAGTCAACTTTTGTTGTTGTGTTTGAAGACAAAGAACTACAAGATTGGATATAACTTGATCGAGAACAAGATCTTTGATGTGGACACAGACATTACTGGTCTTACTCCAAGAGATATGTTATTGTATTATTACTATGGTGGTATGATCTATATTGGTATGAAAGAATTTTCCAAGGCATACACATTCTTTGATAATGTAAGTAAGGACCTTTGTATCTTCGACTTTGTTGAGGTAACCTATCATTTCATTCACAGGCAATGCAAATTCCTGCTCTTGCTTTGAACGCCATCATGGTTGAAAGTGCAAAGAAGCTCGTTTTGGTGTCACTCTTAGTACACGGTAAATATTTGGGTATTTCCAAGAATGCTTCAAACTTGGTCCACAGACACATGAAGACCTTCTGTCAAATCTACATTGATTTCGCAACTGCTTTTGAACGCGATGATGTGGACAAAGCCTACAAGATTTTGAACGAACACAATCAAGCAATCAAGGATGACAAGAACCTTGGCTTGATGAAGCAATGTCTCTCTGCCCTTCACAGAAGAAACATTCAAAAGCTCACTTCTACTTATGTCACATTGTCATTGGTTGATATTGCTAAAGCTGCTCGTTTGAAGGATGCAAAGGAAGCAGAACAACTGTTATTCAAGATGATCGACAACGGTCAAATTAATGCCAGAATTAACCAAGTTGATGGAATGGTTACATTCGAAGAGGATACTGAATCTTCTAATTTTGCTTCACCTTTCACCAACCAAACTCTTGACAGAAGTATTCAAAGAACAATTAATTTCACAAAACGTTTGAAGAAAATGGATGACGAAATTTCTACTTCGACAGCTTATATTGTTCGTTCATTTGGTTTGAGAGAAGAAATGTTCGACTTGGAAATGATGAAAGGAGGCTCCAGAGGTCAAAGAGGAATGGGTGCTGCTCGTTTAATGGAGATGTGGAGATAATATGTGAAATAAACCTTTTTGTAAATTCTCTGTTTTGGTGGTGCTTCTGAATTGTAAAGATTTGTAAACAAAAATCGGTTACGGCACTTGGGAGGCCCCTAGTTGTTTATTTGAATTGGCTTTAAATGTACTCGGCTGTGCTGCGAATGAGGGTCGTTCCTCAATGATGCTGGCGGCGTTTTGGTTCTAGAATGGGTTAACACTGGGTCGTTAGTAATTGAAATTGGGTTGTTGTCGCCACAAAAGTGATCAAACAGGTCCTTCTCTAGGTCATCGATATTTCCCAACTCTAAAGCATTGCCAAGAGGGATCTTCTTGGTTGAGGCCGACTTTCTCCCTTGTTGAGCACCTAGTATAGGGTGGGACTGGGGGCTGATATGATGGAGTTTAGGAAGAGCTTTGATTGGAGACAGACAGCCAACGTTCGTTGTTTTTGGCTGATCTAACGCACTAAAGCCGTTCTTAACAGAACTTCGAAGAGTTAAATTGGACTTGCTTTTCCTTGTCTTTACACCTTTTTCTCCTAAAAGTCGTGGCGATGATGTGGAGTCATCATGTATTAGATTGTCTGAAAATGAAGAAGGGGCTCTATTGAGCTCCTTTTTCTGAGATAAAAATTGCTTTCCCACAGGCTCGTTTTCTTGGTCGATGTTTTCCTCTATAACCTCATATTGAGATTTCGCGTGATAGTTATCTGTTGGTTGTAGATGTCTCAGTTTTTGGCTAGAGACTGGCTTTTTCTTTTCATACGTGTTGGAATATGGTAGTTTGTTAAAGTTAGTTTTAGTAGGAACTGGTTTTGGAAGTGGCAATTTTTGAAGGTGCACTTCACTTAATTTCGGTTTTCGCTTCTCAGTCCTTGACTGCGAACGAGATGTATCCTCTTCGTAATCTCTCCCTCCTTGTCTTGACCGTACTCTCTTGTTGGGTTGTAATATTGACATATCAAATTCTGGTTGTTGGTAGTCATCCACTGATTCCAAACATCCTGTCATCATTTCAGAAGGTTTTGTTATCACCTTTTTCTTTCTTGCTGTATTTACATTTTCCTCACGGTGTTCCAAATAATTTACAGTTTGAAGTACATTTCCTTTGCTTGTTGATGAGCCGAGTATCGGCTTCTGTATTGTTTCAACAGTAGGCTCAACTTGATATCTTCCAATGTCAATACTTTCAAAAAACTTGTGATTTAAACAATCTGTCGAAGTAAATCTTTCTTTGGGGTCAATTTTTAAACACCCTTTCAGGAATAATAAACCACTTTTTGAAACTTTTCCCAGAAATCGTCGTTCCAAACCTTCACAGGCTGTCATGTCAGGGAATTTATAACCGTTGAACATTGGGTTTTTGAAGAACATTTTTGTTTGCTCTTTAGTAAGCGGTCCAAGTAATTTTTGAATAAGGTAGAGTTGATCTATTTCAGAATGACCTGGGAATAGTGGTTTGCCAGTCAGCAGTTCAGCTAAATAATTATTACAACCCCCATTTTCAACCACTTGGAGATTTCATGTAAACTTACCCATAATGCATCCAATTGCCCAAATATCCACCTCAGGCCCATAGTGTTTACACCCAAGCAAAAGAGACGGACACCTGTACCACCTAGTCGCAATGTAATCAGTAAATTCAGTTTCTTTCTTGGGTATCGTTCGAGCAAAACCAAAATCAATTAGTTTGAGCTGTTTGTTGCTATTAATCATTATATTTTCCAGTTTGATGTCTCTATGAATAACTTGGTTTTCGTGACAGTACGCTATTGCTTTGACCAATTGAAACATATACAGTTTGACGATATCTTCAGGAAACCCCTCTGGTTGTTGCGATAAATGCTCCAACATGTTCATTTCATAAAACTCAAATACCAGATGAAGTCGCCCACGTTTCCTGAAAACATCTTTAAGCGTTATTATATTTTCATGTTTGAGAGATTTCAATAATTTAACCTCTCGCATTGTTGTTTTCCGAACAATCTCATCTTTTTCTGCTTGCAATCATTCAACGTTTCGTAACTTGTACTACTATTAGAAACTTACGATCATTCTCTTTGAATTGTTTGATGGCAACATGTTCTCCGCTCTCTCTATCCCTGCACTTTAATACAACTCCGTACGTTCCTGTTGATCGTGGTTGCGAGATAATCAATTATTATTGGGTGATGATAATTATTAAAGAAATTATGATGATCAATACATGAAATCATCGACAATATATTGAACTCTCCTTATCCAAGACTAATCATCTTCCTTACCTTCTCCGATCTTATCAATGACCTCATAGCGGTCCATATTTTTTACAGTTTTTAGCGCGAACTCTTGACTTGAAAATTCTTAATAAGGGAGTCTTTTCAATCTCTCAAAATTCCTCGCTACCTGAAGGCAAAAGATCGTAATGAGAGAAAAACACAATATCATCCATTCATAGAACCTTTGGACATACCTCTCATCATTCTTCTCAATGCTTTGCAAGGAATGATGTGTTTGGAAGAGATATTATTGGAAACGGATCAAGAACGATCTATAGAGAAAATCAATTTAGTTTGGAGAGTAGTAGCAGTGATGATGATGATAGTGATTCATCCTCATGCTCTTACGGAGGTGGTTGTTCTCGTTGTGGACGAGGTTCACATTCTGCTTCGAATTGTTATGCCAGAACAGATGTTTACGGAAATAGACTTTGAAACCTATGTGGATCATTCTTTTAATTAACGTTCTTAACAAGCAAAACAGACACGATCTCATGTGGTTGAACTTTCCTCTAATTGAATAATGATGAATTTTATTAGTATGCAGCTTCCCAACCCTATCAGAAAACCCTTCTACCTTAGTTCCAAGTGTCGTGATGCGTTTACTCGTCACCAAAATAACAAGTCAAAAAAATTTTACGACAGTTTTATTGGATTCGTCGTTGTACAATTATTATCCTCGAGCCTTCTTTGTTTAATTTATTATCAATAATACCTATCATACAATAGGGTTTATTACCTGAACAGTATCGGACTTGAATATTTCATTGTTGTATTAAATTATTTATTTCAAATTATATATAATTTTCAAGATGGGTCAAATTGTCTCACAATATGTGTTTGCTCCTCCAAAACCAACCTATGATGAACATCATCCATATCCCGTAACTTTTCTCACAACAAAATCAAAAAAGATGATTCCTTGCTATTATATGAAGGCAAACAAGGACACTCCAACCACCATTATTTATTCTCACGGAAATGCTGCTGATATAGGCGCTATGGTATGTTGAAGGAACGAGTGTCAGAGGAATTAATTGTTTTTCTTTATTTTCGTCTGTTCAGTTTGATTTTTTGGTTGTATTGCGTGATTATTTGAATGGTAGGTTTTTAAAAGAGTTTAGATGATGTCACACACATACTCGTGTAAAACTTGGCCAATCATTGATTAGTGAACGTACTTCATTACGAATATGTTGGTTATGGACTTGCAAATCAATATCAACCATCGGAGAGTGGTAAGTCATACTCACAGTCATAACATTTTACAACTCATCAAAAAACCTGTAAAGATACGTATGAGAGCGCTGAAGCTGCATATGAATATTTAACAAAAGCTCAAAAGGTGAATCCAAAAGACATTGGTAAGTTTTAAAACATTGAGCTGCGTGATAGAGATTGCATGAATTTCAGTAATATTCGGAACGTCTGTAGGAAGTGGTCCGTCATGCTATTTAGCAAATAAGTATCCTATTAAGGGTCTTATTTTAGAGTGTCGTAAGTTGTTTGCATTAGATCAAAATGTGACATTTTCAACTTAACATAATTAGCATTTGTATCGTAAGTTTATATTTCTCTATGAGGAATGAATTACTATGTTTTTCAAAAAAGAATTTGTCGTATTGTTTCACAGAGCGTATTTTTGAGACCTGTTGATATGTTTTGTAACATTAATAGAATTCCAAATGTCAAAGCTCCTGTAATCAGTAAGTTGTAAAAATTACAATTTCATATTTACATTGTTTCTTTGCATAGTTTTCCACGGAACAAACGACGATGTCGTCCCTTACGATCATGGAAAAGAACTATATAGTAACGTGCAAAAGCAGTATCAATATAAATTCATTTCTATTGAAAATGGATCTCATCATGACATCATTGAGAGGTTAACACTTAAAACATACATTCAAACGCTAAGAGGATTCCTTGCTTACTTGGATAATTCAAATCAAGAAAAACCATCTCAATAACACATAATCACAATATTGTACATATAACCTAATGAAGTTTTTTGTGAAACATTTATCTAGTTCATTCCTCTTTTGTTTCTGGATTGGCATATTTGTGAATTGTGGACTCGGAAAAATTCTTGGATATAAAATCTTTCATTGGAGACAATAATGGAGCTCGAACTACAATCTTCTTTCCTGAATTTGGATGGTGGAAAGAAATCTTGTACAAATGGAACAAAATATGGTTGACATTGTGAGATCGTGAAATTGCGTAGGGAATTCTGTTGTCCACTTGATCAAAGTACAACAAATCCCCAAGCATTGGAATTCCATATGTTGCCAAATGAGAGCGCACCTGTTGTACGGATCCGGAGGGAATAGTTATGGAAACCAATGCAACACTCTTTTCCTCATTAAGTTCCAATACGTTACAAACGGTTTTGATATCCTTCAATACTTTGACGTTTTTCATCAACTCGTCATGCCTGTTTGCTTTCTGTGCGACCATCTTGTTTGTACTTGCATGTTTGACCAACTTGACAGCTCCTTCCATTGTTATTGTTTTGTTTTTGGCTGCCTTTTCCATCTTTTCAACAAAGTCATCATGATCTTTGGACAAGTCAATCCAGCCAGATGTATCCAAATTCTCATGTTCTTCCAGCTTTCCAACGAGATCCATATCGTCGTCCTCTTCGTATTCCACAAAATCTTGCAAATTTAGAATGTCTGGCAGTCCTTCTTGTTTTAACTCTGAGGCCGTCACTTTCTTAATTCCATATCTTTGCAGCAATTCTTCCTCTGATAATGTTGCTAGATAAGCGTCATCCTCTTCATCCTCTAAAAATTCTTCCATAAAAGCATATGGATTCAGCTTTTTCTTGAGAGCTTTGACGTCCGTAATTGCGCATACAGCCAAATATTGTTTGCCCATATCAGAGTTCTGCTCAAATTGTTCGCTTAATTTTTGGTTGGAATACGAGTTTTTTCCACAAATCAAAATACCTGACATTTGAGTTTCTAATCTGTGAGCAAGATTCACTACAAGTGGAAGAGATGATTTGGTAGATTTCTTTTTTGACTTTTTATCCTCTTCATATTTTTTGGTGCAGTAATAGCGAATCGCATTAATCATTGTTGTCTCTTCAGGATGAGATTTACTAGCATGAACAGTATATCCAAAAGGTTTGTTAACAACAATAACATCTTCATCCTCGTACAGTACATGTATAGGTATTGATGGAAACTTTTCTTGTTCTGATGTGATAATATGTGTATTGATAGGTCTATTTTCAAGATAAATTTCAAAAATTAATGCTGTATCTGACATTACATCTACAAGTTAATCGATGTTGTGAATAAAATTATTTTCAATATCCATAACCATACCATTAAACTTTACAAATTTTGTATCTTCATTGCTTTTCTTATTATTAATTTTTACGTGTCCATTGCTCAACAAAAATTGAGCATATTCTCTGCTGATTGGAAGTAGTTGACTCAATAATTTATCAATTCTTATTTTCTCATTTAATATTAAAGAGTCTTCCACATGTGCTTCCACAGCAAATTTAACAATTTTTCTTTTTCCTTCAATAACATCATTTTCACCACTTTTATCGAAATATCGGATTTTGCACAATGATAGCACATCAACAGGCTTTTCTCTTTTACTTGAATAGCTTTTTGCATTATTTTCTGTTTTCATGAGCCATGTATTTAAACATGGATTTGTACAAAAAATAGTGTTATTACGAGTGAAGCACGGATGATGATGTGATGGATCAAGAAGCACTCGTTTACGACCCAATAACACAAAGGCCCGAGAGAAGAGAACGGAACAACGTTGCATTTTTTTCAATCTGGGAGCGTACGAAAAAATGGAAAGAAAGGATCAACTGTTTCTGACCTTACATTGGATGAAAGAGGTTTGTAAGGCTTACTATTTGATATCAAAAGCAAAATCATCTTTGGATGTTTTAGAATTTGATTGATTTGATTAAATACAAGGAAAATAATGAGAGTTCATCTTTAAGAGAGAAAATAGAGAAGGAGTATCAAGGCAGAATGATGGAATTAGAGAAAGCCTTGGTTGATCTTAAGAGACAACTTGAGATGAAGAATTCGGAAATGGAGAGATGTTCAATGACATCTTCAAGGGTGGTGGATACGCAATTGGAGAATTCAAAATTAATGGATATGAACAAGAAGTTATTGGAGAGAGTTTCTGATTTGGAATTGAGATGGAATCACGTTGCGGAAGAAGACGAACAGGTGATTAAGGATGTTGAAAGCACAATGGAGAAAAAACTTGCTTCTCTTGAAAAAACTGTAATGAATCCTCTAGTCTCTACTCTAAAGGAAAGTGAAGCCAATAACGCCAAGCTCGTTTCCTACTCTCAGAAATTAAAGAGCGAAAGGAATGATTTGAGAAAAAGAGTGTCTCAACTTCTCAGCCAGGTCAATGTAAAGAATGAAGAGAATGAAAAGCTGCACATGGAGTTAACTCAAATTCAAAGTAAGCATGAGGAATCTATCCAAAAGTTAAAATTGCAATACGAGCAAAAGGTGAGTTGGTCGTTTTGTTGAGAACACTGGCAAGCATAATCAATAATTCCTCTATTGACAATCTAGATTTTACAACTTAACACAAAAATTAACGCTGAGAGAAATGCATCCTACTCAAATGGAGGTCAAACAGCGATTGATATGTACAAACGAAAGCTACAAGCGGCAGAACTACAAATTAGAGAGCTTAAAAAGTCAGTTGGAGGTGGAACTCCGCAAAGAAAGTAGCCAAGTTTTCAATCCTGCACAGCAGCAATATAATAGGTGAGATAACTCTTGTCTGTCTCTTCAACTCCACTGGTTTCAAGTTTAACATCCATGATTAAGGCATGGCCGTCAATAAAAATGCAATCCACATCAGTCGGATTGGTGACATGAGCATGAAGGAATCTAGAAAGAGATTTCAATCTGACAGTAATTTCTGATGTATAAACTTCATTCGTATTCATACCTTCTCTCCTCACAGTTAATCCCTTGTAAATTGTTCTAATTGACACTAGAGTACTATTTACCACTAATCGGAGTTGACCTGAAGGTGAGCCTGCAACATCTACGTTTCCATTGTGTGTAGACTTCATTTTGTCAATTACGGATTTCATTTCTTTCAATTTGGGTAGACTTAGCATGAGAGGATTGGAACAAAATTGAGAGTAATCTGGTTCCACAATTCTAGCTTGAATTTCTTCAAGTTGTAGGACTCGAATAGGAACATCCTGTACTACCTGTACAACATTGGATGTCTCCTTTTTCGATACTTGTGTTCTAATTTCAAAAGATAAATATGCAACATCATGCTTTCTTGTTAATTTCACAATGGTGGAAAGCGCATTGGTACCAGTTTTTAATGCTGATGCTAAATTCTTTAGGTGTACTTCAAATGCAATTTCGTTTCGGATCTTGGAAGACACTTTCATTTCCGAAAATAATGCCTGTGCTACAACTGTTCCGTACACTTGAACATTCTCACCATCGGATTGTTTTGAGACGAAGAGAATTTTAGATTTGCTGAGACGAATGAGACCATTTTTGTCCACTTTCTCGAGCGCTTGCACAATGTTCAGGAAGAGCTTTTGATTGATCAGGGTGGCTTTGAATCTCATTTTTTTTTGATTAATTATTTTAAAAAATTGTCAGCCTTTCCAGAAGCCGGTGGAAACTGAGTTTGTTTGAAATGAAATGTCGTTAGTTGGGCTTGGCGCCAAAAAAATTACAAAGTTCGTTTAACAAAATAAAAATGGCCAAGAAGAGGAAAGCTTCAACAGCAAAAGGATCCAGAAAGAATGCAGCGAGCAAGATTGATCAGTTACTCATCGAAATGTCGAAAAATTACACTCCTCCCCCTCCGGAGGTGTTTGCAGAAGTTGAGGATAAGTGGGTCAGAGTTAAAGTAAGATTGATGAATTGGGAAAACATGGGATTTCAGCTCCGGGTGAGGGAATCGACTAACCTTTATACAATTGAACAAAAAATCAGGGAAAGGCATGGAGGTAGTATCACAAATGTAGTATTTTGGAAAGATGGTGTGAGTCCTGAAAATGAAATCGGAAACAAACCTGGAGATTTAAATAACACTCTCCGATCGATATTTCAATTTAATCAACAAGCCGGAAGATATCTCGTAAATGATTCTAAGAATGATGGTCCAAAAATCAAGTTGCAACAAGAAGATGAAGGTAATGAAAATCCAATGTCTGCGAGAAGCAGTAAGAAATTTGATTTAACCGAGGAAGTGATCGAGGAAGAATGCGACTATGAATGTACGATATTTTACGACTTTACTCCATTTGAGACTGATTGTCCACTTTTGCAAAACTCGCCTCGCTTAGCAGAACTTAATTCAGCTGAAAATTCCAGAGTCACCCAAAGGAGATGAATTGAAGAATGAAAAGAATTACCTTACAGCATCATTCAATGGAAATTCAAGCACAAGTACCTATTGTGATAGCTAACCATAAGCTATCCAATGTCTAGGTGGTGATGAAACAAATACAAGTGCAGCAATAGTCAAATAAAAATTGCAAATAAAGTATTTATATAACTGGTCCATAATTTACAAAATACAGACCTTAAAAAAGTGTAGCAATATTTACAATACCAAAGGAGTAGTTTAATTCTGCCAATGATGCTAGAGTCTAGAATATCTTTCTCTTTTTATCATACAGAAACACTCCTACCAAGCAGACCACAAATCCATACGTCAAAATAATTAAGGTCGACGTTATTGTTTTGGCATCTATTGTTTGGAAGGAAAGATTAATTGCTCCTGTCAAGAGGTTAGCAAACAAAAACGAAAACAGTGGATTAAAATTCATGGCATCTCTAACAACGGAGGTATATGAAGATGCAAATATTTTGTTCTTCAAAGGCGTTATTTGAGACATCCAATAAAATAACGTAATGAGAGTGATGTTAAAAGAGATTGTCCAAACGATATATCCAAAGTTTGTCATTCGTCTCGATGGAATAAATATCGTAAATAAAACGTCATCAATAAAGAATTCTTTGTTGATCTGAAAATGATAAGTTTCCTCAATTAAATGAGACGCAGGCTCAATAAAGTGTTGCCCACCATACGCATAAAAAGGGGCAAATGCTATGATGATCGTGATCAATGAAAGTGTAATCAAGAATTTCAAATATCGTTTTGCAATACTGTGGTACATAAATGTGAACTGACCCACACCAACCCCAATAAGATGAATGGATAAATAACCAAGTAGTGTTCCAAATCCTTCCTTATTTGCTAAAATAAGGTTACTACGTTCCTCATGTAATATGATGTGCTGAAGATTCAACGGACCAGAGAGGATCCATTGTTGCAGAACGGCACAACTCAGTCCAAATGTCAAGCTTTTCTTCCACGAGCTTGTCAAATGCAGTACCTCGTCAGTAATGAATGACAATAAACAGAGGAATACGAGTGTTGTGAAAAAATTCCAATGAACTCCATATTCTGAAACATGTGTTTGATAATTCACAGTTTTCACAGACAAAAATCGAAATACTGCAAGAATTGTCAATGGCAGCAGCGAATGGATAAGCTTGGAAAAGCTTATTCTTGAAGTAGACGGGTTTACAACTCTCCTTGCAGCACTTGAAACTATGGCTCCACTGAATACGAAACTCCCTACTCCCAAATCCATCAATGAATAACCAAAGTTCTCTGTTTTTGCCAATCTTCTTGGAAATATTTGAAAATCTACCATAAGTATTGCCATAATTGTTGAAAGTTGCATACTGTGACGATACTCAGAGATAAATTCAATATGTTGGTTGGTTTTCTCTAGTTTTTCGTCATGCTTGATATGGCCGTCATCATGCCTGTCCACAGAAGTCATTTGAAATATTACAATCAATAAAATCGTAAAGCTCCACAACAACACAAGTCCCAGCGAAAAACTATTTCCAATGATGGGTCTATTCAAAACAATAGTGGCTTCAATCCCAAAATAAAACGCTATTTTGAAAATAATTTCAAGTAATAATCGTGAGATTCTTTTTTCCAAAAATCGTTTCAAATAATATTCTACACTCGGAATCAACACTACAGCCATACTCAAACCAAAAACTTCCAATGGAGTAGTCCCTGTAATATCGGAAACAAAGGCTTCTTGCCTCTCTCGGTAGGCATCTAAAGTCATTTTTAAAAATGCTCAAAAGATCCGGCTTGATGAACGCTTACAAAGGATCATCTCGGGTGAAAGTGTTGAATAACAACCACAACAAGCATCTTCCAAGCTTGTTTTTGAATAATACAGATTATACGGTTTTTAATGGTTGTATCAGTCCGAGTACATCAAGGAATGTGCATAACAATTTAAAGTTTAATAATTATGCGAGGTCATCTTCTTCATCGGGAACAAAAATGTTTTTAAATGTACAATCCATTCAGATGAGAAACAAGAGTCAGAGTGCTGAATCATCCACAGAAAGTATTTCTACGGCAGCCACAACAACTTCTGACCAAGCAACTGCCGTGAATGAAAAAGGATCTGCAAGAAAAATTCTTTCTCATGTTTCTACATTATTGTGGCCAAAAGATTCTGGCTTGAGAGGAAGAGTTGTTGCTGCTTTTGGATTTTTAATAGGAGCAAAATTATTTAACGTGGCCGTTCCATACTTCTTTAAGCACGCTGTTGACTCGTTGGGACCAAGTACAGAAGCCATTGTGCAAGACCCCACAATTTGGTTTACAATGGGACCAATTTCAATGATTGTTGGCTATGGTATTGCAAAAACTTTATCGTCTCTTTTCACAGAATTAAGAGGAGCTGTATTTTCAAAAGTCACACAAGCATCAATTAGACTTGTATCGATGAGAGTGTTCGAACATCTTCTTACCATGGACATTTCGTTTCATTTGCAACGAAAAACTGGAGCTTTGAGCACAATAATTGAACGAGGAAAACGAGGAATTAACTTTTTACTTACCAGCTTGTTATTTAACATCGTTCCAACACTTTTCGAGCTCAGTGTCGTTAGCTCCATTTTTTACTTTAGTTATGGTGCAAACTTCGCTCTCACAGCATTGGGAGCAGTATTCTTTTACGGAGCATGGACTATTGCAATTACACAGTGGAGAACCAAGTTCAGAAAACAAATGAACAAGGCAGAAAACGATGCAAACAGTCGAGTTGTTGATTCTTTAATTAATTATGAAACAGTGAAGTATTTCCAGAACGAGAAATATGAAGCTCAGAGATATGACGAATATTTGAAGAAGTTTGCAGATTCTTCTGTTCATATCTCAACCAGTTTAAGCACCCTAAATTTCGGTCAATCATTTATTTTCTCATTGGCATTAACCTACATTATGTATTTGACAGCAAACAAAATAATGACTGGAGATTTAACAGTTGGTGACTTGGTAATGGTAAACACATTACTGTTCCAACTTTCGATTCCTCTGAACTTTTTGGGTACTGTGTACAGAGAAACCACCCAAGCAATCACCGATATTGAGCATTTATTCTCATTGCTTGATACTAAGTCAAATGTACAAAACATCACTGATAAGGAACTAGTGGTCAATGAACATGAAGGAGTAGAAATTGAATTTAGAAATGTTTCATTCTCCTATGAAGCAGGAAGGAAGATTCTTGATAATGTTTCCTTTGTCGTAAAGCCAGGTAGTACCTTGGGTGTTTGTGGTCCAAGTGGTAGTGGAAAATCAACCATACTGAAACTATTATTCAGATTTTATGACCCAACAGAGGGACAAATTTTAGTGAATGGTCAAGACATCAAAAGTGTATCTCTGGAAAGCCTTAGAAGAATCATGGGATTCATTCCACAAGATTGCGTACTTTTCAATGATACTCTAAAACATAATATTGAATATGGTAGATTAGGAAGCTCTGATGAAGAAATTAAAGCTGCTGTAGACAAAGCTCATCTCACTGAAATTATTGAAAGGCTACCAAAAGGTCTAGACACACAAGTTGGTGAGAGAGGATTGAAATTGTCAGGTGGTGAAAAACAGAGAACTGCTATTGCTCGAGCAATTTTACGAGCACCAAAGATTTTATGTTGTGATGAATCTACATCCTCTCTCGATTCCAAATCTGAAAAACGAATCATGTCAGCCATTGAGGAATTATTTTCTAAAACAAGTACCATCATGATTGCGCATCGATTGTCAACCATACAAAACGCTGATCAAATCATTGTACTCGACAACTATGGCTCTATTGCTGAAGTGGGTACACATGCTGAATTAATCAAACATGAACATGGTCTTTATTCTGAATTATGGAAACGTCAAGCTCATCACCACTAAAGAATTGTAATTTAATCGTGATTATGTTTCATGCATGTTGTTGTTTGAAATAAGGGTGGTCAATAAGCTATAATTGCCCAAATTTTTATGATTCTTATCATTTCGAAAAAAATGGTTCTCTACAAAGTTCCGTTCCTCACGCAAGCGTTAAATCTGAAACATTCTGTTGCACAAAGGATGAAGCAATTTTATGACAGAGCTCTTCGCTTTGATATGGGAACACCTTCTAGGACACTACATCAATTTAATTCGAACACTCATCTTTCAAATTGGACGCTCATCACCGACACAATATTTGGAGGAAAATCCGATTGTGAATTGGTCAAGACAAACAATGATAGTTGTATATTTCAAGGACAATTATATACCCTTACAAATGGAAAGAAAGTATTGCCATCGTTTGCAAGAATGTGGTTTGTGGTATGTTTCCGAAATGAGTGTTCAACCTCAAATCATCTATTTTGATTGAAATTATTTTAATTATTGAAAAAATAATTCAAATAATTTTGATATTTTGATTTTAAAAACACATGAAAATAGTATCCTGCACTTCATTTAGATTTATCAGACTATGAGGACGGAGGTATTAAAATTAAATATCGAACAGAGAGACCTGATGATTTCCAGCTACAGTTTGAATTCAATCATTTCGTGGACGATATTTTCTTTTATGCTCCTCTCGTTCCATCAATTCTTCGAGAACATACCACATATTATCACAGTGCAGTAGGATACAAGATGCAAGCTACAAAATTTTATACTGAAATCGATCCAGAAAGTGGTGAGGAGTGGTTGGTTTCTGAAATTCCATTCACAAGTTTTTGTGTAAATAATATGGGTGAAGAGACGTCCATTAGCGCCATTAGAAGAGCTAAATTAGGTACAACAGCACCTATTTACGATATTTTGACACTTGGTGTTGGAATTAGCTCGATGAATGAGGGACCATTTAGTTTGGAGCTGAAATCCATTGAGGTTTATCCTGGCAATGAAACGATCAAAGAATTTTGAGTGAAAAATGTTGCGCCGAGTACAAAATTTTTCGTTCATATTTTCAAAAAAAATAAATTGAATCATCACACAAATTTCTCGGAAACAACCACATCTTCAGCGCTGAACATCTCTGGACCTTTACTCAAACACAATGAACGGTGATGAAAAGTTGTTGAAGAAAATCAAGTTATTAAAGCAGAAGGTAAAAGCTTCAAGGAATGGAGTCTCATCGTCTTCTTCTCAAGAAGCCAACGGTGGAGAATTAGAAGCAATGCCGAATGCATCAATGTTCTCGGAAACAGTAGTACCAAAATTAGAAACGTGTAATGAAGAAGAGTTATCATTGAAACGAAAAGCAGAGTTTGAATTCTTTCAAAATTGGAAAAAACAAAAAAAAGATCGTGACTCAAGATTCAGTTTGGATTGTTTAATGACTATTTGTGAATTTTTACCACCAAGAAAGTTGTTCACAAGTATCATGGTTGTTTGTAAAGATTGGAGAAACGCATTGCTAAACAATAATTTCTTTTGGTTCGATTTATATAAGAGAATCTTTTTTGAAGATTTGAATGTGAAAAAAGAACAAGTGGGTGAATGTGATTTTTTGCTGGCATTCAAAACAAGATATGCATTTGTGTTAAAACACTCAATAGGGTCCTCTTTGACGAAATTTCTCAAAAAACAAGACAGCTTGGTTGAACGTGCATATCGTGCAGATGATATCAATGATGCAACAAATTTATTTTCTGAATGCTTAGGATCTCAAGCAGTATTTACAAGATTCTTTGACCTCCAGAAAAAACAAGTTGACTTTTCTCTACGAGCTCTAGAATTTATTCAAGAAGTTGATGATATCAAGAATGAAAGGAACATCCTTAGAGCACTTTTAAACATTTTATTACAAAGAACCATTGATCTTACGGATGATAGCGATGAAGAAACAGAAGCTAATTTTAGTAGGCATGATTTATCAGTACTAGACAACGTCATGACACAATTTAGACGATTTACAAAGTCCAGAAACAGCATTATTGTTACGAATAGTTTATATTTTGGACGAGAAGAAAATAATGCTCTTGGAGAGACTCATAAGCTTGATTTTATTATTTTCAGTACCATTGGTCACTATGCTGAATTTAAGGCAACCATTAATTGTAATATCATTGACGATGCATATTTGGATGGAGGACGGCTAACCATTACAGGTCAATTTTTAGGAGATGAGAAAGCAGAACATTTAATGGACATCATTTACGATGGAGAGAGTGATCGATCACGATGCTCCTTCCATCACACCTTTATAGAACGCTGTATAAGAGAGCTAGGTTTACAAAATATCGCTCCACGAGTGTTCGTCTACTTTTTACTCAAATTAATCTCCACAAACATTGACGGCCAATTGTTCTACAAGCTACTCTTGAATATTTGTATGAGCTACCACAGTAATAATCGCACTCAAGTTATTGTTCCTCTCGATACTGAAGATGCTGTATATTTCGCCATCTCAGATGAAGAGGATGAAGAAGGTGATGATGATTACACAGAAGAAGACAGAAGATTTGTCGTTGATGGAAGTGATGACGATGTAGAAGAATTAGAAGAGGATAATGCAGAAATTGAACTTGACGACGTTTCCAGTGGCTCAAGTGAGGCAGAAGCTTCACCTGTCACAGACCTCAATGAACCAATGGCTGTTTTTTCTGATGACGAAGATGGTGTTGAAGAAGTTATTATTGAGCTAGCGACAGAAGAACCCACAGAAGCAAATGGTGATACGAATACTAGTAATGTTGTACAGTTGGATTTTGACGAAGAGTAAAAGGTTTCCATCACTTATTGGAACGTTGAAAAATTTGCCGCTCTTCCAAAATGTTGGATTGAAAAATTTAAAAAATTCACAACAACAAAAAATGACCAAAGCAAGGCTCTACGTTTCGGGTGTGGAGAGAAAAGATGATCAATTGGATGCTTTTCATGCTCCCGAAAATATTCTACTTGATGATGATAGCTTCTTTCAAACAAAAGATGATACCAAAACATGTTTTATTTATTTAGACATTCTTGATGATAACTTCAAAATTGATAACGTGATTGTCAGGAATAATGGGTCTGCTTTGATTGAAGTATGTGTATCGGAAGAAGGCAATGGGAAGTTTGATGAAAGCAAATCTCTTGTATTACTTCCTGCCACACCCATGCTAAACTTTCAAGATTTGAAGACCAAATCGAAATTTAGAGATCTCCACATTTTCAATCCAAAATCTCTCTATAGGTCTGCATTGATGAGACAAGCCGAAAAAGAATTTAGAGGGTGGAAGAAGATTCGCATAAAATTAACGTCATCTTACTCTGGAAACTATTTAGGTTTGACATATTTTGCTGTTGAAAAAGTAGATTCAGAAGCAACCAAGACATCAGAGCCAACAACGACTCCAATCATAAAAGGAGCAACATTGGACATTCCATTACTTTCTGATGACGATGACATGAAAGACGAAAACCCTCAAGAGAAATTTGAACAAGCAAAAAAGATGGCTCACACTAAACTCTCAGCCTCTCCCTCGTTAGACATCAAGCCAGATTTAACCAGCACAAAATCAAGCGTCTCTTCTGCTTCCACTGTGAAGAAAAGGACATTGCCAAGTGGTATTACGGCAAAACCAACAAAATCATCATCTCAAACTAATGACAGTGATGACAATTCTGAGAAGTCTGACACTTCAAAAAAAAGATCTAGAAAAAAGACAGAAACCAAAAAGAAGCCTGTCAAGTTTAAATCAATTGACGATTTGGATACAAGTGATAAATCAGATAGCGAGAAAGACAAAAAATCAAACAAAGCAGACAAAAAGAAAGCAACAACAAGAAAAAAGGCAACCAAGAAAAAGAAATATTCGTCAGATCCATCTGATACTGATGATGAAGAAAGAATGATTGACGACGCCAGCGATGCCGACGAAAATGGAAATCTAGCTGGTTTTGTAGTGAGTAACAAGACGACAATTAAGGACAAAAAGAATCTTAAAGATGGACCCGTAACCTCAAAAGAAAACGTTCTTGTTGGTTGTGTTATTGCAATTAGTGGTATCCAAAACCCTGAGAGAAGTGCATTAAGAGAAAAGGCACTGGAAATGGGTGCTGGTTATAGACCAGAAGTACGGCCCGACATTACACATTTAGGTACGTGAATTTTATATTATAAGCGATAGGTAATTATGAACCACTCTATTCAACAGTTGCTGCATTTGTTTCTGATAAGGGCCGTGAAGCACAAAAGCAAGGATCAAAAATTGTCACTAAGGAGTGGATTTATGATTGTTATTCAAAATTAAGACGAATGAATGAAAGAAAATACTCGTTGGTAAAAGATGATTTATTAAGTGCAGATGAAGAGGAAGCAGAAGCATCACTAGGATCTGACATTGACTTTGAACTGAGTGAAGACAGCTCTGAAAAGGATATGGAGGCGGAAGATGGTGAATATGTCCCAAAGCGAAAAAAGAAAAAAGTGACTCGAAAAGCAGAACAAGCAATATCAGATTCTAAAACATCAGAAAAGAAGAATGAAGGTAAATCTGATAATCAACCAGAGACCAAAGATTCTGACTCTTCAGAACGTAACATTTCTCAAACTGATACTCTTTCCAAGAATGATTCTGCAGCTGTGACCGCTACCTCAGATAATCCAAGGCCTTCACATGATCGAAGAGAAGTACCACAAGTATCAACAACCTCTGTCTCAGCACCAACAGCTACTACTACAACCGTAGACAAGTGTGGTCTATCTCCCTCAGAAGAACAAGAACTTTTGAGGTTTAAAAAGTTTTTTGATGAATCTCCAAGCATGAAAAAGTCCTTTTCTGATTTTATCAGCCAAGACATTTTTGAAGCTGCCACAAATTGTGCCAAAGAAGGTGATATTATGATCTTTTTCGAGAAATGGTCTCTAAATACACCTAGCCCTAAATTTTTGAGAAGCATTGCTAAACTGGCAATGGACGAGGATGACACAAACAAGGAAGAACTTATCAATAGCATTAATAACTTGAAAAACAAGATGCTGCAGTACATTAACTTGAACTTGTCAAACAGCAAGCCAAACATTGCCGATGTGGATCTTGAAGGACCCCAAGCTACATTACCTTCTTTCTTTGAAGGATGTATTGTTTATTTTGATCCAGCAGTTAAGAATCAAAGAGAATTGAGGAGATATATCATAGCTTATGGTGGAGAAATTGTAGACGATTTTAATACAAGAAGCAACGACATTACTCATGTAATTGTAAATCCTGACTATGATGGAAATATCTTGTACAATGATAAGCGTATTGTTGATTGGAAATGGATACAGCATTCTCACAGAAGGCTCAGAAAGTTAAACGAAGAAGCATATGCAGTTGGAGATTAATAAGGGTCTCATGAAATAAACCATCGTTATTGAAAGAAAGGGTGACCATCTATTGACATTGTATTTATGAACGTCTGTTGAACAGCAAACGTTGCCCTTTCGTTGATTCATCAAACACGCCATTATCAAAAACTAAGGCTCCGTTGACAAACGTTTTTTCAACTTTTGATTTGAATTCAACTCCTTCGAACGGACTCCAACCACACTTATACAGAATATTTGACTTGTCTACCATCCAAGGCTTATTCAAATTAACTAATACTAAATCTGCTTTGTAATTCTCTCTAATGTAACCTCTCTTTTCAATTTGGAATACAATTGCTGGATTGTGACACATCTTTTCAACAATTTTGTTCAAACTAATTTTGCCTTGATGATAAAATTGCAACATGGCAACTAATGAGTGCTGAACAAGAGGTCCACCTGATGCAGCTTTAAAATAGGTACTAGTCTTCTCCGCAATGGTATGAGGAGCATGGTCAGTAGCAATTACATCCAAACGGTCATCGAGTAATGCCTTCCATAAACCTTCTCTGTCAGCTTCAGTTTTCACAGCTGGATTCCACTTGATCAATGCACCTTTTGTTTCATAATCCTTGTCAGTAAACCACAAGTGATGAATACAAACTTCAGATGTAATTCTCTTGTCTTTTAGAGGCGTCTTGTTATCAAAGAGATGTGTTTCTCTCTCAGTAGAAATGTGGAAAATATGTAACCGAGTGTTATGCTTCTTGGCCAAATTCACTGCAAACGATGAAGATAAGAAACATGCTTCACCACTTCGAATTTCTGGATGACAACGAATTGGTACATCTTCTCCATATTTCTCTCTGTAAACTTTAGAATTTTCACGAATGGTTTTTTCATCTTCACAGTGTGCAGCAATGAGTAATTTTGTCTTTGAGAAAATTTCATCTAACACCTTTGGATCATCGACCAACATGTTTCCTGTTGAACTTCCTAAAAAGAGCTTAATACCTGCCACGTTTCTTCCATTTGTTTTCAATATTTCTTGTAAGTTTGTTAATGTACCTCCCAACATGAATGAAAAGTTTGCAAGAGAAGTATTCTTGGCAATTTCAAATTTTTGTTCAAGTAATTCTTGAGTTGTGGTTTGTGGATTTGTATTCGGTTGCTCAATAAAAGATGTCACTCCACCAGCAACTGCAGCTTTGGATTCTGTATAAATGGTAGCCTTGTGTGTGAGGCCTGGTTCTCTGAAATGTACTTGATCATCAATGACGCCTGGCAGTAAATATAATCCAGTAGCATTAATAATTTTAGTAGTTGTGTCTTGTTGAAATTCGGTTAAATCAAAATTCTTCTTCTTGTTTTTAAAAATTTTCTTTATAGTTTCTCCTTCAATGAGAACATGACCTAAAAATTGTTTATTCTCATTCACGATGGTTGCATTGTATATAAGTGTCCTCGTTGGTTGATTAATTTTTTCTTTACTTTTTTCTAATTTAAAATACACTCTCAATAACATGGCAACAACTAGAATAAATAATGGAATTTTGAGAATGGATTTGAGAGGACTTTCTTTCCTTCTTCTTTGTCTTCCATCATCGGAAGTGGAGGTGTTTTGCGGTGTTGTTTGTTGCGGCATTTTTTTCAGGGTTCGCCATAATCCAATTGTGTGAATTCAAAATGATAATTTTGCGAAAAGGTACCTACCTCTCCAGTGTACTTGAGGTAGGGAGGCACAATGATCGTTTTAAACTTGTGTATGTATCGACATTGTCTATTTAATGTGATGGGAGAAGAGAAATTGTTCTAATTCTTTTTCACTCTCTTCGTAATTCGTGTTCAAATCAAACCAGTCAGGAAGCTCATGATGCATGAGTGATAGTGACTCTCCTCTATTCATTAACAAGTCGTTAATAAAACTTGAGACCTTATCAATTAATTTTTCCTCATTTGTTCCTTGTAACTCCTCAATATCATCTTTCGAATTGAGACATAAAAATGGTCTTCCTGATTTGATGATATTCGAAAGCTGTCTAGTTCTATATAATTGATGGAATGGCCAAACAAGCTCATTGAACCACGATATAAATTCTTTTGAGACCTGTGATAATTCTTTGTTTTGATCTCTCCAAGATCGTCTTTTAAGACACAAGTCTTTTGAGGCATTTAAATAAATATTAATGTCAAATAAATTGCACATGAGATTAAAACTACAACATGATAAAAATCCTTCAACAACAATTAAATAAACTTTCTTGTTTGAAATCATCAATGTTTGAGAGGGATCAAAATTTTCATTCCAAAATGTGTAGCCTAGTTCCATAAATTGTCGTTTCATTTGTTCAAGATCATGATGTTGGCTTAGAATGATCTCACGTGCTGTTTTGATGACCTGTTCAAAACGGACGAAATTAATGCTCTGCTCACATTCATAATTTGGCCATTCCCGAAACATGGATTTCGTATCTGATAGCTGCACGTTTTGATCGTCATGTAGAATGTGCTTTTTAAATATCGGAATGTTGTTAGTAATGAAATGATCTTGTCCGATAGGACCTATAGGACTATTAAATCTTTGACCTTTCATCTTCATCAGGATGAAATAAATCCCATCGCTTGTACATACACAAATACTCTGCGAGTGTAGACTTTCCACTGCATGTTGCACCATTGATATTCACAATACACACTTCCACAGCAGCCGACGTCGAGAGAGCAGAAGTGTTACCCATTTTTTGCAAAAGTTTACAACAAAATAACTAGGCAGCACGATTAAGGAACTGAACTGCTAATTGTTCTCAAGATTCCAATCTTATTAGATCAAAAACTCAGCACGCACAAATCAGTTCTAAATAAACCGTGCATGTATGAATTTTTGTAAAAATCAGTCCTGAGCGTCTAATAGACCGCACGCCTTTCATCCTTCCCTGAGTCCAACCTAGGCTTTGAAAATTAATCATCATAAAAAATTAATTTCAAGGCTCGTTCAGCCCAAGTCGATAATTCCTGTACTCTCCCATTCTTCATCAGGAAATTCTACAATCATCATCTACACCATTTCGGATCATTGAATTTTCAAAGTAAACCAAAAGGATGGGACTTTTAAAAGCAGGAACTCCTCTCAAATGGACCGATGCGTTATCACTCATTGATTATGTAAAGGAACACGGAATTAAACAATTCATCATAATTTACAACAAGGTAAAAGATAGAACAGACAAGGAATTGAAATGGGGTGATGAAATTGAATATCTCTTGTTGGAAAAAGATGCCGAGAACAAGAGAATTTTCCTTTCTCTCCATGCCAAACAAGTATTGGATGTACTCATGAAAGAAGAAGATGACTACAATCATCAATTATTACCAAATGCTCCTTTAGCTAGTTGGAAGCCAGAGTATGGCAGATTTATGCTTGAAGGAACTCCCTTCTTTCCATATGAAGGATGCATTTCGTGCTACTTGAAATGCGAGGAATCAATGAAGAAAAGAAGAATGATTGCTCAATCAACTGTTCCTAAAATTTTGGAACATATCAAATCTCCAAAAGTTACAAACTCTGTTGTTACCATGTCTTTGTATCCATTATTGGGAGCAACAAGGAAAATTTTGATGAATGACATGAATACTAGCCCATATTCCCACATTGCAGATATTTTACCATTGTCACAAAACGAAGAAAATGAGTTGTTGACATTCAATGGCCCAATTGCAAGATCTCCCTACATACCTGATATTATTACCAATGAGCATCCAAGATTTGGAACTCTCACTAGAAATATTAGACTCAGAAGAGGAAAAAACGTGAACATTCTCGTTCCATTATTTATTGATGAACACACTGATGTTAATATTGGTAAAAGAGTTCACCATTTAGACGAAGACTCAAGTTACTATCCAAACATTGATGAATTAATCAAGCAAAAAAAGGAACAAATGATGATTTCATCTTCTGCTACTAGATTGGTTACAGAGTTTGAGCATTTCATCCACATGGATGCAATGGCTTTTGGAATGGGCTGCTGTTGCATGCAAAGTACATTGTTGGCACGAGACATTCATGAAGCAAGAAACCTCTACGACCAGTTGGCTGTTTTATGTCCAATCATGTTAGCTCTCACAGCTGCAACACCTTTAGCACGTGGCCTTTTGGCAGAAACAGATGTCCGATGGAATATAGTAAGTGCAAGCGTAGATGATAGAAGAGATGATGAAACCAAGCATATCACAAAGAGCAGATATGATTCCATTAGCTTGTACATTGGAGAAAATGCACAAGCAAAACAATTTAGCGATCTTAACATTGAAGTGGATGAAAAGTCTTACAACACTCTCCGTGAAAGTAACATTGATGAGCAGCTAGCAAGACATATTGCTCATTACTTTATTCGTGACCCTCTCGTCATATTCACAGATTGCAAGGAAATTGACGATAACAGCGAAAGCGTTCACTTTGAAAACTTACAATCTACAAACTGGCAAACCGTTAGATTTAAGCCACCACCAGGACCAAACTCCTCCATTGGTTGGAGAGTTGAATTCAGAGTGATGGAAGTTCAACTTACAGATTTTGAAAATGCTGCATTCACTGTTTTCATTGTTCTATTGACAAGAGCAATTTTATCTTTCAAGCTTAATATGTTAATGCCTTTATCCGAGGTGGATCTCAACATGAAAAAAGCTCATCTTAGAGATGCAGTGCTTAACCAAAAGTTTAAGTTCAGAGTGTGTTTAGATTCTGATCCTAATATTAACATGAGTGAGAATGATTTGAAGAAATGCACCAGAGAGTTGAGCGTTGATGAAATTATGAACGGTGTGAACGAAGAGGACAAGAAATTTGTTGGGCTCATTCCTCTCGTAAGAAAATATCTCGATCAAATGCATTGTGAAGTGAAAGATAGAATTTCTCTTGAGAGATACCTAAGCTTGGTGAGTTTAAGAGCAAGCGGAAAACTTCAAACCAATGCTGCATTTATCAGAGAATTTGTTAGATCTCACCCTCAGTACAGAAAGGATAGTGTAGTTAGAGAAGAAATTGTCTACGACTTGATTGACACAGTTGAGAAGATTGGCCTGATGGAATACACTCCAGAGAAATTATTGGGAGGACTTCATCTTGACGATGCCAAACAAATGTAACAATTGTTCATTCTTCATTTTGGCGAATTAAATGTGTTAAAATTGTTGTCAAGTTCCACAACCCAAAAACCTTTTTCATACACAAGCTCAGAGCAGAAACAACGAGTGCCCATTTGATCTTGAGCACAAAAAAGACGTTACTCAAACAAAAAATAATGGGAAAAAGAAAGACTAGGAAACCACCACCAAAGAAAGTCCAACCCAAGTTGCCGACTTCTTTCGATTGTCCTTTCTGCAATCACGAAGGTACGGTCGAATGCGTCATTGATAGAAAGCAAAGCACCGGAAAGCTAACGTGTAGAATTTGCGGAGCACAATATCAAACGAACATTACCTACATCATGTCTGCAATTGACGTTTACAGCGAATGGATCGATGAATGCGAGAAGGTAAATTCAGCAAACTACAACGAAGAAGAGGAAGAAGATACACTAAATCAAGCAACACAAGAACAAGTAAATTATCATCAACAAGCACATCATCGATTGAGCCATCATCAACCACAGCATGAAGAGGATGAGGAAGAGGAAGATGATGGAAGTGGCGGACCAACACAAGGTTTACACCAATACCACGCTGGAATGTATCATCGAGGAGTTGGTGGATATTAAAAGTATGTTTGATTTTTGTTCATGTAAAATTAATGTTCTTCTTGTCAAATAAATTCCCTCGCTCTGATTATTGAAACAAGAAATTCCAATTTGCGTGTTTGAATAAACTGTGTTGTTTAAAATGTTATTAACTTTCAATTATTATTAATACTTGTTTTTCAACAAAATATTTATTAATAATTTAAGATGAGAACAATTATTGCATCTTCTTTTCGGCTTCAACCTTCTTGTCACCAGTATTTCTTCTGCTTTGACCTTTCTTGGAGTAAGCCGAAGCATAGAATTTGATGAACAATACCAAGTATGAGAGGTACAATGTAAATGTTGAGGAGAGAGCAATACGAGATGATTGACTTTCCAATTCACAATGTTGGCTGTTCAATGAAATTCCCAAAAGAACAAAGCACACTACAAATTGCACAATTTGAATAATTGTGACAAGCTTCTTCCACCAGCAGTCAATTCCTCTGTATTGTTGCAAATAATAGTAGTACATGATGATGTGAACAAACGCATTGAAACAGAATCCAAACACAGCTGGATCCCATTCAGAAATCAACATGAGATACATGTGGAGAGGCACAGTAGCGTGATGCCATACGTGGAGGAATTGGAGAGGTTTATCCTTGAGACACAAGAGGAATGTATCAACAAATTCCCACCATTTGCTATTGTCACGACAATGATACAAAAGATGACACAATACAATTTCATCATCAATAATACATACCTAATCATAAAGACCCAAATCCAAAATGCAGTACCATATCTATTATTCCAAAAACTGCCGTTACTGTTACAAATTCCAATGAGGAATGATTGTCCAGGCGTTTGATTTGCGAGGTATGAAGTAAAGGCGACTTGCAAAAATCCGTACATCATACCAGCAAACATAATCAAAGAGCCCAAGCTCAATATCACGTTATGAACGAATCCGAATGCGTACAACAGAGCATTAGACTTGAAATCTACAGGTCTTCCTTGGAAGATTTTCTTTAAAGCAAATGTAATCACAAGGTAAAGTGCTACAGGAACAAAGGTAGTTGGAAAGAATTGATTCATACGGAATGGATCATCTTTTTCAAAGGTAAAATTCAAAATATAGTTTCTAGCCTTGTTAAGCATTGGAATTTGCTCGTATGGCAATGGAAGAGGCTCATTCACAAACTTGTGGATGAGGTCATGAACAATGGATGAGCTAGCCATGATGTGTTCTGGATATTCGATATGATGATTGGGAGTAACAACCTCTCAGGGATGATCACGCAATATAGTTTCTTCACAATTCAATAACAATAACAACAACAACGATCGTATGGGATGTGCGAATTCGTCAATGTTGGTTTTAAAGGAGAGAGGGAGAAGAGGCTCACGGTGCTTGCTCGGGAGTTTTTTTGTGCGAAATTTGTTGAAGAGGCTCATGTTGCTTGCCGCCTGAATCTTTTTGAATATTTTGCCTTCTCTCACAACGGTCTTCCACCAGCAGGAAAATTAACAAGCTCGTGAAAGCTGCTCACACGAGTGATGATCAAAGAAAGGAATTGATGGTGAACCCTGATATAAAACTAGAAGGTTAGCTCAAGAGTATCATGAGATAGTTGGAAGAAAGAAGGAATACGATGTCCGTACTATAAAAACCACATTGAAATCATGGAATTCAGGAATTAGGCATGGATTTCGAGCGAATGTCAAGAATATGTGATGGTTTGGATCAAAAGGATCTACATCTCGTTCTATAATGCTCTATGGAGCAGTCACATCAAGAGGTGATCCAATGGTCTGCAATCCCAAGCACCAAGTACGAATTGGATTCAAAAGAAAAAAAATGTTTAAATTCTCTTTGAATCCAATTCGTACTGCAGCATTATCCTCTTCTCAACATGTCGTTCTCCACGGAAATCACATTTCTCGGAGCCTTGTAATTCTTTCAAGAACTCGTACTCAACAACAAGAAAGAAACTTTTCTTCAATTTATTCTTTGAATATGGCTGGACATAACAAATGGTCAAAGGTTTGTAGAAGGCTTCCACAAGAATGTCCATATTTACGATGATGATGACATTTTTCGGAACTTTCATCATTGATGCAAATTTAAATCATGGAATTAATAATAATTGGGATGAAACCAAATAATGATTATTTGAAAATTTCATCATTCATTGCTCTACACAGATTAAACATCAAAAAGCAGTTACAGATGTTCAGAAAATGAAAATTTATACTAAATTATCTAGAGAAATTAAAACATGTGTTCAATTAGGTGGAGCTGGTTCTGATAATTTGAGACTTCGTCTCTGTTTAGAAAAGGCAAGAAAAAACAATGTTCCAAAACACATTGTGGATGGAGCTATTAAATCAGGACTCAATGAAAAAGATGCTCATATGGAATATAACAGCTATGAAGGTTATGGAGCTGGTGGTGTTGCATTTCTTGTTGAAGCTTTGACAGAAAATAAGAATAGAACTGCACAACAAGTGAGAACATTATTTTCACATCATAAGGGACAATTAGGAACTTCTGTTCAGTGGTGTTTTGAGAAGAAAGGAGTTGTGAATTTTACAATTCCTATGGCACATTCAAAAATGGATAGTCTTTATGATAGTCTATTTGAGAAAGTTTCAGACATTGAAGGAATTGAAGATTTAAAGTTGGAACCAACTGAAAATGACATGGAGAAACAATTTATTGAGGTATCTCTTTATTGTCCACATGAAGAAGTTCATAATGTGAAGGGAAGTGTGGAGGCTGCAAAAACAACCATTGAAAAAGCTCTGAATATTACAATTACAAATATTACATGTGAAATAGGTCAGGTACCAACTTCGTTTATTGAAGTGACAGACCCAGAAACTGCTGAACACTTGCAACAGTTAATTGATGAATTGAATGACCATGACGATGTTCAAAATGTTTATCATAATGCTAAATTTGCACTTCCAGATGAGGAATAAATAACAAGGAACTCGATCTTATACGAAAAAAATGTCTGCCAGTTCATTTCAATCTCTCCCGAGCGCCATTGTTGATGAAACAATATACTTGGGCTCTTTTGCTCATGCTAGAAGCAAGCCCTGTTTTGAGAAGTTGAACATTGGATGTGTTGTGAATTGTGCGAGAGAGTTGAGCAACCATTTCGAGAATGAAAAAATTTCATACTTTAATGTGCCAATCAATGATGAAACGCATGTTGACATTTTGCCATACTTTGATCAAGTATTTGAATTCGTAAATTCGTTCTTGGAACAATCTCAACAACATACAAAAGCATCTGTTTTATTTCATTGTGCAAGTGGGTGCTCTCGGTCTGCGTCCATGACGATTGCTTTTCTCATGAAGAAAAATAATTGGGACTTGAAAACAGCCTATGAGTATGTCAAACAAAAGAGAAGTCAAATACAACCAAACGAAGGCTTTGTAGAGTGTTTATTGAAATATGAAAACAAACTATTTCCAAATCTTGCAAATCCAAGTGTTGATATTTCACAATATCACAAGTTGTAGTAGCTAAGAAAATTGTATATTTAGAACCAGAATCCTTTTGATTTTTCTGTTAATCTTTGAGCGTTCGCTCCGAATGATTTTGCAGAATTCGAAAGTTCATTTGTTTTTTCCTTGATTTCTCTTAATTTTTCTTCACGTTCATTTAGTTTTCTTAAATTTTCTTGCATTTGCTGTTTTGTCTCTTCCAATCTTTGATTTAACTCAGATCTACAAGAGAGTTCATTGTTAGGTGTAAATATTCATTGATTAAAAATCAATTGTCGTCATCACCAAATACACTTACCTTTTCATGGATGCACTATCTGAACCTAAAATACGTTGTTCACTCACGCTGCCACTATTCGCTGCATTTGAAACACTTGCATCATTCTGTGGTCCAAGCAACAGCTCTCGTTTGTCAACACTTCTTGGTTGTTGTGTGGAATTGCATGCAACGGCAACTGTTGATGGGCTCGATTTCTGAGGTGGTTTTGGAAGTGGTTTCACAAGTTCACTTGAAAGAAAAGTTGAAACTATGGTTTTTTCGTGAAAATCGGATGATGGTTGGGATGAACTACTTGTACTCGTGGGAGCAATCACCATATTCTGCACAATATTCAAATCCTCTCGTTGCAATTGAGAACATATTTTCCAAAAGGTGTCATTCAAATCCTTTTCATTGGGTGTTGATTTTGTAAAACTTTTGAAAAAGCTCACAATACTCTCTCCGACTGCAGCCATTTTGGATGGTTTGTAATCAATCGTATAGAGAATAGGCTCAAGAATGTCCTTACTCTTGTGATATTTGGGATCAAATAAAGTACCCATATAAATGTGTTCATTATTGAAGAGAAAAACATCCTTTCCATGGTCAAATGTTTTTAAATGGAAGGAATCATGATGTGGTAATGACTTTTCATCTCTCAGAAAGATGGTTTCATACAAGTGTTGAATTCGATGTGAATAGACACATTCAAATGATTTGTAATTCTGTGTGAGAGAGGGTCTCAATGTAAAGATCATTAAATTAAATTGATTGTCCAACAGGATGAGTGATTGATTCTCTAAATTGCCAACATATTCCATCGCACTTGTTTGAACCATGTTAGGATGTGTATATTTTCGACCTTCTTTGAGTGAAAACTTTTTCAATCGAATCATTGGTGCCTCTAAAATATATTCTTCAATACCTTTCTGTCGTACCACAATAATATATTTGGATCGAGAAAGACCATGAGGTTGACCAAGTGGAGGAATTCCAGATTGAGATAAAAATCCAACAATTTCAGGTTGAATGGTTGTTGCTTTCTTTCCTTGCATATCTGTAAAGGACATGTTGTTAAATATTTCAATATGGTCAATATATTGAGACAAATAATCCATATCACACATATTCATTCGATTCAATGTGCTGAATTCTGTTTCCATTTCCTTATCATGGATATGATGTGAAAGTAATTTGATATTCATGTTTGTAATGTATTGGTTGAGAAGAGCATCGACAGGTGCTGCACTCGATCCAATACATTCAAACATGACTACACTTGTACTAGTATTATTTCTACTAGTACTAGTGCTACTACTACTACTACTAGTATTATTTCTAACATAAATTCGATATTCACTTCCAGAGGCAGCAATAGCAATTTGATCACTTTGTACAATCTTGTAATTAGTATCAATATCAAACTCAAAAGACACACCATTCACAGAAAAACCATAACTTGCAATTTGATCAATCTTTGAAATG
This sequence comes from Naegleria lovaniensis, assembly GCF_003324165.1. NCBI lineage: Eukaryota > Heterolobosea > Eutetramitea > Acrasida > Naegleriidae > Naegleria > Naegleria lovaniensis. The sequence goes on along the minus strand of NW_025407857.1, from coordinate 191,641 downwards.
GTGTAAAATTTGATATCGAGTATATCCAAAGTAAATTGAAAGGAGAGTGCTAATGCCTTCTTTGTTTGGAATAGAACAACTAATGGATAATTAGAATCAATAGGAAATGTCATGTACGAATTTTTGGCTGTTCCAAACACATTCATGAGAGAATTACTATAAATAGTGTAACAGAGAGGACTCGAGGAAGAATTCAATAAACAATTCGTTGCATATTCTTTACGAAGACGAGGTGGTAGAAATCGATGATCAATCATATGACTCGTATTATATTCATTATAAATATCATTCACTGTATAAATATCAATAATTTTACCCATACTACTGTTACTACTACTGCTAGAACTCGAATCGTGAATGCAAATCGGAGAGAGTACATCGGCAAGATCTTTCCATCTCTGAGAGAGAATGTATTTGTTGAATTTTGCGTAATGTTTAGTCATGTAATCCAAATCATATAAATGAATGAGGCAAAGTCTTCCTGATGCATAACCAATGAGAGCATAAATACAGTTATGATAGGAAGAACATTCAATGGAGGTAATGATGATATGATTAGAATCTTTTGAATGTTGATTTTGTTGGTTCAAAGAAGAGGATGACTTGGGTAGAATGTTTCGTATAAATGGTGAACCTTCCGAAGGTTTCATATCACTTGGAACGAGTTCAAAAATGACACTTCCAAAATGATGATCATTTCCATTCTCAATAATATCTGAATTTGATAAATCTTGATGAATAGAGACTACCTTAATAGTACCATTGTCATAGACGAGCAATAATTGATTGATAATTTGAATGGGATACATTTTCACAATAGTTCCAGAACAATTGAGACGACTCGAAAAGTTATGGCGAGCAATTTGTGAAATCAAACTCTGAAACGTGTTGTTCATATTCTGTGATTCGGCCAAAGATGATTGACTAGTTGGAGTTCCTCCGGATGTGTTCGTAGAATCTTGACTATTCGCAATGTTATGACTGAAAATTGTGGCTGAAGGTACATGAAGAAAATCTAAATGACCCTCACACGTACAGAGTACAATCACACTATCATTCCATTTACACATTAACTTGTAATTGGATTGATTTTCAATGGTATAAATATATCTCACATCATGAAAGTAGGTTTTACATAAATATAGTTCGATGGCACTTCCAAATTCTGTGTCTGATAATTTAGCCAAAATATAGTTATCATCATCTGTGTTCACATCGACTCTGTATTGAGAATGCTTGATACCTAAAACATTCCATCGATTGGCTGGTCTCATATAATATTCAAGAATGTTCTTTCGATAGGATTCATTATTATAATTGTTGAGACATGTATTATAAATTAAATTAGATAATTCAATTGTAGAGGCTTTTAGCATGACAAATTGATCATTCTTGCACTGTAAATCGTTAATGGAGTAGAATGGTGTTGGAACTGAATATTTCTCAATGTTAAAAAGTTGTAATTCTTTTTCTTGATAGGCCATTCGTTCCAACAAATCTAAAACAAGAATATTTCTATTAGGACCATAGATAACACTTGCAAAGAGTGAGAGTATGGATGAATTATCAAATACTGATCTCATTGGTGTGACATTATGAATATCATTTCCCTCACACCAAATATTTCTAATAAATTCTATAGATTTCACTTCATAATTCATTTTTAAATAATAAATACCAGCATCTACAGAATCCTCTTTCAATCCAAAAATGATATATTGATTGAGAGAGGTTAAAAACGAAGTAGATCCTTTGAGAATGTTCATTTCATAATATTTTGAGTATTGAAATGTTGGATGATTAATTTCATACAACGTAAATGTTCCATTTCCATATCCAGAGATTAGAATAGTTGGAGTATGCCAATTGAGACAAGTAACTCTTTCATTGGATGGAATGGTTATGCAATTCAAATTTGTAGCCACCATATTACTACTTGTATTTTGAATGTGATAAATATAATAAATAATTGTGTCTCCATTTGAGTATCCAACTGCAACGACATGGTCATATTGAGGATGAGGCTCAACAAAGGTTATTTGCAAATCAGTGATTAATTGTGGTTGCTGTTGTAATTGTGGTATTTGTTGTTGTAGTTGAGACATTTGAGTGAGCATTGGATGAAGAAGAGTAATGGTAGAAATAAATTTAAAATTTGAGGTTGACATATATTTGACATAGGGTATCATCATATTAGGATTGGTAATATCTAATATGGTGAGTAATAAATAAGATTTGCAACATTTCATATTCTGAACGTATTGAGTGGGTTGAAATGTGACTTGTTGAATGATTTGTTTTTTCGCAAAATCATAGCAAATTATTATGGAAGATGATGATGAGAGAATGGTGTGATTGCTCATACTCTCTCGATGATTACATAAAATATAGAAATTCGTTTTTTGATAATCATCTGCATCGTATTGAATACTCTCAATTCTGTATTCAGTTGAAATATTGATGGAATGATGAACATCTCCTCCAACAAAAGTTACCTCTCCGAACTCACTTCCCAATACCAGAATTTGTTGAGAGGAATGATAACATTGTGCTGTAATGTTTTCAAAACGAGCTGGGAAGTGTCCGAAGAGTTTAAATTCAAAACGATCTTTTTTGTGTTGTTGTTGGGGTGGTATCGGAGGAAGAGAGGATAGTCTTTCTCTACTACTGGCAGTTGAGGATCCCGTTTCAAAGGTTGTTGATGAAACAGAACTTTGTGATGATACTGAGCCATGACGTGAAAGGCTTGATGTACCGTTTGGGATCATTTTTTGTGGGAAGATATCGTTGGATGTGGACCGGTTCTGTAGAAATCACAGTGAACAGTGGAAACAGGAGGAAATTATGAATTTTTCAACACAAAGTTCAAATGACAGCCATAAATGTATGACAGTTGGTTCACAGTTGGGCTTGTTTCATGTCCTGCATGTTTTGAATATTGCTACAGAACAAGAAATGAAGTGTTGCTTGCTTTCGCATGTTGAACTTTGAATTTAAACCTTGGTTCTCAATTAGGTTTCCATTTCGGTACAATTTTCATCAAAGAGAAACCTTTTAAAAAATTCATCATTATTAGCTTTACTCGCTCTCAAACCATCACACTCCTTCAAAGGTGAGTAATATTGGTTGGTTGGTTTCAACAACAACTAAAGATCTGCATCACCCGAAATTATTCTCCAACCATCAGATGGGTAATCAACAATCACCTCAAATCAAAAACAGACCTCTCTCATCAAACAAAATTTTAGTAATCGGAAAGGGTATTTACAATGTTGAAGTACCTGAAATTCATAACAAGCAAATGCTTCAAGCATTAAAGGAAGGCCTTCCAAAATTCGTCCGATTGCAAATTTACTTGAAGGATGCTGGTAAGTATTATGAATTTTCAATAGTCATACTCAATTTTGTTTTACCGATCCATGTTTTTACCTCGGGATTGATACTTTTTATTAATTTATATATTGAACAAGATAATGAATTAATTCCAGCAAATCCTCCAACGGTTCAGCACCCACAATTTACATTCCCTTTGGCAAATGACAAGTCTTTCTCATTTAGTGACTACCACTATTTCCTACCTAATTTGGAATCATTGGTAGGCTTGTCTATCATCGCTAGTTTGGAAGTACCTCTCTCAAAAGAAGCTCAACAATCATCACTTAATTCTGTATTGAGTTATATTGGTGCAGCATCAGATGTTAATTCAGTTCCTTTAGGAGAAGGTTACATTGATTTGAGAGCAATCAAACAACGTGATGTTTATAACAGTTTGACTGTTTCAATTGTCAACAACTCCAAGGTGGTTGCCAAAATTGATTTGCAACTCGTAAAGCCAGGTCTTAAGATTGATATTTTAGAGTTACAACAATCAATTGTTAATTATGAACAAATTCATAACGTTGAGGTTACTGAGACAAACTTGTTTAATAGAACATTCGATCGATTTGTTGAAAATACCTCAGAAATTGTTGAATGTAGAAAAGCAAAAGCCAAAGCTGAGACTGAGGCTCAAATTTGGATCAATACTCATACTGAGCATAGAATTCGTGTTGTGTCCATCGATACCACCCATACCAAATCGGGAGCTGGATTTGAATTTTACAGTTGCAACGTTTGGTTCAAGTTCACAAGTGAATTTTTAAAGGAAACTCATGACTTGGAAAGAGAAAAACAAGAACGATTGAAGAAGGAAGCAGAACTTGCTAAACAAAAGCTTCAACAGCAAAAACAAGACTCCGCTACCTCCCCCAACAATGTTGAGGTTGATGAAGAGGTTCCACTCACCGATTCTGAAACTGAGGAAGAAAAGCCAGTTGAGCAACCAGCAACTTCAACAACAGAAACTGATAACAATTAACATTTCAATTGATCTTTATAAATTATTTATTAATAGAAAGTATATGGGCTCATCTCTTTCTTTCCTTTTTGAACTTGATAGTCTTTACATCTGAATAATCTCCTTTTAGATTTTTCCTTGTACTTTCCTTGTCTCTCTCAATAGTGTCAATTTGATCTTTGGAAACTGTCAATTGTAAAGCAACTTCAACATCATTGATTGTATTTTCAATAGTCTCTTTCTTTGAGAGAAGCTTTTCTAATTTTCTATAGGCTTCAAGAGTTGCATTATCAGTGGTCGATGTGGAGTAAGCATCAGCTCCTGAATTTGGAGCGTAGCTTTGAATCGGCATTTCTGCCAACGTTTTTCTCTTAATTCTGTTATGAGTTTGTGTAATTAAAAGTGGGTCTGTGTCAAAATGCTCCACAGGGTCGAATTGTTCCAACTCTTCCTCCGATTTTACGAAAATTTTGTGTTTCACTTTTTTATCAGTTTTCGATGCCAATTCTAAAAATCCTAAACTCTTTCTCAATTTAGTAATATTGTTATTAATTATTTGTAATTTCATTTTCAGCAAATTTAAATTCTTTTCGGCATTTTGTTGCACATGTATTCTCTGTTCTCTCTTTGTTTTTTTTAAATTATTTAAAGCTTCCTTCTTTTTCTTTAATGTTGGAATCTTTTCAACGATTGTGGTTCCAGTATCGGTTTTGTGAGAATGAGCCATATCAATATAATATTCTTCGTTGTTTTTGTTCTTGATTTGTTCATTTAATAATTTTCTTTGTTCCTCTATTTGATGAGCCTTTCGGGATCTCACTTTATAGTCCTTGTGTTTTTCAAGAGTACCATAACCCATTTCCCGACGCCATTTGGGTTGCGATCGTTCCTTCTTGGTTTTGCGAGGAATGGCATTTTTGAGAGAGGAAAATTTGGTCATTTTTTTTTTTGAAAGGAACCTCCCCAACTTTCTTGAACTGTGTTCATGAGGGATCCAAAGAATGCTTTCCCTTTGGTGTTTCATTCACATGTGTGTCTTCTCGCGATGCACATAGCCATCACTTACATTGATCCTTGGAGAAAGAAAAGCTTTACAATCAAAAGCTATTGATAGAATGAAAATTTTGAAATGAACAAACTCCATTTTAAAAATGGCTGCACAACCGATTGCATTGATCGATCTCACCGATTTCTATGCAAACACATTCACGAGTCATGATGATCTTGGTTGGACCCTTTTTAACCAAGAATTGCCAGATGATATGGTATTTCATATCTTACAATTTCTCGAATCCGAATTTATCATTCGTGTCTGTATGAAAGTATCGACTCAATGGTATCGAAAATCATTGGAAATTCCTCTCTCACTCAATTTCTCAAATTGGACAAGTAGAATCATTGCTGATAGCAACATGATGGAACAGCAGATATCAGTGGCCCTAGATCAACAAACTCTAGATGACACAACATTAACGACGACTACTTGTTCCACCGATTCCAGTAATATTGAAAATGAGAGGAATATCAACACCTCGTTGACGACAACAAGTGAAAGTAGTCATTCCTCTTTAAAAGATGAAATTCTCTCAATGGATCAATATATTCTATTATTCTCTAATTGCCCCAATTTGAAGAATTTAACATCTCTAAATGTATCTAATTGCAAACTGAAAACAGAAACTCTTCAGGCACTATTGACCTCAGAAAATGTATGGAATCTTTCGTATCTGAATTTGAGTGATAACGATATTAACATGGACATTGCAACCACCATTTCCAAATATGGACGTCATTTTAAACAATTGACTCATTTAAATCTTGCAAATTGTGGTTTCAAACCAAAAACACTCAAATTAATAATGCATAGTCCATTCGTACGGAATGTAAAGTCTATTCAATTAACTGGAAATACAACAGTCAAAAAGATTGCTAAAATTCTCTCGACAAGTAAATGCCAAGAACAGCTGGTGGAATTGAATATTGGACGTATTTGTATTTACAGTGAAGGTGTAAAACGTATCATTGAAACATTGAATCATATCCAATCGTTAAATCTCCACTCGTGTTACATTCGAGATCAAGGACTCAAAATACTTGCTTCAAGTCCGCAACTCAAACATTTAACTCTTCTCAATTGTGATGGTAATCTCATTTCTGATGAAGGTGTTAAGGCTATTGCTACCAGTGATTACATGAAAAATTTAAAAACACTCGAATTGGAATCGAATACGATTGGAAATGAAGGTGTAGAATATATCGCTTCGAGTCCATTCATGACCAATTTAACATTTTTAAATTTACAAAGTAATTATAGAATTACAGAGATGGGATTAAAAACATTGATTCAAAGTGACAAGTTGAAAAATTTGATACAACTCCATGTACCAGCACAAGGAAAAGATGTACTCATGATTGATTCAACACTCTCACAATTACCAAAATTAGACTTGTCCAAATGTAGTTTTTCAACAAGTGCATTTTACAATGCAGCTTACAAATGCTACAATGGAGGAGATGGTATCTTGCAAGATTATTCAAAAGCATTTAAATATTTTGAATTATCAGCACTCAAAGAAGGTGATAGAGATGCCTATTACTTTTTAGGAATGATGAGTCTTCGTGGAAATGTAAAACCACAAAATACCACAAAAGGAATTGAGTATTTAGAACAAGCATCCAAATTGGGAGATGTTGATGCAGTTTTAGAATTGGGTCAACTCTATGTTTCGGGTGTACTTGTACCACAAGATTCGCAAAAAGCCTTTCAATATTTTGAAAAGGCAGCACGAGATCATAATGCTTCAGCTCTCATCAAATTAGCCTACATCTATTACTTGGGAAATGGAACTCGACAGAATTTAAAAAAAGCTCACGAATATTATGAATTGGCAGCCAAACAGAATGCACCTGTAGCATATTTATCGTTGGGATTTTTATATTTCAATGGATTGGGTGTTGAGAGAAATGAACGGCAAGCACTCGAATATTATGAATTGGCTGCAAAACAACGTCATGATCTCACTTTAACAAAACTTGGAGTCATGTATTTGAAAGGACAACATGTACCTTTGAATTTACAACAGAGTGTACAACAACCTTTGAGTTTACAACAGAGTGTACAACAACAACAACAACAACAAGGGTTGATCAATCATGGTGATGAGAGTTGTTTTCGTACTAGCAGTACTAGTAGTAGTAGTGATATTGATAGTGGTACTAATAATAAGGATCAGTATGCAACGAGTGGTGGTAGTAGTTTTAATAACAACAGTAGCACTACTGGTCAGTATTCGGTTACGGATCATGGTAGTAGTGATGTGGACAGTTCATTACATGAAAATTGTGTATCACCACAACTAAAGGAACGAGGACTTGCCTATTTGAGAGAGTGTGCTTCCCGTCGTTACACATGTGCCTTAAGAGAATTGGCATTCATGTACTTGTTTGGACTCTATGGAATGGAAAGAAATGATAAACATGCCATGAACTACTTGTTGGAAGGAGTAAACAAGCATGATAAGGAAGTTCTCATGTTACTAGGTCTCATGTACTATTGTGGTTATTCAGGATTGAAATATGTTCATAAAGAAGAGAATGGTGAGAATGGTGAAGAGAATAGAGAGTACAATGATGATACCATAGGGAGAAGTAGCAATAGTAGTAGTAGCGGTATCCTTAATACTATTAATAATAGCAATAACAGTACTGACAGTAGAATAGTATTGGATAATACCAACTGTAGTGTTGAAAAAGAACATTCTCATCATAGTACTAGGCATGATCCTCAATTAGCTTCCATCACACATTGTGTAAAATATTTGAAACTAGCACATGTATTGGATCATGAAGAGATTCAAGAAAGTACCACTCGGAAAGATCTTAAAGTCCTCTTGCAACATGCGCTCACTCAACCTTCTAAAATGATTCATTACAATTCAGAATGTACTTCATGTCGACGATTAGCATTTACTGGAAGATTTCGATATTCATGCAATAACTGTCTCCAATATATTCTCTGTGAGAATTGTTATCATTCCAATAAGAATGGAGCAAGAGATGGTCATTTCCATGGAATGAATCATCATTTTATAGAAGAGCAAGCACCTATTCATGTCATGTGTAAATTCTTGCATTTATTTGAAGAGAGTGAAAAGTTGTAAATGAGTCTTTCAATACAGGACATCATGACCCTCTCTACGGAATTTAAATCATGAACACCACATTTCATGGCTCACATGTTTCAAAAGAAAATGCCATACCTCCCATTTCCATAAATCGTTGTTCAAATAATTTTCGATTGTATCTCATTTCACATCCACAATCTGGATCATTAACAATTACGACTTGTTCATTCGTGCTACTACTACTACTACTATTAATGTCTATATCAAAACCAATCAATGTTACACAATGTTCAGGACTCTTCCATTGAATCACATGATCCTTATTTAAATAATCAAACCATGTTTCATGTGAATTGTGAAACGATTCTCTCATCTTTAATGTACACCATATTACTACAGGTACTTGATGAGTATACATGTATTCAAGAATGGATTCAAAATCTATAGTCTTGTGAGTCAATGATGAAGAAGAGAATCGTTTCACACCTTTGACTTTTTTGGATAAAGTATTGAGCTTGTTGAGGATGGGAATGAAAAAGCAATTCACAAGTTCAATCAATGGCTCATCATACACTCTATCATGATATTTCATCGTTCAATTCATCAACAATTCAAGTCATCATTCCATCATGGGTATGAACAGAAGAGAGTTTGAATGCTTTCCATTTAGACATTGGGCATTGAAAAAACAAAATTGGATTTGACTTACCCCATTCCTTCCAAAGCACTGAATGGATTTCCAACAAAGGCTCTCTTTGGATTACCTCCATAGACCAAAGTTTCACCACCACCACCACCACTACTACTGCTACTAGTGGTCGCGTCATCCAAATTCTTATGATGGTCCTCACTCGTGTTCTTTGTTAATTGAAACATGAAAGGTTCCTTTTTTAACATGGTTGCAATTTGAACGGGTGAAACATGGAGACCGAAATAGTGAAGAGCTTGTGCAAGAGCAGTGGCTTCGCATCCAGTTGGAAGTCCAATTTCGTATTGATTGATTGTGGGAACATTTGAAAGTTTGAAACAAGTGCTGGGAAGTGATGATGAGTTTTGAATCATTGTTTTATACGACACGAGAATTTTGAGTTATTCAATGATTTGACAACTAGTAATAATTAAATTCTATATATTGAAATAAATACTAGCACAAAAACTGTTGTTCTTCAGTAAAGAAATGATGAAATTGTGTTGTTGTCTTGTTTTTCGGAATAGAGTGATGTGAATTGAGTTTTTTAAATAAAAAAATTTATTGATGGAAAAAAAATGACGAAAAAGAGAGGCACCCAGACCACACCAGCAAAGGCTTCATCAGCCACAACCACGGCATCCCATGCTCAAGCCTCATCATCAGCCAGTACTACAGCACCTCAACAGCAACTCTCATCAAAAGCAGAGGGTTTATTCCGTAATATGATTAAATCCTATGAAGAAAAACAATATCAAACAGCTATATCTATTGCCGATAGTATTCTCAGAGACCATCCACAACACGGAGATACTCTGGCTATGAAGGCTTTATTGACTAGATATATCAAAGAACAAGAGATTAACAAACAACCTCATTTCAATACAGGTTTTTATTACAATGCTTCTGCTAGCAATGCCTCTCAGCAACAAGAATTAATGATTATTGACAAGACGTACAAGAAGGACTGCTACAATGCTGTAAAGAGAGCTTTGGAGCTTGTAAACAACAAATCATTTATTTGTTGGCACGTCTATGGACTTATGTGCAAGGATGATTTTAAATATTCTCAAGCCATTACTTGTTTCCAGAACTCTATGAAATTTAATCCAGTCAACGAACTTCAAGCTTGGCGTGAATTAAGTAATGCTCAAATTCATGCAAGAGATTACAAGGGAGCTCTTGAAAGTAGGAAAAAGTTGTTAGAGTTGAAGCCTGGAATTAGCGCCTTTTGGATTGGTTATGCTGTTGCTCAACATTTACATGGACATTTAGCAGGAGCTATTCAAACTGTAGACAAATTCTTGTCTGCTGTCTTTGATCAAGCTCATAGAGAGTCCAAGACATACAAATTTGAAAAATCAGAAATGTTACTTTACTTGGCTCAATTACAGTTTGAGAATGGTCAATACAAGGACTGTGTGGACACTTTGATCAAAAACTCTCCATTTTTGGCTGACCAAATTTCTGTACTGGAAAGATTAGGAGAATGTTATCTCAAATTGAATCAATTAGAAAATGCCAAGAAGATTTATTTACAATTACTAAAGACAAACTCTGAGAATTATGCCTACTATGGAAAGTATCAATTAGCATGTGGATTTTCAACAGAAGAAAATAGATTCCTTCTCGATGATCGTCAGAATGAACAAACAAGAAAACTCAACGAAGAAATTGCTGCCAAATTGTACCAAATGTACACGACAGATGAATCATTGAAAGAATACAGAGAAAAATCTCCTGTGATGAAAATGATTATTCTTTTGCTGGCACCTCCATACAATAACACGGGAGCATCAGACACATTTAGAGAACATTTGATTAACTTTGTTGAGCCATACTTGTTCAAGACCATTCCATCTCTTTTCAAGACACTGAAGATTATCTATCAGAAACAATCTCACAAAATTTCAATCATTGAAAAGGTCATGATGGAAAGATTGCAAACCGAGCAATCTAATTCTTCTTCTAAGGATCCATCAGTATTGTTGTGGATTTTGGTCTATCTATCACAACATTTTGATGCCATTCAAGATTACAATAAGGCTCTTGATTACATTAATCAAGCTATTGATCATACACCAACTCTTGTAGAGTCATACATGTTGAAAGCCAAATTTTACAAACACGTATTTAATACTGAACAAGCTGCATTGTGTATGGAACAAGCACGTAAAATGGATCTCTCCGATCGTTATCTCAATACCAAAGCAACCAAGTACTGGATGAGACATAATGAAATTATCAAGGCTGATGATCTTATTAGTATTTTTGCCAAACATCCAAAAGATGCCAACGCAAAGAAGCAAGAAAGGTTGAAACAACAACAACATTTAGAAAAAGGTGAAGATAAAGACGTTAATGAGGTGAAAAAGGAAGAAACAAAGGAAGATGGCAATGAAGCAGTGAAAAAGGAAGAACACAAGGAAGAGAAAGCTGATTCCAATCTCATTCCTATTGAAGACTCTGCCATTTATCATCGTAACAATGTTCATGATATGCAATGCATGTGGTTTGAAAATGAATGTGCAGATGCTCACTTTAGAAAAGGAGAAGTTGCTCTTGCTGCTCGTCAGTATTACTATGTGGTTCAACACTTTATGGAAATTTATGAAGATCAATTTGATTTCCATACTTACTGTGCCAGAAAAGTGACCATGCGATCTTACATTGAAATGATGAGATATTTTGAAAAGTTGTATGCTCAACACTATTATTTCCATGCCATTTGTGGTTTGCTTAACATTTATTTATTGTTATTGAGAAAGAAAGAATTAGAAAATAATATTCCATTCGATAGTGCAACTGAATATGGTACAATTAATGCTACATATACTTCTAATTTCCAAAATATTGATTTGAGAAAGGATGAAGATTTGAATGGTCTCTACATTACCACCAAGTTGAATTTATTTGATGAATGTACCAAATATTTGAAACAATTAGAAGAATATCATGCAAACGAAGTCGTTACACAAATCTATGCAATGACCATTTATTTGAAGAGCAAAAAGTACTTGTTGGTTAGCAAGGCTTTGAAGAAGGCTCTTGAATTATCTCCATTGGACTACAGAGTACACTTTTTGAAAATGCAATACTTGACTACCATCAATACCATTGTCAAGTCCGATCCAAATTCAACAGATTCACTTTCTAAATTGTTGCAAATGGATTACCAAAAGATTACTTCTGGAAAGTCTTTGGATGAAATGAACAATGAATATTTGAGAAGAGTCAACTCGGAAAGATCATCATCTCCAGTACTTGGTACTCTTGCTTTCAATGCTGTTCAACAATTAATTTCATCATCCTCATCACCATCATCACAACACTTAATTCTTGAGAGTGTTGAAAAGAGTTCACTCCGTGATTGTGTTGTTGCATTTGGTATTCTGAGCAAGAAGAAACTGACCAACAGACCTTACAAGAAGGAAGATTATCTCATCAGTCCTCATTTGGATTTGGATATTTTCTCATCACAACAAGAACAATTAGAATTTAGTACCAAGTTGAAAGAGCAAGTTGAGAAGCATTTCAATATGAAAATTAACGAGCAGTAGTAAACTTTTTTGACACTTGCAAACAACATACTCAATTTAATTGCAAGGTTGGCCCGTGAAGTGCTGCCAGGTCCAAATTGGTAGCTCACCCACAGGTGTTGTCAACTTTCAAGCTTTGAATAAAAATGAAGCAAAGCTCAGTTTCTAATCCTTCCTCAACAACAGCCAAGCAAAACAACCGGCAGCATTCACCAAGCCAAGAAGCGCACACGAGCATAGGACACGACATCTGTTGTGATCATGATGATGAGGAGATATCCCGTCATGTTATCTTGTCTGACACTCTTATCAACAACAACAATACTGCTGCTATGCAGCAACAATTTCCCATCAACATGACCTCTACAGCAACATCCAGGTCTCATGAGTGTCATGGTCATCACAGTCATTACCAACAAACAACACTACAAGAACGACACCACCAATATACCAATCTGAATCATGACAACAACACCCTACCACACCATTCAACCACTAACCGCCATCATCATACCCTCACAACAACAACAACACTTTCTTCTTGTCATGATTTCAACAATAACTTTAACCACTATAATGTCTCATCGGATGATAAAAACATCTCTTCTTCCTTCCTCTCACTACTGCCCCACAATATTCTCACTACTACCACAACGACTACTACAACTCACTCTTGTCTGAGCAGACACTCCCATCACTCTACTTTTAGATTCTTCTTTTTCCTTGTACTATTTCTAATTTCTCTAAATTGTCTATTCTCAATAGACACTCATCGATGTGAGTTATTGGGATTCTTCAGGGCATCAGAAGGATCATCAAGAATAATTCTTTCATGGCCTCATTCTCAATCGATCATGATGATGATGGTACATGCACAAGAAGTGATGAATTCTCATGAGATACCTCCTCAACATTGGAATCATCCTTCATTATCATCACCGTCGTCATCATGTTTAAATGATTGTATGAACGAACCATTACATCATGATGATGACAAGGATGACAAGATTCAACCACCTGTGGACATGGTCCATTCTTCTCGTTCGAGTCTTGTTCAAGATGCGACAGCCAATAACAAGTGTTATGGTAAAGAACCCACAGAACCAGATGTATGTAGTGGACATGGTACATGTGTGGCTCAGAACACATGTGTCTGTACGGATGGTTATACTGGACAAAAATGTCAATTTCCTCCCGATGATCCAGATGCTAACAAGTGTTTTGGAATTGAATCGAATGATACTGCCAATGTGTGTAATGGACATGGTCAATGCATTGCCAAGAATACATGTCAATGTAATGCCAATTATACTGGTCAGCAATGTCAAGACTTGATGACTGATCCTGAGGCTCAAAAATGTTTTGGAATTCCTGCCAATGATACTCTCAATGTGTGCAGTGGAAATGGACAATGTGTCGCAAAGAATACTTGTGAGTGTTATTCCAATTATGAGGGACAACAATGTCAATTCTATCATGACCCTGATGCTAACAAGTGTTTTGGTATTGAATCGAATGATACTGCCAATGTATGTAATGGACATGGTCAATGTATTGCCAAAAATACATGTCAATGCAATGCCAATTACACTGGTCAGCAATGTCAATTCTATCATGACCCTGATGCTAACAAGTGTTTCGGTATTGAATCGAATGATACTGTTCATGTCTGTAATGGAAATGGACAATGCATTGCCAAAAATACTTGTCAATGTTATCCCAATTATGAAGGTCAACAATGTCAATTCTATCATGATGATCCAGAAGATACTCACAAATGTTTTGGTATTTCTGCCAATGATACTCTCAATGTATGCAATGGACATGGAATTTGTCTCTCTAAAAACACTTGTCAATGTCATGTTGGATTTTATGGTCAACAATGTCAATTTGCGTTTACATGTTTTGGTGAAACTCATTTGAATGGTAAAGCATGTTCCAATTTACAAGGAAATTGTACCAATGATAATGTGTGTGTCTGTAAGAGTGGTTATACGGGTTATGATTGTGGAGTGGTATTGATCAATTCTTCAAGGATTCAAATCACGACATTGGCTCAAAATATTCTCAACACTTCATCCTCTTTGAATTCAACATGGATTTCCATTCATGTGAATGATGAGAATTCTCATTTCAATACATATTATGATCAGAAAAGTGGTAGGATGGATCGATTGAAATATCACTTTCGATTGATTCAAATGAAAAATTCAACAAGTGTGATGGAAGAAGAATTGAATGCACATTCACCTTCTCCTTTAACAACAACATCAACATTATCAACACCAACAACAACAACACCAACACCAACAACATCAACACCACCACTATTAACCATTATTGAATTTAATTTGACTCATTCCACATTTAATTTACTCTCAGTCCTATTGAATCATTCCATCCAGGAATTACCACTTGGTACCTATGCATTACATGTCTCGATCATGGATTCGAAATATGATTTGGAATGTGGATCACATATTCAAAATAATCTTTTCACACTCATTTCCATTCAACAAGTAGTATTGTCCATCAATCAGAAACAACAACAAGAATTCATTTCCAAACTTTCCATTCGAGACATTTATGAAATGACCCAACACGTATTGAATCAAGAACATGAACATGAACAACAACAACAACCATACACCACGAATGAAAAGACTCTTCTCGTGAGTGCCATTACTCAATCATTACACAATCGTTCGAAAAGTGCTTCAATCGAGGAAGGTATTGAAATGACCAAGACGTTAAGGACCATGACACAGAGTGAACATTCCGAGTACATGACCTCTCAATCGAAATATACCGTTCATGAAACTCTTAATACGTATTCCAATGCTTTATTACAAGATTTGATGGTGGTTAGGAATGTTCATCAACAACAACAACCTGAGATTCATTCCATTGCATTGAATATCATTGAAACTGCTTCGAATTTGGTTCAATTAATGAAACAAGAAAAGAATCAATCAACATCATTAACATCAACAACAACACCACCATCAACACCACCCCTATTAACTACGAGTCAAATTGCCACCTCTGTTGAAAATTCATTATCATTACTAACATTGGCCAATATCAATACCACAACAACAACAACATTGAGTGGTACATCATCCATCTTGAGAGTGAATTCTCAACATTTTCAAGTCATGATTGTCTTGCAACATAATGCCACAAATGTCACAAAAGATTATCGAGTAGTCGATCCTCATCATGATAACCTCAATCATGATACCAATTCTTATTATTCTCTTTCATTACCCACATTACAACAAGAACCTTCTCTTTCTCAATTATCCTTTGGTGTCATCAAGTATGATCATACTGAATACTCGAATATTTCAAGTCATGTTCAATCTCATCATCATCATGATACATGGAATATCTATCAATCTCATCATGATTTATGGAATATCTATCAATCTCATCATGATACATGGAATTATTATCAATCTTTCATTCCAATGACACAAATTTTACAACTGAGACCACTCTCTCAACATGATGGATCGTATTCACCACTCACTCATTTATCAACACCCTTTAATTTAACTTTTTATATTGAAAAAAGAAATGAAACATGGCATGAAGGAGGATACTTGTTGAAACCAATCTATTCATGTAAATATTATAATGAAACGTTTATGAAATGGCAAAGTGATGGATGTCATATGACAACCATCGATACACGACTCAATTCATCCACAATCACATGTTCATGTCATCATACCACTCGATTCTCTGCATTTGTGGAATATGTGAACATTCCATTACAAGAACGACCCATTCAATCGAGTCTTGCCATTGCACACATGATATTCAGTTCTATATTTGTATGCATGATGGTGATCATTTTGATCCTATTGATGGTGTTGAGAAAATCTCAACCTGTGAAATCTCGTTTTATTACTCCTTATTTGGCATTAATTTCATTATTGGTTGAGAATGTATTTATTGGAATTATTTCAAAGAGTATTTTATTAGCATCCAATGATCGTACGAGTGCTATGAATACTATGAATACTACAACAAGTACCATTCTATTGACACATATTTGTGCCATGATTGCAACTTCATTTCGTGCCATTGCTATTTGGTGTTATTTGATCATGTCCATTCGATTTATTATTCATCGATATTTTTATGAATGGATGATGCACGTTTCTTCTTCATTGAGTCATGTTCATAATGTTCACCATTCTGATCATCATTCTTCAACCCATGTGAATATTATTAGGAATAGTCATGGTAATAATAATAATAACAACAATCCAAGTAGTGCATCTCATCATGATGGTCATCATCAGAATGGTAAGAATCTCAGTTTCAATCTCATTCGATATTTCATTGTATTGAAGAAACAACGTGTTTTGGTCGTGTCAAGTATTGCCATTGGTGTGTTCATTGCACTCTACTTTATGATTTTTATCATTCTAAGATCATCATTTGTTGGTGGTACTGAGAACAACAACAACATGAATGGTGGTGGTGGTCCTATGGTGGTTACAACAACAACAACCATTCTCACAGATACTCAATTCACACTCTCTACCACCATTTCTCTCTTCATTTTCATGCTCGTCATGACTGCCATCATTATTGCAGTGTATGGTTTGGATTTTTATTTAGATCGACATTGTCGACAATTGAGAGATGAATGGGTGGATATTTCTGAAGAATTGAACGAAGTTGAACGTTTATTATTGAATGAGGATACGACTAGTAATCTGGATAAGACAACAATTGCCTCTCCAATGGTATCGTCATCATCATCAACCAACTCCTCTCCTCCTCTTGTTGCTTTGAGTCGTCATGGTCGTAGTGGTGCTGAAGAGGAAGTTACATTGACTTCAACGACTGGAATAAGTACTACGACAGTCGCTACTACTACAACAACAACCACAACCACAACGGTTACAACGAGTCTTACCGAAAAAAAGGCTCAACCACCACATGGTCGTTCTCAGCACCAAGTCGTGCTAGCCTCACTTCTCAACCAACACAAAGTTCAGAAAGTATTCCATGTCTTATTTTCAAATGACAAACTCATGTTCAGACCTGAAGCCATCTTCTTCTTAGCAGGAATGTTATTCTTTGTGATTTCTTATGGTTTAGGATTTGCTACAGTGAGTACACGATATTTGAGTGTTCATGAACAGAGTTCAGCAACAACAACAACCTCGGCAACAACAACATTTACTGACTTGCTCGATGCCATTGGCTTTATCTTTGAAGTATTAATGACATTGTGCTTTATGATTGGTTTTGGAGGCTTCTCTGTCGTGTGGGCTCTCATCACTGAATATAGAAAGAAAAAGGCTTGTCCCTCTTCTTCCTCATCAGCAAGCTACTCGACGACTACAACCACCACAGCAGTAAGAAGAAATAACAATGATTTGGAGGCACTTGCTGAGCAATTTGATGTGTATAATCTCTTAAAGAACAAGCACCTCATCAAACTCTTTCGTCAATTTGCCAAACTCGAAATGTCCTTAGAGAATTACATGTTATGGATGAGAATTGAGAATACCAAACATCAATTTCAGTACTTGTGGACCTCCAATGGCCTCACAAACAGCAACAATAATGAGGACGCATCTTCAATCTCTACTAGTAACAGAAATAGTATGGATCGAAATGATGAAGCATGGACCAGCCTAATTCAAGAATTGAATCGATGGCAACATCAACACTTGAA
This sequence comes from Naegleria lovaniensis, assembly GCF_003324165.1. Taxonomy (NCBI): domain Eukaryota; phylum Heterolobosea; class Eutetramitea; order Acrasida; family Naegleriidae; genus Naegleria; species Naegleria lovaniensis. Next base: position 173,247 of record NW_025407857.1, on the reverse strand, counting down.
TCAGGACTCTGAAATGGCTGTTAATATTAGCTCTCTCGCGAGAAGACAGTTTTTAACTGCATACAAATTATTGGAAACCAAGTTATTGAATGTCATCAATCATGATGATACATTGAGTAGAGAGGATATGATGAATTTGAGACAAGCCATCCGTGAAGGTATTGACGCCTTAAATAATGATGTCATTTACAATTTGATGGACACCTATTCGAGATTTGTCATTACTGACGAGTATAAGACGTTAAAAGAAGTTGAAAAATCTTCAAAAGAAGTCATGACATTCCAACTTTTTAATGAGTAATAATGGTATACCTTAATATTGAGGTACACACATAAAAATAGGTTTAAATCACCACTGCATATTCACTCGAACATAACTGTTCAATAATAAGGCTTCTCCCTATTCTTAAGAAGATCCAGCCATACAATCAGGATTTTAATTCCGTTACAAAATCTTCATAGATTTATTTCTTGGACCAAGTCAAACTTGTAATAAGCGGGCACTCGAGTGCTGCCGCACCACGCACTCCATTTTGCTGCTGAAAATATTTCAAAAAATGTCTACTTCTTCTGCTCTAATTCAAGAACGATTCAGTCACATTAAAAACGTGATTCTTGTACTATCAGGCAAAGGAGGTGTCGGGAAAAGCACAACATCATGTCAATTGGCACTCACACTTGCATCGTTACATCCCGATAAACAAATTGGTATTTTAGACGTTGATATTTGTGGTCCATCGGTACCTGGTATTTTAGGCTTAGCTGGATGTGAAATTGTTCAATCCACAAATACTTCTAGTAACACGGTTGGATGGTTGCCTGTACAAGTTCCATCAGCACCTAATGTGAAATGTATGTCTATTGGATTTTTATTGAAGAATAAAGATGATGCAGTGATTTGGAGAGGACCAAAAAAGAATGCCATGATCAGACAATTTATTGAAGATGTTAATTGGGGCGATTTGGATTATTTGATCATTGATACTCCACCAGGTACAAGCGATGAGCATATTACATTGTGTGAGATTTTAAGAGATTTGTCATTTATTGTCACACAAGAGCAACAGCAACAGGATCAAAACACTTCTTCTTCCATTCATATTTCCACAAATATTTATGCTATCATTATCACCACTCCCCAACAAGTGAGTACCGTGGACGTGAGCAGAGAGATTACATTTTGCAGAAAGTTGAACATTCCCATCAAAGGTATTATTGAGAATATGAGTGGATATGTATGTCCCTGCTGCAAAGAAATTACATTTATCTTTGGATCTGGAGGTGGAAAAAAATTATGTTCTGAATATAATATTCAATACTTGGGTTCTATACCTATTGAACCAGAATTAGCCAATGCTGAAGATAATGGAATTAATTACATTAAGAACTTTGCAAACTCGGTGACTGCAACACAATTTGAATCCATAGTCAAGAATTATTTGTAAAAAATGTCATTTTTTTGACACAGCGTTCAAGATTCTAGAGACATTACATTGATAAAGAAAATATATATATATATTATTGATTTGCATGAGATACAAAGTTAATGAGTGCAATCACATCATCAGTGTGCACAGGTGATGGTTGCACAAACATATTGTTCGTTGGTACTTGAAGAGTGTTTGCAGAAACATCAATCTTCAGAGGCTTCTTTGGAGAAGATTTAGATCTCTTTCGTTCCTGTTTGGTTGGTGAAATTGTCTTTTGTGATGTTGCAGGGGACATGGAAAGAATGGTTGAGGACACTGTAATTGCAGGTGCACTGGTGGAGAGTGAAATATTCGTTGAAGTGTTCAATACAGCACCACCAACCGATTGTTGCTTCTTCTTCTTACTTGGAGAAGATGCATTGGAGCTTGATCTCTTTCTCTTAGTCATTGAGGAATCTTGTGAGGATTCAGTGAGTGCAGGAGCGAGTGATGGTTGTAAGAGTTGACTCAATTCCATGTTATTGTGAGTGTTCGTAGCAATGGTAGTATTGGCTTGGAGAGAGGCTGACACAATTTGCAAGAGAGCACTCGAGTTCACTTCACCAGTATTGTTGCTTGTTGTTGGAGCTATCATACTCGCTGTATTATTACTTGAGGTCTCAACCACTGCTGTATTCGCTGTGCTTGTACTCGATGTGTTTGACTTCTTCTTTGAAGCCTTTTTCTTTCGATTGGTCGAGTTGGAATCTCCCTTTTGATTCTTCTTGTACAAGTACAAATCATGAAAGTAGTGATAATTGCATACCCAATTAAAACCTCTTTGCACATAATCACTCTTGAAATCATCTTCACTACACACTCTCAATGAGAATCTCAAACGATTGCTAATGGGATGATCACATCCTTTAAGACAACACATGGTTTGTGTTTGTTGATGAGCATCCAATGCATCAATACTAGTTGTGGTTGTAGAGCAAGTACTCGTCGGAGATGAAGGAGATTTCTTCTTGGAGGAGCCTCGCTTGTTGGTCGAGTGAGCAGTCGTCGTACTAGCCTTCTTTTTCTTAGTTTGCTTTTTAGCCTTAGGACGTGAATATTCTTCATCCTCTTCATCCATCATTAATTCCAATTCTTCATCTTCATCCTCATCTTCCTCATCATCGGTCTCATCCACATGATCCAATACAAAATCAGCATCTTTTTCATCATGAGAGGAGGAGGCATCACGAGCCTCATCGACTTCGTCGGACATGTCCTGAGGTAATTCCTCTTCAATTCCCTTACTCGTAGGAGAGAGATGAATACTAATGACGGTTGGATTGCTTGGATGCGAAGTTACAGAACTGGAATGAGCTCTCTTGTAGATTTTTCTTTTACGTTGCTTGTCCAAAGTAAGGCTTGATTCTTCGTTCATGATATCCATCGATGATCCTTGCATTAAGAGAACAGTTGTTGTATTGTTCATGGTTGGTAGTACTGGTGTTGTACTTGATGTAGTTGGAGAGGATGATGACTTATGACTCGTGGCAATAGGAATTGGAAGTGGTAACATATTCGTAGAAGCAGTTAGAGAATTGGCGGGCTCAGAAAGTGCAACGGCTCCTCCCGAAGTTGAAAGGCTTGTCAGCATGAGCGCATTAAGGCTTGTTGCAGAGCCATCCGTTGTGGTCGACGTTGGAGAGCATGCCAAAGGTGAGGAAGAGGAGGTAGCAATCGAGTTAGCAGAGGAGGATGGGAATGGCAAAATTTCACCAGAGGTATGCAAGAGAGTCGTGGTACAATTAGTGGTAGGTGATGGACATCGAACTTTATCAAGGATGACCTTCTTCATGATGTTGGCGAGAGTGTGTGTGTGTATGTAGAACGTTTCCGTGTGTGTGTGCGTGGTCAAAGTCTGTGTGGTTGGTTGTTGCGAGTGCAATGAACTTGTTGTATGCCCGAAGAGGGATGGCCAATGATTCACAATGAGAAGTTGTAGAGTTGTTTTTTTGTGTTGTGAAATTGTTGTAAGAACAACTGCCGCTCATAAGGCTCGTCGTTGTTGTTTCAACAGCGCGCGAATGTGAAATTACACAGAGAGTGGGAGGCATCAGAACGAATCAAGTGAATGTGTATGAGTCTATTGATTCAATGCAAATCTCTCTGTATTATTGTTGTTGTATGATCGTTGTAATTGACAATCATGTAAGCGCTTTGTGTGAATGAATCATACATCATTGAGCATTAAAGTTTTGTAACATCGAAAGCGGGTCTATCAAATTGGAGGTATATGGCCAATGATGGATCCATCTTTCATCGTCTTTCATCTAGAAATTGCCATGTAAATACATGTATGTGAGTGGCGCCAATGTGCATGCAAAGTATGAGTACCAATGCAATGTATAAACTCGTCGTGATCACTTCAACCAAGTGTGTGCGCCAGTCAGTGGAGAATCATGTGTTTCTGTGCCATGGTTAAGGCTATACCCGTGACAAGATTCTAGAATCCACATTTGAGAGATGCATACAATTTCCACAAACAATGTGTAGCTTCCAATTCTGTTGAACACGTCAGCACATGGAGATGATTCAATATCATTTCACTACGATGGAAGTATCACCTCTGAATAGGGAGATGATTCAATAAATATCATTCCACTAGTGGCTAGTACACATTGTACTCTTGTATACATTGTTAATACTAGTAATCTTATTTCTTATTCTTGTATATGACATCATCTACTCATATCAATACTTTGATGTGATCAAGACATCAATATCACTGAGTTTGTAATTGGAATAGTATGCATCACGATCAATGACTTGATTCTTTAAATTATCTTTCATTAACTATTTCAATATGTGTGTGTATGTGAGAATGATCATTGAGAGAAATGCATTTCAAACATTTGAATGTACATTAGAGAAAATCAATCACATGAAAATAAAACACATAAAATCCACACATAAAGTGCCCATACAAGGATTTGAATACATACATTTACATTTCCCATAAATTTATCAATCAATGACAAGACACAATCATGTCCTGCAACTTGTGCCTTTCGTCTTGGTGTTTGAAAATCCTTATTTTTCAAATAAATTTTAATTGAGGGATGTGAGATTAATAATTTTACAATTTCTAAATATCCTTCTTCACAAGATAAATGTAGTGGAGTATTTCCATTAGAATCTTTAGCATTAATAGATATTCCTTTTGATATCAAGTATTTCACAATATGAGTATTACCCCATTTACAAGCATGATGAAGAGCATTCTTTTTGAACTGGTGTGTGACAGGGAAATATATTTTGAAAAAGGAGAGTCGTATGAGAATAATGTCATTGAGCCGTTGAAATAATGTGATTTAATAATATTGGTGTTGAAAATACTAGTACTTACAACATCTTCAATATTAATTGGATATAAATAATATTGTTGATCAAAACATCGTTGAACATAGGCTAAATTCGAAAGAAGTCCTGAATTTAAAAACAATTGTTCACGATTGAGTGCATCGTCCTCTTCGGATCCGAATAAATTACCCATGGGAGAGAATGAAATACGTGGTTGGGGTTGTTGAGAAAGATTGGTTAATGCTGCTGTTAATGTTGGATGGAGAGGAGGAGGGAGCAGCTGTTGTTGTGATTGGCTCGAAGAGGTCGAGTGGTTTTGTGGCATGCTAACGCGTGTAGGTTATTTTTGGTGTGAGTTCGTTTTGTTTCAAATGTTATTACGTGCTGCTGCTGCAGAAGAAAACTTTGGTGAAATGGAATAGAATCAAAATCAGAAACACAGCAAGACAACTGCAGAAAGTAGTAAAATTTCATTTCAAAAATACAATATTTAGGTTATATAACAAGTGAGTGAGGAGTTTTTTTGGGAATGCAACAAGTTATTGAGAGGATGATGTCTTGTTGATGTTATTGGATGAAGAAGACAATAATTTCCTTTCCAATTCCAATAATTGTCTCTCAAATCCTACATTGGGTTGGACAATGGATCTCTTTTGTTGAACCATTTTCAAAGTCTCTTGATACGTCCATCCATTCTTTCTCATCAAATAGGCAATGACAATGGATGCACTTCTTGATCTTCCTTTCATGCAATGCACAAGTACATGGTTACCTTTTTGAATGGCTTGATCAATATATTCAAAGGATTCTTCAAAGATGGTATCACCAATATGTTCATCGTCTTGATCAAATAAATGTAAATTTAAATAAGTAAATCCTTCTTCGGGATAGAATGGTTTCAACGACTTGACACATGTAACGATGTGAGTGATGGAATTCTTATTGAGCTGAGGAACATTCATGGCATCGGAGAGATCTCCTAGCCACAGGTTGGAAGTGATTCGAGTGGCTCCAAATTCAGAGGGATAGGGTAAATAATATCGAATGTGTTGACTTGCTTTATAATAATAGGGAAGAACCATTCGAAGTGTGTTGGTGTATAGAGAGGTGTTGTTGTTGTTATCATTGTTGTTAGTTGCTTGTTCCGAAGGTGTGCTTGTTGTGGCAGTTGTGTTTGAAGGAGACATGGCTTGTGGTGGTGTTGTTGTTGTCGTGGAATTGGTTGATGACATTTTATGTTGGATTTGGGATGATTTTAAAAAAAAAATTTTCAAACACAGCTCGAACCGACCTCAGTGATGAACCCTGTGATGACACATCTTGAAGCAGGATATCGAACAACTTTCCGAAGTGTTTTGATGTACATTGTTAGAAGTGTTTCTAAATCAATGTTGCTAGTTCTGTTCTGTATGGTGTGTATACATCAGCCGAAATTGATATCCAAAATACTTTTCTGAGTACCGATCGTCGGTGAACATGGTACTTGACCCAACAAACAATACAATTAGATTCCAAATCGAATGGATGTCCAAAACGCGCTACTCTGGGTTAAGGCTTCTAAAAAATGTTCCTCAATAATGGCCTCTCTTCACCACTGAGCCATCCTCCCACCACTCCAACGGCTCATGCGCACAGTAGTGATCAGCCTCAAGATAGGAAGAGGGTTCACCGTTCCAATAACAATAACTTGCTCAATCTTAGTATCAGCTCTCCGCCTTCTAGTACCGACAGCAGCGGTGATGATTACTTGAATCATGATATAACGACGACAGATTCCAACGTTTCTCCAATGTCTTTACGCAATACCTCATCCCTCTTCCCACCTAGTCCTTCATCAACTGTTCAATACAATTCGGTTCAGAATGGTTTAGATGAAACACATCTGCAAAATGATGGTATTACATTTCGTGAGGAAGAACAATGTATGACCAACTTTAATGCAAAATATATATCACCTGTGAGCGATGATGGTATGACCTCGTACAAGTCTGGCACTAGTCGAGATGGAGTGGATTACTTTAGGTGCAAACGGTTGAAATTAAAGCAAGTATCAGCCAATATTAAATTTAAGGAAATATTTGAGATGGTGAAACAAATTCCACCTCCCGTTACACTTACTTTGAGTTGTAAGTTTGTCTTGGTGATTGTATTTCAACGAATGAGATGATCACACGTGATGTACAAATATTAATGACATTCTATTCTTTCAATGTGATTTTTTACGATTCAATGACATTCAATGTGATTTTTCAAATGTCCTCTCCCGAACAGTAACTCCAAAGGATATTTATCAATTTATTCCTGATCCACCAAGATTTAAAACCGAGCCTCAATCAGGACTTCATCCCAAGCATGTGGATTTGCACAAGTACAATCAAATTCGAATGAACGATGAAAAGACAAGATTCAAATTATTTGTCCCATCTAAATACGTGCCTCATTTGCCACCATTAAAACGATTTGATCAATTCATGCCCATAGAGACTCTGAATAGACCTGAAGATTTATACAATGCAGTACCATTGAATATTCAAAAGATTGTATTGGAGAATATTCGAGTGAAAACAGAGAAATTTCATCAACGAGTAAGTATTATTTGTAATGATGATCATTTTCTCAAACCATATTTCATGATTCAGATTTCTTCCTTTCAATATTGCAGTGTTCTAGTGATGAGAAACATGTATCTCGATTCTCTTGTGGGTATTAAATTACCTCTTCTCAGAGTGTTAGATGTACGATTTAATCTCATTGCATCCTGTGATCAAATGACACCCATGTTAAAAGAATCACCATTTCTTGAACATTTAGTGGTTATGGACAATCCATTAGAAAAGATTCCAAATTATAGACAAATTCTCATTGGAAATTGTCCAAGAATCATTTCATTCAATGGACAAACTGTTTTATTTGGAGAAAAAGAGACTTGCAACGATTTGTATGGAAGTGAGACTAGTAAGAGCACATTTTCATTCCTAAGATGGGATGAAAGAATGAACAACTTGTGCGAATCATTACAACTGGAATCATGGCAACCTGAGAGTATTACTGTATTGTCTCTTTCCAATGCTAAACTCTCTGAAATACATGTTGGGAGTATGGTTAATTTATGTAAATTAGATGTATCCAATAATCAATTGAAAACACTTGTTGGATGTGGATTAGAGAGGTTGGACAAGTTGAAAGAATTCAATGTAAATTATAACCATCTTTCAAATGAATTGGAATTGAATGTACTGACCTATATTCCTTCATTGAGATATTTATGGATTTGTGAAAATCCATTTCCAAAAACACCATCGACCTCTGCTAGTTCAACAACGAATGGAGAAGAGAATTCCTCCTCAGACGACTCGGATCGAATTTGGTACTTGGTTGTTTTTCTAACGATTAACTTAAAAGGAAATAATAGAAATGTTGGGTTATTAGAATTAGATGATACCATTATTACGATTGATCATCGATTAAAGGCCATCAAGAAATACTCTCCATCTGTAACTGATGATGATTTGAGACGATTGAGATGGAATTACAATCTCATTAATCATTATGGACATCATCAATTGAGAAAGTTATGTAATGGTCAATTCATGTCCATAGTTACCAAACTCGTTTTAACAGATTGCCATTTAACATTGGCAGATTTGAATTACTTTGTGTCTCTTGAATATATTGATTTACATGGAAATAATTTATTGAAAATTATTGGGTTGGAGAAATTGAAGAATTTGAGATTTATTGATGTTTCAGGAAATCCAAAATTAAATAGAGATGAAGTCACTCAAGCACTCGGAAAGTTATCATCTCTCATTCACGTTTCATTGGCAACAGATTTAACACAAGTATTATATACAAGTAGCGGTGGAAATGACAGTACCTTGAATCAATCCATGAACAGTTCGATCAGTGTGGTGACCACTGGTGGTAGTGAATTTCATTCTCCTTCTAGACTCAAAATGAATCAACACTCTCGCTCACCTCACAAGATGGATCCATCTTTACACAATTCATCTTCCATGATGATTTTAAATCCTCACTCTGAAAGTACAGAATTTGTGAGAAGATTTTCCATTCTCAAAATACTGTTAGATAAGAATGACAAATTACTTGTATTAGATAATATTAGAATTGATGTTGTTGAGAGATCTCGAGTGATTAAAGAGTTACGAGATTTGTCAGAAATTGAAGAACTCAAATATAGATATCATTTGAGTATCATCTTGCAAGTCGTAACAAATCCATTCACAGACAAGGTGAAACTTTCCTATAGAGATATTGTACCTGGAAAATTGTATGATCCTCAAAGAATTACAAAATTATATTTAAGAGAATGTGGATTGAAGGATGTTGGTACTGATTTATCTCCATTCGTTAATTTGACACTATTAGATTTATCTCATAATATGATTAATAATGTGTTGGACATTGGTTTACAAAAATGTTGTGCCATCAAATATTTAGATTTAGGATATAATAACATTTCTAACAAACTCGCTGATATTGTGAATATCATTAACCGAATGACTGATTTGGAAATGATCTCTATCCATGGAAATCCAGAAATTGAAAAGGTTAAAAATTACAAGATTAAGATATTGAAAGAATTGAATTTAACTGATTTTGATGGTAAGTAATGTGTTCAAGTACAAATTCAACTAATCATTTTCTAATACAACCATTTCTAATACAAATACATTTCTAACCATCACATTTCTAATACAATACATTTTTCTAATACAATACATTTCTAACCATCACAATAGTCAATCCTAAATTAGTAATATTCAATACTAAAATTACAAGTCAAGAAAGACAAATGATTTGGGAAGAAAAAGTATCACGTTCCTTATCACCTATAGACATGTCCTTTGAATCTAGATTACAACGAATCATTGAAGAAAAAGGATACAATAAGAAAGATCCACTCTCAATCACTGAAATTAATTTGAATGAATCTGGTATTAGCGTGTTGGGAGATTTTCTCTCCAAATTGCCTCGTGTTGAAAAGTTATTACTTCGTGGAAATCAATTCTGTGAGAGATTATCCAAATCATGCAGTGGAATTTTATCATTGAGATATTTACGAGTACTTGATGTGAGAAATAACAAACTCACAGATTTGGAAGATTTAATTTTCATTGTGAATCAAAATGTATTTTTAGAGTGTTTAGGTGTTTATAGTCCACCTGATGAGAATGACGATGCTAATTATCCAAAAATGACTGAACAACAAGTCAGACAAGCCATCATCTCTAGAACACCTCGATTAGCAAATATTTACTGTCCATTTTGGGAAATTGATGAAAAAGAAATTACCATTGATGAAATTATGAACTATTGGCCATACAACAATGACCACATTGAAATCTCCAATAATAAGAAACTCTTTCGATTCCATCATAGCCTATTTATGAAATATATTCAATCCATTCAAGAATTTGATATTTCTCAAATCCAAGTTCAGTCTCACACCATTGTTTCATTAGACTTGTCCAATTCCAAACTAGTACATGTCGATTTTACGAACTTTGTGAATTTAAAGAAGCTATCTCTACGAAATAATCTCTTGGATGATGATGCATTTAATGGTAGTGGTCTCTATCACACTCCAATTGAACAATTAGATCTTCAACATAATTGTATTGAACATTTAGAGACTATTTCTAAATTTATTGATGAAAAGATGAACACTCTTCATCAACTCTATTTAATTTATAATCCATGTTTCAAGATGAAGCAGAAGGATCGTACTCTCATTGCACACACGACAGAAAATCAAGCCATTTCTCCAGGTCTAAATGTTTCATTGAATGACATGGAACAAGTTCTATTAGTGAATCCATCCATTGTTGAATGTTCAAGCGAATATATTGCTTCAAGAAGAAAATTAATTTCATTATTGAAATCATCTAAAAATCCAAAATGGTCATTTATGTTAGATGGTCTCTATGTGAGTGTGAGTGAGAGATGTGAATCAATATCCAAACAAGTTACAATTCATGAATTAGAGACCATTCGATTAGAATTAATTCTCAATGAATCTAAATATAGTGAATTGCAAGCAAATACCACAACAAGTATTACACTGAATTTCAAAGGATTGATTTTATTGAACTTTGACATCCTTTCAAAATACCAAAATTTAATACATTTAGATTTGAGAGGAAATTCTATTAAACAATTGGATCGAAGAATATTCAAAACGTTACGAAAATTGCATTACTTGGATTTGAGAGATAATGATCTATCAACGAGTGAACAAGATGGTGTATTGAATGTCATTGGAGAATGTCATTCTTTGAGAGTGTTATACTTGCAGAGATGTGGTAAAGACATCTTTTTGGAACCATTCGAATATCATGTTCGAGTATTTTCAACACTTCGATTATTAGTGAGTGTTGATGATGTAATGAATCCTTTTCCTCTCTCAAAATCTCAATTATTAGCGATTCAATATTTGGAAAATAATTATCAATTATCACCCAATTCACTTTCAGATATTGTAATTGAGATTGGAATTGAATCGAATGCACAATTTTGGACAGTCTTGTTAGCATTGAGTTGTCTCGTAACATTATATGATTCAAAGAATACGACAAAGGTGGGAAATATGAATAGACAGAGTGCCAGTGTCATGGTGAACCAAACCTCATCAATAACAACACGTCATGATGAGACTGCCATCCTCACAGATTCAAAGGTCCAATCATCCTCCAATAAGGCTATCACTCCACCGCCGTTAACATCATCCTCTAACAAGGCATGTACACGGTCGCCATCATTATCTTCACCCAACACTCTCACCAATACTTCACAATTTGATTTAATTGGACCAAAATCTATTCATTTCTCTTCTATTCAAATTCCAATACAAGATTATAGATTTTTATTATTGAGCCATGTGAGAACATTGGAACAAGTGGATGGAAGTCCAGTACATTCCAATGAAAAGATTCATATCAGTGTTGAAATTTCTAAATTAAGAGATTTAATGGATCGAAAATATTCATCTTCATTGGATACTTCACTCTCCATGATTCGACCTGTATTGACGTATTCAACGGTCAAGAAGAGTATTCTCGCACAAATCAAGAAGGAAGCAGCAACGAATGCCTTACTCTCTCAAGTCAAGAATACAAGTATGATTTCAGGAAGGATGATTTCGGATGATGAAAAACGAACAACCAACACTCCAAGGATGAATATTATTGAGTCCACTAATGGTAGTCATGACCATACGTCAAAAAGACTCAAAAACTCCTCTGTTGTTACCTTCGCTCATCCCATTCCAATCATTGAACCTCAAACCATTGATGCTCCAATAGTACCTTCACAACATGGATCAACTAGTCTATTAACGACTGATAAGAGATCTCATCTCTTTTTAAATGATCCATATGATGCACTTGTACCTTTTAAATTTATTCAAGATAATTTTGATAATATTTCTATTATTCAATACTACAGACAATTATTAAATATTAGAAATCAAATGGGAGATGTATTTGAAGGATTTTTAAATAGAATTGAAATGATCCTATTTTCATTACAATTATTTGCAATATGTTTCTCTTTTACCATTCCATGGCCACAATATTTTACAATGGTTGTGAAATGGGTTGTATTAAGTATTGGAAGTATTGATTTGTTGTGGAATACCTTTCATGTGAATAATTATTATTTTAAATATTCTATTGAAATGATGTTACCATTACTATTTTTAGTATTATTGTTATGGAATCCATCGTTTGATCGATTGAAATTATTATTTGTAAAGAAATTGGGATATACATTACTTTCAAGTGTTTTGATGACCATTATTCTAGTAGTGATTGGAACATTATTAGCATTGACTGTATTTCCACAGTCCTATCAGAGGTATGTTTTTTGAATGATTGGTTCTTTTCAATGTGTTCTGTTCAATGTGTGTTGTATACTTGGGATGAATGAATGAATGGATGAATGAATGCATGAACCTGCTGCAGTATTCTACAAGGTAAAGCACCCAACGTTACTGATGTTTGGATTGTGTTAGGTGTGATTCTCATTCTCATCATTTCTTTATGGATCATGTTCTTGATTTACATGATACTATTTCGATTGAAATACCAAAACTATTCATTCTTTTACTCTTACTTACTTAAATCAAGACAACGTGTACTCTTTTTATTATTTACATTCTTTTATTTCATTGCATTGAGAGATATTATAGCTACTTTTGAATGTCAACAAGATTTCATTACCATTGCAACTATGAAACATAAGAGTACATGGATTGATTATATTGGAGAGTATAATACCACAAGTAGTAGTAGTATTAGTAGTAGTAGTAGTATTTTGAATACAAGAATTCAAAGTAGTAGTATTTTGAATAATTCTACAACAACTACTTTGAATTCTACTACAGTAATGAATAATGGAACAGTAATGAACAACACACTTCGAATCTACAAAGATGAAACATGTCCACTCTCATTCTATAATCCACTCTTATATCCAATCATGTATTGGGTATCGATTGGATTTGGTATTTTATATTGTCTATTCCTTCCACTCTTCTTCATGATTTTAATTCATAGAAATTCAAACAAGTGGATCCAATCTTTGAAACAAGATGAAAGGTTATTGCATTCAAAAAAGATTCAATATACCAATTGGATCAAGAAGGATCGATTGGAAAAGAAGAAGAAGAATTCAAGCAATAATAGTCATAGTAGTGGTCATTGTGCTCAACATGGTAATACCAATTCAGGAGCATTACATCATCGCCACACTGATGAACATGCAACACCCATTCAAAACACTAGTACCAATGAACCATCCTCTCAACATGTTGTTGCGAATACCAATGTTACTACTATTCATACGACCATTCAAAACACTACCAATGCTACTACTACGACCAATGGTACATTATGTACAACCATTCAAGATTCCATTTCAAAAGAAGAACGTAAACTCTTATTGAAATCCATTCACAAAGATGAACGTTTATTAGAGAGAAAATATGTGAAAACCATTCGACAAGAAGGCACATGGGGTATGAGTGTTTGGATGGAATCTTTAAATCTTCATCGAGGTATTCCTCGTCATTCCATGATACTTTCTCGAATGATTCCTCGTCATTCCATGATCCTTTCTAGAATCCTTGCTTGGTTTCAACACATGTTTCGATATCAACACGTCTTGTACATGATGGAGAGAATTGTATTGTGTGTCATTTCCTCTTTTTTAAATACTCATACATGGATTCAAGCACCTATTGCCAGTGGATTGTTATTCTTAATGGGATTGTATTGTATGGTGTTGAGACCCTATGCTGAATTGAGTGATTCTCTTTCCAGTGGTATCATTCATTTATTGTTAACATTTAATGTATTATTTGGATATTATTTATTGAGAATGAATGATCTTGGTAATGAGTTTGGAGATTCTTGGATTCTCTCTGAACAAACACAAAGTATTGTTTTGTATGTGGTGAATGGAGTGGGTGTGTTGGGTGTGTGTGCATTGTTATTCCTCACTCCACTCGTAAGGAAATTGATTTGGATGAGGAGAAATTTATATGCACTTTCATATGAGGATAAGTCTCATGGTCGATATTCAAATTCGACGTTTGCATCATCTTCTTTGCAACGATCAAGACCACAACAACGATTGACCATGACAGGTTTGCAACCAATATCATCATTGAATGAAAAGAGATTGTCTAAGAGAATTCAACAAGATGCTGAAATGAAAGATTATGCTTATGAAAATAGTTATTTTGACATGATGGATGAGGCAAGTTTTGACACCAACTTTAGCTATTATGGAAACTTGAAAGATGAAAAGAATGAAGTCATTGAAATTGAATTACACTCACCCAGAGCAAACGTGTTGCAATCCCCAAGAGCTCAACAAATCATTGCTCAGTCAAGTCAATCCAATGTTTGAAAGTTCAAAATAAATGGCACAGTGGCTGCCAGTTTCAATCTTGAATCCAACAGTGTTGGTTCTTCATTGCACGTTTCTTCTCTTCAAAATTCAACGGTGCCCTTCTTCAAGCAATTAGATCTTATGGGCAGCTGGATGTTGATGACGAGCGTTTTGTCGCAAGCTATGCTGATGTTTCAGGATTGAAATGCCTTGTTGAACCTCCTTATGTAAATGTACCGCTGGGATCAAATATATCAATGGTTACTGTACTTGCGTAAATAGTCTTGGTTAAGCTGCAACTCTAGAACACAGATATATTCCACAAAACATCATCAAAATTCTATCCATTCACTTCAACTATCATTATCTGTACTACTCTACCTCCATCAATACCATCAACACCAACCCAACACCAGATACATTTTCTTTTGATCGATCTTGTTCAGTATCGCTAACATTTACAGCCACACTCACTAAATTTTTTAACCATGTTTTGTTTTTGTACACAGCTGTTAAACTGTGATGTTTTTTGCAAGTTCTGTTTGTGAATAAATTCGTTGTTCACTGCCTATGTTACACTTCCACTCGTTAACTTTTGGTTATCACATGTTGGGAAGAGGTATTTACTGTTTTCAAAAGTACCACCTCCTATTGCATCGATTAATAACTGAAAACAAGTTGCATGAATCGTTTGGCTTCCTTCCGCAAAAGCAGCGAGATACATCAGTACTGGTGCCGCATAGAGTCTATTATTAGAAGCAGCCCAACACTTACCAGATGCATGTAATCCGAAGTTATGTAACTGTTGTTATTATATTCGACAGTGGTGTATATCATTGGTAACTGCAGTCAAAAGGGTTAAAATGTAGAAAGTATTATATTGGAATGAATATAAGATTTATTTTGATATAACAGTAATTCATTATTTTGATGATATCTTATGTGATTAATGTCAAGATGTAGTTGACTATAATAACACTGTAGTATAGTCCTGTTTTACACTTAAAGATAGTTGTTAGCTCTTTTGCATATCTCCTAAAATACGTCGTTTCTCTTTCCGTATTGAGATTTTGGTTTGTGCACATGATTCATTTTCTACATGGCCAAGAGATGTGGAGTATCATCAGAAACAAGTTACCTCTATGGTGTGAGAATTACTAACTCTTTGAAAGAAAATGAATAGTTGTTGGTCTGAACGTAGTTAGTCCTTTATGTGGTGCTGTTCGCCACTTTGTCAAATGCTTAGAGATGTGTTTTATCAAAACGATCCTCCGTTTCAGTTTTATCAAAACATTTTATTAGAATATGAAGACTATGGCAGTGAAATGCTTTAACTTGGGTTTTGCATTTTGCAACATTCATACTACATCGTCGATGAATAACATTATCATGTGGAGACAACGATGTCAAACAATTTATTGCATCGAAATCATTTACAATTGACCACAATCAGCAACCTTAACTTCTTGGAGTGGTTTATCATTTGGGTTGGTCTTTGAGTTCTCAATTTGAGTAACAATTTCCATTCCTTCAACAACCTTTCCAAAGACAACGTGCTTACCATCCAACCATGGGCATGGAACAGTGGTAATGAAGAATTGAGAACCGTTGGTGTTCTTACCAGCATTGGCCATAGACAACAAACCAGGCTCAGTGTGCTTGATCTTAAAGTTCTCATCTTCGAATTTGGTTCCGTAGATGGACTTACCACCAGTACCATTGAAGTTGGTAAAGTCACCTCCTTGAATCATGAATTGCTTGATGACTATTTTCAGAATTAAGCCATATTAACAAAATTCATGTATTTTCATCGAGTCAAAGCAAAGTGGTTTGGCATTGTAGAATGGTACAAGATAATTGTTGTGGTGGTTACAATTGATGAAAGGATGATGATCATTCAACACACACACACTCAAAACTTTCATACATACCTCTATGGAAGATAGATCCCTTGTATCCGAATCCCTTCTCACCAGTGCACAAGGCTCTAAAGTTCTCAGCAGTCTTTGGAACTACATCGTTGAACAATTCCATCACAACTCTACCTGCTGGGTTGTTTCCAATGGTAATATCAAAGAAGACTTTTGGTCTGGACATTTGTTGTTGAATATTTTTTTTTTGCAATTCCGTGAAACCAAGTTTTACAAAGCAAAAGCAAACCGAAAAAGGTCTCTTGTTCTCACCAATAGTATGTAATGATCTTTATTAGATGTGTGCGTACAACACAGGATCGTGTGCTACTGTCGTACACACAGCTGTCTTGATCAAGTTTGTTGTTGCTGATGTTTTTTTGTATTTGTTGTTGTTGTTAATCTAAATCATTGAATTGTGTTTCTGATGAGGTTTCTTGAGAGGAGAATTCATTGGTTTTTTCATGAGCTGCTGCTTCGGAGAGGGAAGAAGAAGAAGGTGTTGTTGTTGAATTATTCTCCATGTTTGTTTCAGATAGAGTGGCTGACATGTTCACCATTTGACCATTCTCATCCACTCTCACCAATGATCCTGGTCGAATCATGTTTCTATTTTCAACACTTTGAATGACTTGATCTAAAAGTTGATAATGACTACTACTACTATTACCACTACTACTACTACTACCACTACTACTACTACTACTACTACTAGTTGTTGTTGTATCCAAACGATTCGAACCCTTTTTCAATTCCTTAATCTTTTGTAAATAATCCTTCTTCTTACTTGATAAATATTCTAATCCAAATGGTGTCTGTGTGATTAATATCAAACATTCAGCAGCAACTTTTTGAATATATGAAGGAAATAGATTGGGTGTTAATTGATAGAGAATTAAATCCATGACTTGAATGGTTGAAGAGTTTTCATCCATCATGATATTCTTTTCATGATGATTACTTGTAGATGAATTCTCATGAATCGAATGATTACTTGTAGATGAATTCTCATGAATCGAATGATTACTTGTAGATGAATTCTCACGAGTAATAGTAGAATTCTTATTAGAATTTTCAACTTGACGAGTCGTTTGATACAATAGAATGGATCGAATATTCTTTTTATCAAATAAACAATTCTTCAATAGAGAGAGTATGGCTCTTCTTCTCATACATTGATCTTCATGAATATCCACATGACTTTGGAATAAGTTAATATTTCTATTATGAAATAAAAGAGTATGTAAATGTGAACATGATGATGATACTATGGTTGTCATTGCATGTTTGGCATGATCATTGACAGCTAAATTAGCTAATATGGTTGGTATTAAATAAGAGTATTGAAGAGATATCGAATATTGATTGGAGAGTGTTTGTTGTCTATGATTCATGAAATAATTCAATAATTTTCTAATAATTTCATCTCGAGGAGTGTTATCATCTTCATCACTGCTACTACTACTACTGGTTGAATCAGAGTCAGAAGTTGAATCAGAGTCAGAATCATCCTTCTCATCATCATTCCTATCATCCTTCTCATCATCATCATTCCTATCATCCTTCTTATTAATTTTCAATTGATCAAGTCTTATAGATTTCAAATTTCCATCCATTTGAAGAAATTTCAATCTTGCTTGTTCTGAACATGATGTCAAATTACTGAGTAATAATAACACATATTCCATGATGGTACTTGTATTTTGTGTTGTATTGGATGATGTACATGGAACATCATTGGTGGATTTAAAATGATCCAATGGTCTTGTTAAAATTTCAATAATATTATTCTTGACCATTTCATTCAATAAGAGAGTACTTTCATCTTGAGATAGAATAATGAGACATGATAAAGCTAATTTACATGTTTGAATCTCTCTCGATGGTCGACTCGTTGGTAACATACTGTTCTCAATCAATGTCACTAGTATTTTCATACACTTTTCCATTAATCGAGAATGATATTTCAAATACTTGATATATTGTAAATGATTTTTAAAGATGGAGAGTAGATGAGAGAGTGCAGTGATTTGAATTTCTGATTTTTCATGTTCACAAAATGAAATTAATTCTTCAAAACTTTGAGCCTCTTCGGGTTTTAGTGTTGTTTGAGAAGTTGTTTGAGAGTCCATGGTGGTGTTGGTAGTTGTGGTTGTTGTGGTTGTTGTGGTTGTGTGGTGATGTGATTGTCCAGACATTTTTTTATGCGTTCGTGTGTGTGTGTGTGGGTGAATGCACTCTCAAAGAAATTGTTGAAGCACACCACAATTCCATTGATAAAAATTATCATGCCACCACCATCATCCTCACTCTCTTCAAAGAATCATTCACTATTGGCTCAAAAGATTGCCAAGTTACGAAGAATGAATCCATCATCATCATCTTCGTCCTCATCTTCGTCCTCATCGTCGTCATTAACAGTTCATTCCGATACTACTCCAAGTAGTAGTAGTAGTACTCGTGTACAATCATCACATTCATCACTCTATAATACCACCATTCATTCTTCATCATCATCAACATCATCATCACACATGAATCATGACAACAACACTTCTAAAAAGAAATTACCAATTACCATACCGTCAACACCTTTAAAAGTAATGAAATTTACCAATATGGTCAATGTTCAATCATTGGAATCAAAAATACAGAATTTCAATCAAAATTCTCATTCTTCATTGGATGGAAAAGAATCTCCACTTGCATGGACCATTTCTCAAAAAAAAGAATTAAAAAAACAAAAACATTTACAATTTATGAATGAATTAAAAGAACAGAGTTTAGATTTGAAACAAACAAGACAAGGAGATGCATTTGATATTGAAAATAATAGATACATTTCAAGAAAGAATGAAATTCAAAAAGAAATGGATCAATTAACATTTGAAATGAAGAAATTTGTTTATCATCAAACACATCACAAGAAGGATGAATCGTCATCTTCAACAACAGCGACATTAAAAACATCATTGATTCAACCTCATCTCATAGATGATCAATCTAAATTAAAAATTCAAAGAATGATGCAAGAAGAATATAGACTTGTAGGAAAAGATCATGACGAGACTAAATCATCTAAACCTCAATATATCAATTATAGAGAATTTAAAGATCAAAAGAAACATGAAAAAGAATTAGAAAGACAAGAAACGAGAGAAATGATAAGAAATGGAATTTTAGATAAAAAACAAATTCGAAAGAAACGTCTCATGGAACAACAACGTAAACAAAATGAATCAAGAAAATTCAATGCCAAATATGGAGCACCGAATGAAGTAGGTCAAGCTCAAATGAAATCCAAGTATGGTAAAGGTGGATTAGTTGGTAAATGGAAAGGTGGAATATTACACATTAGTAGAGATGATTTATCAAGATTGAAATAAAGATCTATAATACCATTTGTAATAATGTAAAATTTATGAGGTCAAAATTGAAATCTTCCAAAAGTCAATGTAAAAATTTATGAGGTCAAAACTCTTCAATGTAAAAATTTATGAGGTCACCATTGAGACTCTTCATTCACTTCTTTGTAAGTAATTCCAATAATTGTGATTGTTTGTTTGCCAATAATTGTTTTCTCTTTCTTTTCATAATTTTAACATTTTCTTTATAAATATTTAATTTCTTTGTTGAATCTTTTTTCACCTTGTCAGAAAGTGATTCTTTGGCATGTTTCTTTTCATCTCTTTTTTTTCGGAGTTGTTTCTTTGTGTTCTTCTTTTCTTGTTTCTCCTCGTGAGTGTTTGCTTCACCTCCGATCATGTGATCAGTGTCATCCACATTACTTGTGGAATTGTTCATTCCTTCCTGTGTTGTTGTTGAGATCTCCACTTGTTGAACATATTCATCAAAGAGACGAAGTTGAAATTCCAAAACGGATCGACTCATTTTTTTTATTGAAGATTTGGTGAGGCGACATGAGCTTTGTTGGGATCTCAAATTGAACAATAATAATAATCCATCTCACAACAACAACTAAATGATCATTTCAACAGTTTTTTAACATTTACTTTTTCTTCTTCTTGGTGCCACTAGAACTACTACTAGCACTCTTCAATCCAGCTTGTTCAGGTGTTAATATTGTCTTTTGACCCTTCTTGTGCAACACTGCTTTCTGAGCTTCAACGTCTGAGGAGCCTTGATGACCAAATCCAGTTCCAGTCTTGACCACTTGCTTCTTCTTGGATTCCCATCTTGATTTAAATTCTCTTGTATCTTGTGCAATTCTAATTGGTAATTTGTTTCTTCTCTTCTTTCGTTTCTTCTTTTCATCTGATTTTTGAAGAGCATTGGATTGTCTCTGTGTGATCTGACTTGAGGATGATGAAATGGAATGAATGATTAAAGAAGAGGAATCATTGGTGGATTTCAATGATGAGAACATGCTCACTGAACTTGTCTTTTCCAATTCTTCTATGGATGATGTGTGTACAACGGATGATAGAGATTTTTCATTGACCGGTAAATTCTTGGCATACTTCTCAGCAGCATCAATATCATAATAGGACATGGCATCGATAAGACCTGCCAAATGTTGAACATTCGAAGGATCAATTTTGGTTAACATTTCATAGGTAGAGGCTGCTTCCTTGTACTTTTTGTGTGCCACTTGTAAACGTGCCAATTCAGTAGCCATTTCAATGGTGTGTTGGTTGGTACTAGTAGAACTGCTCGTAGTTGTCGTGGTGGTTGTTGTGGTCGACGACAACGACAACGATGGTACTAGTATGGTAAGAGATTTCTGAAAGAGATCCATAGCAGAATCCACATCTTCCAATTTCATATAGAGAGCAATTAATAAACTTTCAACTCCTTTCTGATTTCTAAATTTAGATTGATTCAATACTCGAATACATTCCTTGTAGTACTCTGGTGTTCCTTGTTGTAAATAGTATTGAGCAAGAGCTAATTGAACAGTATCGGATGGATTCTTGTCTTTTAAATATTCTTCTAATATTTGAATAGATTCTTTCAATTTCTTTTGTTTCAAGTAAATATAGGAAAGAATCAATGTAGGTAATTCTTGATCTTGAGTCATCAATTCTGATTGTACAACCTTTTCACATTCTTCATACTTTCCCATTTGAAGTAATAAGAGTGCATTATTCAAAGTAACTCCCTTAATCTGTTGAGTTGTTAATTTTCCTTGTAATTTATCTTGATAGGCATATTTCAATTTCTTTTGAGCATCTAACACATCATTGGATGATAGAGATGGATTCAAAGATGGATTTGATTGAATAGCAACCAAGTTATTGGCTGCAACAGCACATGCCACACTATCTTTGGATGAATTGTTTTTAAACACTTGTTCAAACATATTTTTAGATTCTTCGACTTGTCCATTCAAATATCTCACAAATGCTAATTGAACCATAATGGATGCTAATTCATTTTGATCCTCTTCTTTACATAATTTCTTTGAAAATTCTAAATACTTGGCAGCTTGTTCATAATCTTTTAATCCAATGGATGCACATGCTGCATTGTAAGCTAATTCATGAGTATTATGATCCGATTGTTTGGTAATGGATATACCTTTTTGGTAATTACCATTCATGGTGAAAGAGGCACTCATGTTGGTGAGTAATTCATCATTATCAATAGTGACAGAGTTATTCGATGCATTGGGATATTCCTTGAAAAGAATGGATTCATAGATTTGTGAAGATTCATTGTAACTTCCCATACGATAGTACTGTAAATGTCGTTGAATGAAACACGTGTTGAGATTCGATGAGAGAAATATATCAATGATTGTATCAATGAAAGATGAGAGAAATATATCAATGGTTGTATCACGAAGAGAGAAATATATCAATGGTTGTATCAATGAAAGATGAGAGAAGTATCAATGATTGTATCAATGAAAGATGAGAGAAATATATCAATGATTGTATCAATGAAAGATGAGAGAAGTATCAATGATTGTATCAAACAAATGAATCTTACAATTTGGACATTCCACATCGTATACTACTTACAATTTGAGCCTTTAAATGTAACAACAACGTATCATTCGATGGTTCTAATTTTGAAATTTCTTTCAAAGCCTCTTCGCTTCGATTCAAACGATACAAACAATAAATCTTTGGAAGAGAGGCTTTGAGAGAATTATTACCAATCGAGTCTAATGCTTTTTGAAATTCTCCTCTTTGAATGAGATTAATAGTTTTACATTGTTTTAATTCATTGATACCATTGGAGGATAAATTCTTATCGGAAGAGAGTACTAGAATGATTTTATAAGAGTGATAGTAGTGATGGTAGTGATGATGCAGTCAGTGATTATCATTCGAATGGGTTGTTTTGTTCATATTTAAAAGTACATCCGAATGTTTACAAGAAATTTCATCTCAAATTTACATACACTTTTCGAGAGTGGAATGAATAACATCTTCATCTTCTTCATCAATGGCTTGTCTTAATTGTTGATAGAGTGGAAGAAGAGTTTTGTGTTGAGAAGGAGCCATTTTTTTGAATTCGTGTTGTGCTGCTGCTGCAAAGAAGAACAATCACACAGTGACATCATCAGCGACAACGAGTTTTTTGTTTCTCATTGTCGAACAACAATAACAACCACAACGCTGTGTGCAGCAAAATTTTTCATGACATGTCCGTGTATTGGGATGAATGTGATGATTTCTAAATCAATCTTTTCAATAAAAACCTCTTCACAACAACAAGAACCGAATGTGTTTGCACCATCAGAGTCATGGATCTAACTGCTCAACAGAACATGGAAAACACCTATCACATCACCTGTCAACTGTAGCTGTAAAAAAAATATTGGCCAAATTCTCTCTCATCGTTCTGGTGCTGCCATCATCATACCTTGTGTGTACATACAGATTCAAATCATCATTTCCAATATTATTATCAAATAATATTATCAATACCATTCTCATCATCATTACAACACTCCTCCTCTACCATTATAAAAATGACAGACGATGATTCACAAGAAGAAGGCAACTATGATCAAATCAAATGTGTAGTCGTTGGTGATGGTGCTGTCGGTAAAACATGTAAGTACTTTCCATTAGGAAGATGAGTGTTGTTGTTGTAACGAAATTAATTTTGAAATCATTAATGATTCTGATCATAATAATTGGTCATTCTTGTGTGATGTGACTGCCAACCATATTATCATCATCATTACGTAATGATGTGTGTATGTGTATGTGCGAATGATTCAACCAATAATCATAATATACTTATGGTTGTAACACTCTCTTTCCAAATCAAATCAACAACCTTGTGAAACAATCATTGATTTGGACAATGAATTGGAAATTTAAATTGTAATGATACTGAACGAATGAATGTCTCACTTCTCCATTTCACTTGCTTTTAACCACTTCTGGACTGCTACTACTGATACTACTCTACTTTTTTAAATGACAACAACATCCTTGTCATTCCTCTTCAACGTTGATACTACTACTAAAACAATAGGTCTATTGTTATCATACAGTAACAATGAATTTCCAGATGGTGAGTGTTTTTATAAATATATATACATTTTCAAATTACATATGTAAATTGAAATGATCATGATTCATGAAATCCATCTCTTCATGACACTCATAGAATACATTCCAACCATTTGTGACAATTATAGTAGCAATGTGGAATTTAAAGGCCACACAGTATCACTCGCTCTGTGGGATACAGCGGGTCAAGAAGGTATGTTATTGTTCAAAATGAACACTCAAATCATTGGTGGTGTATCATATTTTGTAAATTGTGATTCATCATTGATGGAACGAACACATAAAAAACGATGGAATGACTGGATGTGTGTGTGCGTGTGCGGCTGGGCGATGCACATCATGAATGTGACACTCACTCCATGGTGTACACACCTCGAAATCACGTAATGACCACACTAATTACACCATGACATCTTTCAATAATTAGAATATGATCAATTAAGACCACTCTCCTATCCTGATACAAATGTATTTCTGGTGTGTTTTAGTGTTGTAAATCCAAGCTCATTAGAAAATGTGAAATCGAAATGGATTCCAGAATTGAAACAATCATGTCCAGATACACCCATTGTATTGGTTGGAACTAAAATTGATTTGAGAGATGATCCTGAACTTCGAAAAAAACTCTCACAAAAAGCAACAGCACCCTACACGGAGAAGGAAGGTGAACAAATGAAAGTGGAAATTGGTGCAGCTTTTTATAGAGAGTGTTCAGCCAAGACCATGCAAGGACTTGCTGAAGTATTTGAATGTGTCATTGAGGCACATTATCAGAATTTGTTAGCTAAAAAGGAATTGGAATCATCCAGTGGAGGTAATGGTAGTGGTGGTAATGGTACAAGAAAGGGCGGAAAGGGATCAAAAGGTGATAAAAAGAAGAAGGATTGTTTGATCATGTAAACCTTCATGCCAATGATTGAACTCGCGCAATATTTCTCTTTGAGCATATATCTACTCGTGCAAATTTCCAAAACCACTTTTCAATTTTTGTAACAAACTCTGTGACTCGACGACCATCACCGTCGATACCACAACAAATAGTTCCTTTATAAATGTTTTTACACAACAATGATTGTAAACAAATGTTTGGAAGGAGACTAGTGCTTTCAAGTTTGGATTTTATTTGAAATTTCAGCAGAAATTCTTCGTGTTCAATCCATGGATTCAATGAAATTTGTTAAAATTGTTGTGGTTGTTGATAATATTGAGGAGGTTGTTGTTGTTGCAAAATAGGTTGAGTATCTGTATAGACCACATTATTGTGAACGTGATGATAACGAGTAGCGCCACCACTACTACCACCACTTGAACTGGCAGCAGCTGCAGCACCAAATCCACAACAAGTCAAAACACCGCAACACACAAGTACTGGAATCAACACACTCAAAATTGAACACACGAGCACAATGATCACACCAGCCACAATAAGACCAATGATCCAATTAGCCAAGCCTTCCACAGTCGTGACACTCACATCAAAAGAAAAAGAATTTGAGAAAGAGCCTCTTCCATAAACTCCGAAATAATATGGAACGTTAGAGGTTTGATTCTTGAGAGTGAGAATTGATTTTTGTTCGCCCGAATACATTAAAACATAATCATAATTATAAGATGTTGGTTGAGAATTACTCTTCATATAGAGAGAGATTTGATTGGATGATTTCAAAGTAACAGTCATTGAGCTCAATGGATCTACATAAATCACATAATATTGCCAGGTACCAGAGGAAACGGAGCCACTAACCGTCTGCCCACCAGAATTGAGAATAATTGGTGAAGCAGTCATGGCTTGTTCATTGGCTTCTACGACCTGTGAGGCAAGCAGCGTCATCATCATCGCGAAGGAGAGAGCGGCAACAAGGCTGCTGCTCATCAAGGCTTTGGTTACGGACATTTTGTTGTGAAGTTTTTTTTCAAAAGCAATGTTGAAATTTGTACTATTTTCTGCCTGTTTCAAAGGTACCTTTGAACGGATATGGGAATCAATTTCGATTCAAGCGTACTCTCAACGCTGGTAACACTGTAAAACACATAATCCGTAATATTCTGGAACGGGTATATTTTTGCTGGAATTGCAATTCAATTTGATATTAAACAAGCAGACACGACAAAAACACACTCAACAGCTTGACACATCAAATGAAGAAGCTCTTTCACCTTTGAATTCAACCAACTTTATGCCAAATAACGATAGACATTTGCTTTTGAAGAATCTCTTTCTAAATAATCTCTTGAAATTAAATCTTCAATTCTCTTCTTGATAATTTTGGGATCAGGTGAAAAATGTGAAGAGAGTTGTTTGATTGTTTCTAATACCAAATTTTGATGATCCAATTGTTTTCTTGATTTCATAATACGAACAATTGCAGCCTCAATGGCATGTTTACGATCTTCTTGAGTGGTTCGATCGACATCTTCTCTCTCTTTGACATCCATCTTGATGACAAGATTTGGTACTTTGATTCTTCTATTATTGGAAGTGAAATTAACATTGACACTAAAAACATCTTCATTGGAAACAGTCTTGGCATTTCCAGTCTTGAGTAAAATGTTAGCGTTTTTAGAAGCACATAATGCCATGATATTCTTCTTGATCTCTGCGAGTGGTAATTGAAGTGATTCTTGAATTTGTAAAGTATTCAATTCACTGGAATTGTTAAATAACAGTAAAATCATGGCTTGATATTGATTGAGCATGATATCTCGATCACCATTCATAAATCTTGCTAATATTTGACAGGTACCTAATGTTGTTACGAAAATGATGCATTCATTCATGATTATCCCAAGAATTATTTTACAATCAAATATATATACCAAGAATCATTGTTTTACATAAAATATATACCAAGATCATGAAATCCATACAAGTATTTTGAATAAAATTCATATAAACAGTTGAATAAAATTCATATAAACAGTTGAATAAAATCCATACAAGCATTTTGAATAAAATTCATATAAACAGTTGAATAAAATTCATACAAACTCTTTCAAGAATAACACACCCCAAATCATACATACCTAAAGAATGAATCCATTTCAATGATCGACTCTCTGTTCTTGAATCATAAAAATCTTTAAATACATTCACACATTTTGTAAATTCTTCCGAGAGATTCATTGGATCTGATTTGAGTGTTGGCCAAAATCCAGTGGTTAATATTTGTGGTGTAAAATCTAATGGTAATGTTAGACTCTTATTCTTTAAATATTCAGAGAAGGCTGTAGCAAGTTCTTCAGAGAGAGTCTTATCTTTGATCATTCCTTCTAATTTGGAAGTAAATTGTGCTCCCATTTTGATTTTAAGTTTTGATATCAACAATCGTTCAGAATCATAATCTGAAGAGAGTCTTCGTGAGGAACTAGTTTTGCTGTGATATGAAACAATTAATCTCTTACTTAATTGTCTTCGATAGAATTCTACAAAACAATCCTTATCTCTCAAATAACCAAAGAGACGAACAATGTTTTCAAAAAGTTCATCAATTTTGAGTTCATCATACTTGTCTATTTCTCTCATCACAATATCACAATAGGAAGAGATTAATTCAGCACCTGAGGATCGATTGGTAGAGACTAGAAGTGATGAAGAAGAGAAGGGATCACTGGAAGTGGGTTGTGGAGCACTTATTTGACTATTACTACCACTTGTAGTATTTGTAGTGTTGGTAGTATTTGTAGTATTTGTAGTATTTGTAGTATTTGTAGTAGTAGTATTCGATAATACTAAATCCATATTCACAAAATAGACAAATGCATTATGCATGGCTTCCAAAAATAGAGCATTCTTTTTGAATTCAACATTGACCAATTTCAAAAATGTATCATGTAATTGTAATAATCTGAATAGATGATAAAAATTGTTATTCCATCATTTCATGTTGGTTGAATATCTACATGTATATATAAAACATGAACTTACCCTTCAACATAACCCTTCACATCAATAACACTCTTACTTGCAAAAGACTCTAACAATTTGATGCCTTCTTCTCGAATGTAAGTCTCTAACTTGTCTGCCATTGGTTTCACATTTTGAATCGTTTCAAAAAATTTAAACATTCGACTCAAATCTTCCTTTGCCATGGTTTGCAACAATGAAATCATTCCACAATTTTCCATATTGATCATGGTCATTTGATGTTTTCTAATTAATTCATCATATACAACAGACATCAATTTGGGTTTAGTTTGAGGTGCCAAATAAGTTAAACATCTTCGTTCTTCACTTGCTATTCTCTCTTCTACTTTCTTCATATAATCAACACAATTCATTTCTTCAATCCATTTTGAACTTTGTCTATTGTAATATAATTCAGTTTCTTGTAACAATTTCTTTTCAAAATCCTCTTCATAGGTTAATGGTCTATTTTCTTGTGCCATTTCAATGAAGATTGCAATTCCATCTTTGAGAATGGATCGATCTATAATTTCACCATCTCTTTCATTTTGAATTTTATCATAAATGGCTTGTGCTAAATCTGTTTTAATTTTCATATAAACTTTTTCAAAATATAAATCGAGAGCGACTTCACGCAAGGAATCTTTTCCATTGTTTTTGGTGTAGAATCGATCCAAATAGTGAAATATTTTCAACAAGTATTTGATGATTAATTGATGATCTTTCCATCTCTTGATAGATTCTGTGAGTAGTATTTGACCTTGTTTTTCTTTGAGAGAAGGAATGACTTTTTGTTTTAAATATTCGGAAACACATTTTCGATGTTTGTCATAGAGTAATTCAGCTGCATGGAGAAAGGGATCACCAGTATCTACTCTTTGAGTACATAAATTGTAGACATCACTGAATGAATAGATAGTCCATGGATTTAGGTGTAGTGTGTATATTTTTGATGTGTGTATATTTGATGTGTGTATATTTTTGATGTGTGTATATTTTTGATGTAAAGATGATGTGTGTATATATGAATGATCATATATGGTCAAGATCAGTGAATTCAGAGAATATATTGATGAATATATGGTGTAGTAAATGATTTTGTTACATGATTTTGTGAATGAACCATTCATTCCGTGTTGTGTAAATGTCCATGTAATGGAAAGGCGTGTCATCATCATCATTACACACATTATCATTATTATTATTATTTCAAAATTATTTCATAATAACACGAAACATACCTATAGAGTGAGATATGCTCCGTATAATTAAATGGTTTGGTTAGATTGGAATCGAGGAATTCTACGAGCTTGTTAATTCCTTCTTTCAAATGTTTCCATGTATGATCAAAATTATAAATAGGTCCACCACGATCATTTGCAGGTTGCGTCGTTGTGTTGTTAGTAGTATTATTGTTGTTGGAAGGCGAGTTGTTGTTCGGATTCGAAGCAGCAACAATCGTACGCTTAAAAAACATTTTTTTTTGATGACTCCATGTTTTTATTTTGAAGGTTGTTGTTCTTGACACATTTATTCGTTCGTACTGGCCAGGCATGTAATTGCTTGACACACATTTATTCGACGTTCGTACTGGCCAGGCATGAAGACGAGTATTTCTTGGTCAAGTCGAGTAATTGTTGTTCATATTGTTCTTTGATTTGTTCTTCCAATTTCTTCCAATTGTTTCACTTCCATTTCATGTTTCTTGATCATGTCTTTTCTCTCTTGATGCAAACACTCAATCTCAAATGAAAGTTGAGTCAATTGTTTTTCAGATTCTTGTTGTACTAATTCTCTCAACACTTTTTCACCTTCTCTATGAAGTTGCATTTCTTCTTGCAAGGCTTGCTTCTCCATGGTCAGCATGGAAATACGCTTTCGGAGGAGAGAGGCTGTTTTGGTGAGGGATGACACTTGTTTTCTTAATGATAACTCCGAGTCGGAAGGTTGGTTGTCTTGGGTCGTCTGATTCAAAGGTCGTGAAGGATGATTCGAATCTTGTTCACTCTGTGTTGCCAGAGTTCGATAGAGTAACTGATAATACGATCGATCATTTTGTAATATTTGAATTTCTTCTTGTAATTTCTTAATCTGTTGTTCATAGGGAGCGATAATCGTTTCTTCATCGACCAAGTCAATATGGACAGCAGAATCAACAACACACGTGCTCTGTGCTCTGAAAGGTTGTTGGGGTTTGGATGATTCAAATTGTTGTTGCTGTTGTTGTTGTGGCTTTGTCTGTTTGAAAGATGTCAATGACTGAATCGAATCATCAAATACAGAAAATTTCATGTGCTTCTTGGAAGGACTATTTGTGGATCGAGTAGAGAGATTGATAGTATTGTGTACATGATTACGTTGAGTATTAGAAGTAGATTTGAGCGCTTCAGAGAAGGTTCTTTTGTTTTGTTGTTGTGAAACATCGAATTTTTGTTTTGCTGACTTGAGAGGAGCTTCTGATGGTTGGTGTGCGATTTTCTTCTTGAGAGGTTGTGTGGTGGATGATGAATGTATCTTTTTAGCAGCAATGAGAGGTGTAATGTTCTCCTTGTTGGTGTCTGTGGTGGTGTTCGGACCAAGCAAGGACGATCGCAAGTTGGAAGAGTGAAGCATTTCGTTAATTTTTTATTTATTGTTAAATATACATCTCTAACGAAACTTTTTGGCGCCAAATACACATTTCCGCTTTGAACTACAACAAAAAAAATTAACGCACTAAATCAGTTTCATCAACAATGAGCGTCCCAAGAGAAATATTGAAATGGATGCAGTCTCTTGATCTGTCATACTCGATCAAGAATATGAGACGAGATTTTTCAAATGGATTTTTAGTCGCTGAAATGATCTCCAGATATTATCCAAACGAAGTTGAAATGCATAGCTTTGACGTCGGAGTTGGTGTAAAAGCAAAACTTGATAATTGGCAGCAACTCGAAAAATTCTTTAGGAAACATGCTGTAAATATTTCGCGGAAAGTTATCGACGATCTTATTGCTTGTAGACCAAATTCGTTAAATCAAGTACTGGAAGAGGTTTACTCATTTCTTACCGACAAAACGTGAGTATTTAGCAGGAAGAACTTACAAAATATAATTTCTTTTTAACTCATTAGAATCAAAAAAGCAAAACCAGTTAGACCTCCAGTGATACCAAATATTCCAAATTTTGCTAAACCTACCTTGTCAAAAAGCCACAAAGATGATGGCCGAGCTGTTCCTTCTAGTTTTGTGAGTTTGAAGAGAAATCAAATTGCACAAGCAAAGGAACCAAACACTGAGACCAAGGAAGATAATTATGCCATTCCATCCTTGGAAATTACACGAGACAGCAAGTCTTCAAGCACAAACAGATCTAAATCTTCCCATCAAAGCCAACGAAGTCATAGCCACCACAGTGTTGTTCAACAAAAAGGACTGACATCTGGTTTTAACAGTGTCATGGAGGACTTGAATGATTTGGCAGTTTCTCTGGTTGAAGAATCTAATGAAGAGTGGAAGGACCTCTTCAACCTAGACCGAACGAACCCAATGCAATCAATTGTTGCCAAAATTGACCAGCTTCCCATCGATTTTCTTGAATCGTTGTTTTTAGCCATCAAAGAGCGAGTTGCCAATTATGCAGAAGTAATGTCGTTCCAACCAAAAGAATTTTGGAAATTCATGAATCTGTTTGTTCCTTGCATGAAAGAAGCATGCCAAACGCATGCGTTCGAATGTGTTGTTTCTGTTTTGAAAGCAGTAGGTTTAGAGCTCACGTCAAAGGATCCTGATTCTTCGTGGGATGTTTTTGAAGATTTTGGACTCCAAAAGTGTCTGGAAATTGTTGCTTCGCAGCCCACAAAGAGAGAGGAAGTATTGAACGTCATTTACAGTTTTTGTAAATCTGATATTCATTCACACAGAAACACCCTCCTGAAAATTCAAGAGAAATGCGGTCAGATGGATTCTAGCTTAATTGTGCACGTGATGGCATTGCTGGTGAAGATGGAGTCGTCCTTGTTAACCATCAATGCAGGTTCTTCAGGTCCTGTTCTTTCCGAGGAGCAAATTCCTCTTTTTGAGTTATACATGACTGTAGCAGTCTCTGGGTTGAGTCATCCATCTCCAAAAGTACGAGCTTCAAGTCTTGGAATTATTCATACACTTCTTTCCTTTGACGATGTGGTTTTTGAAAAAGATGAAAAATCCATACCTGCAATCCCAACTAACTCTGAAGAGATTTCATCTCGAAATCAGCCTTTATTATTTGTCATGCAAAATTTGTGGTCTCAAAGTATTGAGCCTCAATTGAACGACAGTTGGTGGGAAGTTACAGCTCAACTTGTGGTTCTTGGATCCAAATGTTTAACTGAAGTTGGAAAGCTCTACATGATCGATTGCATCAAGGAGTATGAGGAGGCTAGTGTTCAACTATTGAGTACAATCTTGCATAAGGAATTGAATTCCACTCTCAAACACATTGTCTTGTCTTATATATCTCCTCACTTGAAGAAGTATGAAACTCACTTTTCGGAGTTATACCTTGATATCTTGTTCTCGTTGAGTGAAGAGGAGCGAGTTTCCCTTTTGGAACAGCCTTCGAATCATGTAGAATTGTTACAAGTTGGTAATAGCCAACACAAATTCCCAATCATGAGCATTCCATTCAGCTGGGACAGTTTAACTGTTGGAAAAACGCTTGCAAAGAGAACAGTACAGCTGGACCACTTGGAAATTGAACATTATGATGTTCTGAATGCATGTGTTTCGGTGGCTCAAATTGAGGTTTCTGAAGAGGAAGAAGAGAAAGTCTTCAAAGATACTCTGCCATCCGAGTGGCTCACAATTTATGATCAACTCCAAAATCACTTCTATGTGGGTTTAGTTGATGAAGAGTTGTGTGAAATGGCCTCTCAATTGCTCGTGAAATTTTGCTCAGTTCTCAGAAAGGAAGTTGTCAAAACCATGATACCCCATGTGATTAAGACGATCGAAATTTTGTTCGCCAACAATCAAATGGAACATCAACAGGAAGTGATGAGTCAGTTCTTGATCGGCTTGTATGGATTGGGTAGTCCATTCAGTCAGCCTCTCTTAAAGCTAGCCAATTCCTTAATGGAACAATCTCAACTGGCACAAAATCCCCGATTATCCTACTTTTTCGCATTCATTCGTCAACTCCAACAACTGTAAATAAAGCACAGCAATTTCAACATCCTAATATAGTATTGAAGACTGGCAACCAACAACAACCCTCAACAGGTCGTTCGTTAAAAAAAGCGCTTAATCACGGCCCACTACAACACTACTACCTTAGCCTTGATTAACATATCATCATCATCATCTTGAATGTCACGAGTACATCCACAGGTACAAGTTAGGAGATATTCCACCTCGTCGGAATCCTTCTATTCTACATCAGAGGCTGCAGGTCAAATCAGCCATGTACCAACATCAGAGCAAAATATGCCTTCATCTCCTGGTCGAGAACCCATCAATTTAATTTCAAGTATTACTTTTAAAGAGACTCAGACCAATCCACTTGCTGATCTTTATGACTCATCATCTTCAACTGTTTCAGCAAGTGTTTTTCATCCACGAATATCATTTAGCTTTCGAACTTCTCTCCTTACCGCCATGATCATCCTTACATTAACTCCCGTACTGATTTTGTTGATTCTTTCCATATCCTTTTCTGTTTTTTCATCGGTCAATGTGGAAGAAGGTGTTGTGATCGAGGCTTTATCTCGAGCCGATAGCTACGTCTCAGATTTCTTGAATGTCTGCAAAAGGCTCACCAAGATTCAAAAACAGTTGATTCTAGATTATTATTATACACAGCACGATACCGATGATTACTTTCATGGTCCTCAAAACTATGCCAACATGTTTAAATCCCTCTCATTGGTTCACAGACATAATAAGGATGCCATTTTCTTGGTAGATTTCACTCCTACGAATGGAGAATATTATTATGTGAATACGGCAGCTTCTTTTAACAGTTCCTCTCTCGTCATGGATGAGAAGACAAGTGGTGCCATGGATCTTCGTTTGAAAAACTATGATGCCACTCAAGAATTGTACATGCTGACTCATCCAGATGAGAACACGACCATTGCAACCTTGTACAATCTTACCGACAATGGAGTGCTTTCCATGAAAGAAACGAATTTGCCCTATGACAATTGGGATCCTCGTGGCGATGAGTATTATCAATTGTCTCTTCGTTATCCATATGCATTGGTACCCATCAATGTTCAACTTCAAGGATCCAATATTGAAGAGAAGGTTTATGTATGCTTTCAAGAAAATCTCTATTCCAAGCTGAATTCATCTGTGTATTTGGGAGTCACGAGTGTGAATGTTGTCATTCGAGAGTTGGCAACCTTTGTAAAATCATTTCAAGTGTCTGCTAATGGATTTGCAGCAATCATGGAAATTAGTGAAAACTTGGAAACTGGTGAATTACGAAAGAGATTGGTTGCTTACAAGGATTATAGTGTGTTGGTATTGGGAGATGAAGAAAATGGGTTCAGAATTCCCAATGCTGAGGAGATACCGAATGTGTTTCTCAAGGATATTCTCATTTCACAAATTCCTTCTACAAAAGCTGAAATTTTGGAAAAAAAGAGGAGAGTCATGAGATATGTTTACAATTCAAATCTGTATATTCTCTCGTATGACGTTGTGACTGCTTCTCTAAATCTCAACATGCAATGGATTGTTTTTATATCAGCTCCTGAAATAGGTATGTTATTGAGAGTTAAAAAATTGATTCATTTTGTATGCATGGTTCACTGAAATAATTCTTCACCTAAATAATACGATCATGAAAATGCATGTCATTTCCAATCTCAGATTTCAATGGTAATATGGTACTTCTTGCATGTCTCAACATTGGTGTGAGTATTATGGCAGCCATAGTCACTGTCATCTTTGTCTTTTATATTTCCTCTGCCATTTCAAAGCCATTACTCTTTTTTGCCAATGAAAGTAAGGCCATTTCAAAGTTGGAAGTTCAGAAAGGAAATGTGTGGAAATCCAAAATTAGAGAAATTAATGTCTTGTCTGAAGCTTTTAGCAAAATGAAAACAACTCTAAGATCATTCTTGAGATTTGTTCCAAAGCAATTGATTGTGGAAATGGTTGAACGAGGAATTGATATCAAATTAGGAGGAGCAGAATTCGATAACATCACATTACTATTCTCAGATGTTGAAGATTTCACAAAATATAGTGAACAATTGGCTCCTATCATTCTCATCAAGCAATTAGGAGAATACTTTCATGTCATGACTGAAGAAATCATTAACACTGGTGGTACATTGGATAAGTATATAGGTATGTACATTGTGAATTCACATTCAGAATCCTTCAAATGATTTGTTTCATGTTTGGTTGAATGGTGTTCATGATATATATTGAACGTTGTAAAGGTGATGGTAAGTGTGTGGTAAAAGTAGTAGTAATCCAAGTGACTTGTTTTAGCTGTGATGGCATTCTGGGGAGCTCCTTCATATCTTGAAGATAGTCAGCTACGAGCTTGCACTGCAGCATTTAAATGTCAAATTCGAATGAAAGCTCTCAGAGAGAAGTGGCAAGAAAAAGGGAGAGCTCAATTCAAGTGTAGAATTGGTTTGCATTCTGGTTCTTGTGTGATTGGAAATTTAGGATCCATTTGGAGGATTCAATATACTGGTAGGTAGTTGGTAATCCACATGTGTGTGAGTGCGAGTGAGTGTGTGTGTGTGTGTGATGGACATATTATCATCTGTGTGATTCAACGTATCATCTGTGTGTATACATCTTGATGACATTCTCACCAATATTCAAAGCCATTGGTGATAATGTCAACTTGGCTTCTCGTTTAGAATCTCTCAACAAGAGTTATGCAACAGAAGTACTTGTGAGTGAAGTTGTTGCTTCCAAACCCGATGTTCAGAAAGAATTCATTTTCAGAAAGATTGATACTGTTTCAGTGAAGGGTAAAAGCGTAGGATGTACCGTGTATGAACTCATTTCCGATCAGAAATCGAGATCCAATTATGAACACAGGATCAAACTTGTTCAACCCTATGAGGATGCATTGAATGAATATTTAGCAGGACAGTTTACAAAAGCATTAACTTCATTTAAAACCAAATGTGTTCCATTAGATCCAACGGATAAGGCAACTCAAACCATGATGGATCGATGTGCCCATTATATTGTATCACCTCCAGACGTTTGGGATGGAGTTCATCGAAATCATGAAAAGTAAAAATGTTGAGACATTGTGTGAAATTATTAAATATCATTAATTCTATCATTAAGTTGGATGTTGTTGGATGATTACTCTCCTCTTCTTTTTTGAATATATTATGATGAGTAATTATTCATTAGGATGATCCTCTTGTTTCGTGGTGGTATTATCCAATTCATCTTCATTACCATGTGCAATGACTTTTTTCATCGTTGGTGCTAACACGAACGCGAAAGATGCCATTGCCATGGCTCCAAATATGACTATTCTCTTTCCGATTGGTGTCTTCCATAATTCGTTGACCTTGTTGAAAATTCGTTTCGAAAATGAATCTCTTGGAAGAGTTTGATGATATTTTGATGAGGCTTTCACGGGATTGAATTTCTTTCCGAGAAATGTTGGTTTCGAACCAGAGGTTGTTGTTGCTGATGTTGGTTCTGTATGGTTCTTTGAATTCATCGTGATTTTTTGTTCTAGAATTTGCTTCTTGGTGGTAACACGGACAACTGCAAATAAAACAATGAACCTGTAAATTGATGCACAATCAAAAAAAAAATATTTCATACCTTGTGGTCATCATCATTAGAATGAAACGACAAATTGAAGAAGCGTCCTCGTCGAATAGAAGAACCGCCGTTGAAGAAGACCATAGTAAAAAAGTAAAACTCGACCATGAGGATTCCTCATCTTCGGAGAAGCAACAACATGTTCTGGTCGACAAGAATCCACTTTCTCCATTCTCTGAAGAAGAATCTTCGGTTGGCGTATCCAAATATGTGGACATTGCCATTCATCCCAACCTCGACCTCACTCTTCCTCCCTTCACTGGTATCATGAAACAAAAATATAGTGATTTTATTGTTCATGAAATTGATAGAAATGGAAAGGTTATTTACTTGACAGATACTAACATTCCAGATCACATCAAAGACAAACGTTCCAAAGATTTATCACTCACTGAGGAAGAAAAGAAAGAAAATGAATTGAAAGGAATTGAAGAATTGAAGAAAATTTTCACTCATTCCGAAACTACTTCATCCTTTGAAGCATTCTTAGCGAGTCAAAATGAAACTGAAAAAAAATTAGAAGAAATTGCAAAACAGAGAAAGAAAATTGAAGAAAGTGATGTTCCAACTCTTTTGATTAAGGAAAATGACAAGACTGTTCGATCCAATATTCACAAAATTATTTCAACTTATTTTTCACATGCTCTCGTTTCAGATACCCTCACCAAAGATAATGAACAACACATTCGATTGAGATATCAATTTCATAGTTTTACATTACAAACTTTGTTTTTGAATAATCAAAATAATAGCAAGTCCAAAAAGAGACAAAAAAGAAAAGGAGCAAAAAAGAATGAAACACCATCATTGGCAACTGGTGAGTCCTATTTTGATCCAAGACAATTTGCATGGCCTAAAGATCGACCTAGTTACATTCAATTTGTTCTCTATAAGGAAAATAGTGAAACTACAGAAATTCTAGGAGAAATTGGAAGAATTTTAAAATTGAAACAAAAGAATTTCCAAATTGCAGGAACCAAAGACAAGAGAGGAATTACCACTCAACTCGTAACTGGTTATCAAATTAGTGCTGAAAAACTCTCTCAAGTGAATCATCGATTTAAACACAAAGTTGTTCGAGTTGGAAATTTTGAATATGTTGAAAATCCATTACGATTGGGTGATTTGAGTGGTAATCGTTTTACATTGGTATTGAGAGATTTGAAATTTCCAGAAATGACTTCTTCTCAACAACAGAACATGAATGAACAACCATCCACCAACTTGGACACTTCAATAATGAATGACCCTTCCACTCCAACAACAGATTCTTCAACGAGTCATTCCAAAGATTCTTTGACAAGTCTCAAAACAACCATAGTAGATTCTACTATTCGATCTCAAAAATCTATTGAAGAAATATTTAAAGAAAGAATTGATCAATTGAATCGATATGGATTTATTAATTATTTCGGAATGCAACGTTTTGGTATTACTTACAATAGTGTGAAAAACATTTATCACAGTGATTGTCCAACGTATTTATTAGGACAACATTTATTGAAATGTGATTGGAAAGAATTAGCAAGATGTATCTTTTATTCAAGTACTCAATCTTCCAAAGACAAACGTTCCAATCAAACTCTTCAAGATTTTCTCGATGGTAAAATTACTTCACGTGAATGTTATGATGCATTACCTCGATCTCGTAATCATACTGAAAAGATCATGTTATGTTCCTATATGAAAACTCATGATCGAGATCATTTGACTGCCATTCAAGCATTACCATTGAATTTACTAAGCATGTACATTCATTCGTATCAATCCTATGTGTATAATCATATGGTTTCATGTCGTATTGAAAAATATGGTTTACAAGTCGTGTGTGGAGATTTGGTCATTTCTCGACACGATGTGTTACGAGGTGGATTTGATACGAAATTAACTTTTGAATCTCCAATTGTGAGAATTGAAAGTGAAGAACAAGCGCAACGCTATTCCATCGATGATGTGGTCATGACCATTCCAGGTATTGATATTCAATATCCTTCGACAGAATTTGTCAACAAACAAACCTATATGGACTTTATGAAACAGCATGGAGGTATTCAAGAAGAAGATTTTAAAATTCATGTCTCTCAATTTAAAACCTATGGAGCCTATCGTTTCATGATTCAAAAAGCTCAAAATATTGAATATGAATTTAGAGAATATAGTGAACAAGATGAAAAGACTTGTCGACGATTAGTAGAAACTGATTATGACAAGTTGAAAGTATTGAAGAGTGGTGGTAGTTCAAGTGCTAGTTCTAGTGGTAGTGGTAGTAGTTCTTCTAATACTAGTTCAAGTAGTTCTAGTGGTAGTGCTAGTGGTAGTAATACTAGTAGTAATAGTATTAGTAATAATAATAATGAAATGAAAAAGATGAAAAAGGCAGCCATTCTTTCCTTCTCTCTAGATTCATCCACGTATGCAACCATGTTTATCAGAGAATTACTTCGATTACCATCAGTCATTGATTGGAAATGGATTGCAGGTGAAACGACGAGCCAACAACATCATGATTCCAAGACTAGGAAGTATTCCAACAGCATGATGGTGGATGAAGAGAATGATGATGAAGAAGAGAATGAAGCATCTAGTAGTACCACCTTCATGGAAGGAAATGATGATGAAGTCCTAGGAGCGATTCGAGAGGAAGATGTCTTGTTTGAAGCAGGTGCTATGGGTGGA
Source organism: Naegleria lovaniensis (assembly GCF_003324165.1). Classification (NCBI taxonomy): domain Eukaryota; phylum Heterolobosea; class Eutetramitea; order Acrasida; family Naegleriidae; genus Naegleria; species Naegleria lovaniensis. The sequence goes on along the minus strand of NW_025407857.1, from coordinate 133,788 downwards.
GATGAGTTTTAAAGAGTGAGGTGGTGAGACTCTCGAGAATGAAAGACACTCATCATCACGTACACACAATAAACCATTCATTCGCATACGTTTGAATACTATTCTCCAAATGCCAAGTTTTGTGGTGTCAGAGAGGCAAGAGTGGAAACGCTCAAAAAATCAACCGATCCTCGAAAAATTGTCGCTAAAACGCTCTCTCAATTTGTTGCTATTGATTGAGTGAGACCATCAAAAGTGTGTCACATAAGAGTGTATTTTGAAAAGATATTATTGCGTTGCGAGTATTAGACTCATAGATTCATCATCATCCCTAGGCAAATTTAAATTCACGTCGAAAATTATTGTTATTACAACAACAACAACAACAATGGTCAATATTGATAACCGACTGTCAAAATTGACAAGTAGATTATTTCAAACTTTTATGTTTTTTGCTCATACGACACGATTAACTCCACTCCTAGGAATCTTCATCAATAACAATAATAACAATTTACATTCAAGTCAATATCAATTTTCCGACAACAAAATTACAACATCCTCCATAACGTCGACATCAACAACAACCACTCGAATGAATTCACACAAAAGACATACGACAAATTGTTCTGTACAAAATAATATACCTCTACCAATAGTAGGAGTGGCACTAGTGTTGACATTTCTACTCTTATTTATACAAATATGGTCATTCTGTCATTGTATTTCACATGTGAACAACAATAATAACAACAATAACAACAACAATAACAATAACAACCAACATACAAATGATGACCTAACTACTAGTCCTCTTGGAGCATACACAACGATGAGTCATTTCTTTATATTTGCACATGCTTCTCCAACACTCTTTACTCGTCACTTGTTCAATTCCGATTCAACAACAACAACAAGTCATGATGATGATGGAACACAAAAAAAAGAAGAACCAACCACATCGACGACACAGATCTCCAACAGTGATGTCTTGATCATTATATTAACCTCTACTTTGGGTGGTATTTGTTTATTCATTACACTTGTCTCAGTGATTGTCATTTCCATTTATATCTATCGACAAAAGAAGAAGAGAACAGAACAAGAACCATCTTTCCATTTCTCCTTGGAAAAAGGAGATGCTACCACACCATTATTGAACAAGTCTCATTTCAATACGAGTCATCAAAACGGTTCAACAACAACACCAATCACACCAATCACACCAATAATCACAACACCAACAACAACAACAATCACAACACCACCAACAACTTCTAAACATTCACACCCTCTCAAGAAAATTAATTTACAACTCATTAAGGAAGGTATGATCAAATCATGTATTCAGGATCGAGAAGGTATTTTAATTAAGAGTGCCATTGCTAAGGATTTACCACGACTTGTGAAAAAAACCATTCTCTATTTTAATCATTCCGAGTTATTTTCATTATTGGAAAATGAAACCATTCGTGTGAATTCCAATCATTTAAAATTAGATTCCAAAGATGTCAATGATATTAACATGATTTGTTGTAGATTTTTAGCAGATTTATCAAAATGTGTGAATATTGGAAGTGAACATTATCATTCATCTCTTTCCGATGAAGATGTCTTGTCCTCGTTTTCTTGTCATTCAGATTCGACTCCTTTCATGAATGGTAGCATGACGATGATGAGGATGAATGGACATGATGAACCTATCATGTCTATGGAAATGAATGGACAACAACAACAGAATATGAGTGATCTTTTACATGGACAACAACAACAACAGAATATGAGTGAATCTCATTTCAGGCTGATTGTGGATTCAAGAGATGCAAGTAGTAGTGGTGGTGGTGGTGTGGATGATCATCAAGATTCAATTACAAATCGATTTGAATCTCATGATCGAACAAACACAACATCAACAGCAACAGCAACAGAAACAGCAATAGAAACAACACCCATGGAATTTCAAACTCAACAACAATTAACTCTAGAAGAATATCATCGAATGGTCACTTTTCAAAAAAAGAGAAAATCAACCTTAATGCTCATTCGAGCGTTGAATCATGTGCGGAATCGAACATTGAATCCACATGCTTTACTTGACGATGAGTCATCTCCTTCTTCTTCTTCTTCGAATCTTGCATTGAATATTCAAAATTTTGAATCCTTTTCCATTTTCCTGAAAGAAACATTTGGTGAAAATTCTCCAGTCGTTCATGTCTTGAAATTGTGTTCACAAACTGCACTTTTCGAAGGTTTAAATCAAATACGACCAGCTCTTCTCGATATGGGAATTATGTTCAAAGATTTTAGAGGAAGAAATTGGATTGTAAAAATTTATACCAATTCTCATCATGAACGACCACTCATTATTCATGAAAGAATTGAACAAGTAATTAATATGCAATTACAACCACTCTATACATTTACGTATCAATTACAAATTGAAATGGATGAAGAATTTGAAACTGTGACCGACGTGAATGTGAAATTATTGAATATTGATTTTAGTAAGAATTCAATTCTTTCAGAGATGGAACAACAAGTCCATGAGAACAAGTTGAAATTGGTGATGGATTCTTGTAGGCCATAAATCATCCATATCATGATACGTTATGCATTTCTTTACGAATGATTCATTTTGGCGCCAAAAATGTTTCATTAAAAAAAAATGACATCCTTTCTTACGACCGAGAGATCATCACTCAAAGGTTTGGGAGGTAATTTAATGTCCCTCTCAGCCTCTCCGATTATTGGAGGACCTCAACTGGAGAGAGATCAAAAACATTTCCCGTTTTCTAGAAGTACAGCCGATATGAAAGAAGTGGAGAGAACTCATAAGGATCTAGTGGTACCCTCAAACCGAACCGACGATCCTTTCCGCGAAATTCAATCAACACCGGATGTGTTGTCATGGAAAACAAAAATTAACGAGTTGGAAGTTCAAATCGATTATTTAAAGGATGTTGGTAAGTGTTTGGTTACTATGAATATTATGTAAGGACTGAATGAAATAGTTCAACGATTGAGTGACGAGCTTGCAAGATATCAAGTCAAGTATCCACCAATTGCAGCAGAACATTCTGAGTCTATCATTATTGCACCATGGTTTTTTGATTCTCAACATATGAATCCTCTATTAGTTTCGTATGATCATCGAATCATGGAATTGTCAAATGAAATCAAACTTTACAAAGAAAAAATAGAGTCACTGAACGCAGAGGTTAAATCCGTGTCAACGGAAAACGAAGAACTTCAACAAAATCTAAAGAATTTAATTGAAAAACAAATTTCGAAAAACAATGAACAAAATTCTGTTATTCCATTCAATATTCCTTCCGAAGAATGGGATGAATTGCAACAACGAGTCGAGCTCTTAGACCGAGAAAATAAATTATTGCTCGAGGAGCAACGAGAGCTGCAAAACGAAATCGACCGTTTAAGAAATGAAAATAGAAGATCCTTTTCAGAATCTAATCCTTTTGTACCAGGAGACTCTGACCGAGTGAAATTAATGTTAGAAAGTGCGAAAAAGAAAATTGCATCTCTGCAAAAAGAAAAAGAAGATTTAAAACGAGACACAAGACGAGTGAAACAACTTGAACACGAGATGGCTGATTTAGAACGAGCTCTCAGTGCCAGTAATCAAAGATGTAAATTATTAGACGATGAACTAGAGAAGCATAAATGTATTATTGATGATCTCCAACATGAACGAAAACGTCTCTATCAAACGGAGAAAACGATTAATATCAAGGACATTGAAATGAATGGTAAGTGTCAACAAAATAGGTTGTGTAAAAACAAGAAATATTTTGTAAAGAAATTCGAGAACGATACTCCATCTCCCTTAGAGAAATTGATGACTTGAAAGAAGAAAAAAGTAAAGTGCTATTAGAGCTTGGCCAAATGGAACAACGAATAGTCGCTCATCAACAAAGTGAATTTGAAGCTCTTCAAAAGGTAAAGGAGACAATGGAATTATTAGAAACCACCAAGCTTGAGAGAGATAGTGTGAAAACAGCCGCAAAAAATAAGGAACAAGAAATTGAGAGGTTAGAGGAGAAAATGAAAAAACTTACACAAGACTACACAGATCGTTACAAGAGAATGTCCTCTCATTTCCAAGAGAAACACAACGAATCTCTACAAGCACTGGAGGATCAATTGAAACAAGTGCAGTTTGAAAATGGTCATTTGAAATCAGACTTGGATCGACTGAAGAGAGAAAAGAAGTAAGTACTTGTCATTGAAGAAATTGTATATCAAAACTTTTGATTACGGAAGAACGTGTGAGGATGAACTTGCAAAGGTCATAAAAGCAGCAGAAACCGAACAGCTTAATTCTCCATTTGTCATTAATGATTTAAACCACCAAATAACTCAACTTACGAATGAAAGAGATGAATCAGAGAGGCAATATGAAAGATTGAGAAATTCACAAAAGAGAACTCAACAACAATGGGAGCAAGAGAGAGAACAACTTAATGCCAAGTACAATGAAATGCAGAAGCGATTCATTTCCATGGAATCGGAAGCAGAAGAGCAGCGGCAGATCAATTTACGGTTAAACGAGCATATTAGCCGTCTAGAACAACAATGTCAAAACGTAAAATTTGAAAAAGAAGAAATCGAAAGATCTCTCAGAGATACATTAAGGTCACACCAAGAACTGTCCTCCAATGATACTCGAGATATGAAGAAAAAGTTGCAGATCGCTCTTGATGAATACAATAAGTCTCAAAACACAATCCAACAACTAACTCTTAAACATCAAAAGGAACATTTATACTGGAAGGAAGAATTTAGTAAAATGAAAGAAAAGAAAGAAAAGGAATTGTACGATATGACTTCCATAGTGGAACAATTAACACGACGAAATCAAGAAATGGAAGGTAAAATCAAGTTACTGTTGAAAAAGGAAGAAGAATTATTGAATCACAAAAAAGATTTACACATTAGAGCAGATAAGCTTACCATTTATCTTGAAAGAATGAAACGAGAACGAGACATGTTGGCAAAGCAAATTGGAGCTGCAGAGATCAGTTTTGGATACGAATAAATTATATGTACATAATACGTTTCCCTAACAAGAAGTTCACTAATTAACTATCACCAAACAATAGTCCTGGCTCAATGAATTCTTGACATCAGGCCTCTAGAAATTTGTATTAATTTTCTTGAATCTTGTGCAGCAGCAGTCTTGTCTCCATTGAAACGATGGATGTGCATCCTCATTGTCACTAACTCACTGAGCCCATCATCACACTTTGTTATTCCTTCGTTGAGTAATTCTATTGGATGTTGAGACAAGTTCAGTCGTTTTGAGGCAACCATCACATACGGAAAAAAAAACTTATCAAAAGACTTTAGGGCATGCTCAAACGCCTCTATCGATAGATTGTCCTTTCTTTGAATGTGATACAGATAACCCAATTCACAATAAATTTCACATCTTGTCTTGGGATTTTTAGTTAGTTCTAATGCCTTGTGGCAGCATTCAATTGCTTCTGAATATTTAGAGGAAACCTTAAGTGCTTTGATTTTGTTCGTGTAAAAAAGAGAGACCTCACACATATTCATTGCCATTTCATAGTACTTAAGAGAGTTTACGTCGTCATTGAGTTGTCTGTAACACCATCCTATATTGTTATAGCACATTCCAAGATAATACATGTTTGTAGGATTGCATTGGTTTTGCAAATGAAATGCTTGCAGAAAGTAATCAATGCTTTCTTGAATTTGATGAAGATCTCCTTTGACCATCGCAATTCGGAATAACAAGTCTGACTCATGATTGGTATATTTAGTTTTGTATTTTTTAGCCTTCTCATATAAATTTAAAGCATCCAAATACTTGTCCTCTAACTCTAAGAGAAATCCTTGCAGTAATAAATTCCAGAATCTGTTTCGTTGTTTCAAGCAAATATGTATTGCCATTTTACAAAATCTTGTAGTTTCTATCATTTGACTCTTCATTGATTTATATAAAAAGCTTGCTTTGTAATACAGATAGAAATAATCGGGATATCGTCGAATGCATTCATAAATACATTTGATAGCATTTTCTACATCATTATAACATCGATAGCAGTCTAGTTCATTCAATAATTGCATCAAATCTTCGGGTTCTTGATTTTCGTGAAACAAATAATATTCATCTACCTCGTCATCATAATGCAGCACTGTTTTTATTCGTCGATCATTCGTTGTATCAAGTTTGTATTTTCCATAATTATTGCATTCATTCGTATCAGAATAGTAAATTTGATGATGCGTTTGTCGTTGATTACTATTTTCACGATGATAGCGAGGGTAGAGGATCATTTTTTGTTTTGGGAAAATGCGTTTGAAGAAACGGTGTCTGCCGAAGTCACACAAACAACACATTTCAAAAAAATTGCAAGCTGCACTCAGGCCAACAACAACAACTGCACATCACACTCACAACAATTATTCATTTGAACCAGGTCACAGCTTCATCTCACATGAGAAATCCCATTCAATCTTTCTATCAACTCAGTTGGATCCAAAAGTATGAAAATTACTTGTAAGTGTATATCCTGTTGAAACTTTCACACAATGTGTCTTGTCGCAACAACAACAACCAATGAACTCTGTTATTTCACAATCACGTTCTCGTGTTTGTAAATATAGAAAATCCAAGAGAGTGGTGTTATCTTTTCTTCTGATATTCACCAACCTTTTAGCTGGCATTGTTTATGGGTATGCATTGGGTTCCATTGGAGCAGCATTTTCATCGGCAAGTGCTGCATTTTCCAGCACCAATTCAACAACGATAACGAACACGACCTCCCTCCCAACGACCCATCTGATCCCGGTCACCGTCGAGAAGAAAGAGGCTCCTCGTGACACTCTCCGTCAAAGAATCACTTTCCAAAAACAGAATTACGCATCCAAGAAGGCTACCACTTGGACTCACAGAAGTATTAGTAGTACTAGACCTGGAATCTCAACCAGTATTTTAAATACTCCCCACGACTACCATACACACCCGATCCATGACCTCCATAATGAGATCTCACCTCTCATGACCACTGCTACTACTACCTCGAATACCTCGAATACGACCACCTCTACAACTTTTGATTTAGGAAATTCCTTACTTCAAGGCTTATTCGCCTCAAGTATTTTCATTGGAGGTTTCGGAGGAGCCATGTTCATCATGCTCCTGGGAAATTATTTAGGTCGTAAATTATGTATGATTTTGTGTTGCGTGATTTTTTCAATTGGATGTATTGGTGCATGTGCTTCAAATTCTTATGCTTCATTGATTGTTTTCAGATGTATCATGGGTTTTGGTGCTGCCATTTCAACTTCGGTGAGTTCAGTATATGTCGCTGAATTAATGCCTTTTCCCAAATATCAAGGTGTCTTGGGTTCCATGTACAATATGGGCATTGCTTCTGGTTTATCGGCAGCCTATGTCATTGGTGCAATTTTTACGGGAGCCAACGTACAGAGTGAACAATGGCGGGCAGTTCACGCTTTTGGAAATTTATTTTCCTTACTGTTGTTAGTGGTGGTTGTGTTTTGCATTCCAGAATCACCCATGTTTATTGGAAGTGGAAATTCCAGTAATAGTACTAATGCGGAAGGAATTTCCGTGGGAGGTCAAGAAAATAAGAATACCATGATGATTGGACCATTGAATATTATTTCAGATAGTCAACAAGCAGATTTGGCAGACCCAGTATTACTTAAAAAGGAAAAAGAGAGAGGTTTCCAGGCTGTCACGACCAGTACGAGCTCAGCACCTGTGACCTCTACGACCACAACATCAACGACTGTTTCCAATGTTCATGTAGCAACTGCATCGGACAACCAGTCCAAAGAAGGTTCAGAGGAACAATCAAAGAAAATGCCACTATTGGCAGTTTTGAAGAGATTATTTTGCTCCAAAATTGTTATTTCAACAATCCTTGCAAGTTATTACTGTTTTGCAATTGAATGGACAGGTAGGTCAATTCATTTTGGATTTTTATTTTCACAATTCTGAAATATTAATTCATTATTAACTTATGGAAATTCGAATACTCAACTTGTAACAAAAGGAATTCAAAGCGCTACACTATTCACACCCTCCCTATTAGAATCTGCTGGTGTGAAAGAACCACTCTATCAACTCTTATGTTCCTTTGCAATTAATGTTTGGCAAGTATTGACTATTATTCCAATTATTTTCTTAGTCGATCGATTTGGAAGAAAGACCATTCTACTTTTTGGAGTAAGTTGAAGTCATTTCATACGGTTACAAAAACTCAGACGTGATTCATTTTTCTACATGTGGTTGAATCATAACATTAGCTAACTGTTTCATTACTGACAGATTTAGCAGAAGGTTTTATATTCCAATTTGCCACCGATGGTTCTACTGAAAAGATTGTTCTCGCTCTTGTATTCATGGCCATCTATCTGATCGGTTTCAACATTGGTTTGGGTTCTCTCACTTTCATTTTAGCTCATGAAGTATTTAACGGAGAGCATGAGAGAGTGATTGTTTTAGGAACGTCGATGGCCACCATGTGTCTGTGGATCTTTTCAATTATTTTAAGTTTATTCTTTATACCAGTGGTCAGTGTGACCAATCAAGCAGTACCATGGTTCATATTCGCTGGATTTTCATTCATTGGTTTGTTGTTGAGTATCTTTTTGTTGAAAGAGACCTCACCGTTGGTGTTGGCAAAACGAAAAGCAAAGGAAGACGCCAAGAAGGAATTGAAAACAGAAGAACAGAAGAATCATCCGACTCCTCCATCAACAATGAATACTGCTTTGGAAGTGGATGTTGCTTCTGACATGTACAAGAATCAAGACAATGGGGAGCCAACAACTGCTGTTGAAATGAAAGAATTCGAACATGTTGTGCAATAAAATCAGATTGGAATAACACATTTATACGAAGAAGAGAGCACACTCCTTCAAAATTTTGTGAAATTCACAAAATGGTTCTCTTTGGAACGCAACATTTTGCAAGGAGATTAGTACAACCTTAGTGCTCTTCCATTCATGACGTCATAGAGCACATCTGTTGTTACTAAATTCACTTTATTGTTAACTAACAGGATTCGAAAAAAAGCTAATCTTAGTGATGGAGAGGCATCTACCATCATTCTTAAATCCCACTTTTAATTTCGGTTTTGTCCTTTGCTGTCAGTATTAAAGACTTTAAATGACCATTCTTGGAAAGAAAAATATTTTTGTTGTGAAAAGAGCTCCTGTAATTGACAAGGAGTCAATTAGGTTTCAAACCAAAACAATGAAACTGAACTTCAGGCCGCAGACAACAAGTCTTGTCTATCACTGCTGCCAACTGCTTACTATCGCGTGACGCCATCACGAATCAATTTAATTAAAAAAGAGTCATAGTGGAATGAAGCAATATGAAATTTAAGAATCCAATTAAACGTTTCTACAAGCTGAGTATTGTAGAAAAGTATGAGAGTTTTGTGTGAGTATTGTGCAATACGGAAATTGTGTTTGAATTTTTCTCTCATTATTTTCCAACGTACAAATATGTTTTCTCAACTTGGCAATTAACCAATGATCGCACCAACCACTACATGCAATTCACCTTCGCATCGTGTCTGATCAGCAAGTCAAAGCGTGTCTTTTTGGCAATGTGTCTCGTATTGACCAACTTGATGGGAGGCCTCATGTACGGCTACGCTCAAGGTAAGGCACCTTTTATATTGTGAATCAATCATCATGACACTACACAATATGACATAGGAACGGTTGGCGCGGCATTGCAGTCTGCTATTAGTGGGCTATTGATGACTAATTCCGCAACTTCGAACAACAACTCTACAAGTTTGAATCAACAATTCACAACATTGGATGCTACTACTATTAAACCTAATCTCAAATTCACAATGGTAGGTTTGCAAGAAATTATATATTTACGTTCATCACACTCATGTTCAATCGCCACCTAGGAAAATATTCATTCGTTCTTTCCATCCGTTGTGCAGACATTTGTTGAAAACTTGAGCCCAGCGGTGGTTCACGCTGCTGGTAATAATCCCTCTGTACCAACAAGTCCTTTCGATTTAGGAAATTCCTTACTTCAAGGTCTGTATGCCTCAAGTATTTTCATTGGAGGTTTGATTGGTGCTGTCTTTGTCATTCTCATTGGAAATTATTTAGGTCGTAAATTATGCATGATTTTGTGTTGCATGATCTTTTCAATTGGATGTATTGGTGCAAGTGCTTCAAATTCTTATGCTTCATTGATTGTTTTCAGATGTATCATGGGTTTTGGTGCTGCCATTTCAACTTCAGTGTGTTCCGTTTATATGGCTGAATTGATGCCATTTGCAAAATATCAAGGTGTTTTGGGTGCCATGTACAATATGGGCATTGCTTCTGGATCTGCATTGGGATATGCATTTGGAGCTATTTTCTTATTTACTTCTGAACAATGGAGAGCTGTTCATTCATTGGGAAATATTTGCTCCATCTTGCTTTTAACTCTTGTTCTCATCATTCCAGAATCACCAATGTTTGTAGAAAGTGGTAGCTCTATGCTCGATCAAAGCGAAATTAAAGCTTACGAAAGCAGCGGCACTTCATCAATAGATCCTGGCGTGTTGAAGAAGGAGAGAGACATGACCTCAGAAAATCAAGCTCGCAATCATTCTCCAACCACTACGACCGCTTCGACTATCACAACAACATCACTCTCTAGTACAAGTGAATCACTAGAAAGCGGAACATTGAAGTCTCGCATGTCCTTCCTTGCAGCCTTAAGGAGATTGTTTTGTTCAAAAGTTGTCATTGCCATGTTCATTTCAAGCTTCTATTGTTTTGCTATTGAATGGACTGGTATTCAAAGTGCTACCTTATTCATTCCTTCCTTATTGGAATCTGCTGGCGTGAAGGATGGCCTTGCTCAACAACTTGTTGCTTTTGGAGTATTCGTTTGGGAAGTCATTACCATTATTCCATTCATATTTCTTGTGGACCGATTTGGAAGAAAGACAATTCTAATATTCGGAGTAAGTAAGACAATTGATGTGCCGCAAAATTATATTCATGATCATGATTCAAGTTCACTGTATCTACTCTCACAAATTTAGCAGAAGGTTTCATCTTTCAATTTGCTCCCGAGGGTTCCACTGAGAGAATAGTTTTAGCCTTAGTATTCATTGCACTCTATCTCATTGGTTTCAACATTGGAATTGGTTCATTAACGTTCATATTGGATCATGAAGTATTCAATGGTGAGCATGAACAAGTAGTGGTTTTGGGTACATCGATTGCTACCATGGTATTGTGGAGCTTCTCAATCATTTTGGCACTATTCTTCATTCCTGTTATACAGGTTACAAGTCAAGCAGTTCCATGGTTTGTCTTTTCTGGAATTTCATTTATAGGCTTGTTGGTGACCATCTTCTTATTGAAAGAAACATCTCCCTATGTATTGTCTAAAAGAAAGCAAGACGAAACAACTGCTAGCAGTAGTACTACTACCAGCCTTTCTCCTCAGAAATCTGAGACCACATCCGAAACCAAATCCAGTATAGAAATGAATGATGTAAGGGAAGTCGTAGTGGCAGTCGTTTCTGCTTCGGCTGCTATGGTCGAACCACAGGCTCAAGTCGCAGCAGCATGTCAGTGTAATCCGAATGCTGTTGCAGACTCTGCACCCACTCAATTGCCCAAGCAGTAGATTATTTGGTACTATACTTTGGAAAATGGGTGTCTTGTGTATTTGCTGTCGGCATGCAACATTTTCTTGAGGGAAAATATTAGGATTTTTCCACTTCCTCTGTACATTTCTTCTTTGCGTGTACTCACATGTGTTATTAATTCGTTTTCTAATATTTTCTTAATCATAATAAAATCAATGGCAGCCGCTATTCTCCGAATGACAAGCTCCGTGTGCTTATACCCCTATCGAGTCGGCTTTAAAAGAGCGCGCACTCTTGCCGTTTAGAGTCTCATGCGACCATATTTGCATCTTTTTCTTGAATCAAAATAGTGAAAAGAGTACTACATAACTCTCTAGAGGTACATGATGACTAGTTACAACAAGAATTACAATCCTATTAAAGCATTCTACAGGCTTCCGATTATTGAACGATACCAAAATTTCATGTAAGTATGGTTGAACCTCAGTTTCATGAATTTACGTCGGTTTCATTTGTTTTCTACAAAATGATGATAAATTCCTATTTTCTGTAAATTAATTTTGAATCAATGAATATATATCCTCTGAATTTGAATAATTATATTGGTTTTTAAAATCCTAATTATTATTGAAATATTTAGCAAATCCAAGAGAGTTTTTCTTTCCATTCTTCTCATCATTTGCAACATTTTGGGAGGACTTGTGTTTGGCTACTCGCTTGGAACCATTGGAGGCTCTTTAAATTCAGCCACTTTGGCTTTCTTTCCTTCTTCCAATAATAATAACGGTAATGCCACCACCACAGTAAGTATTTGTGATCCCGTTCATGTTGTGTTACGATCCATGATCGCGTTGTTGTGATCACATGTCTTCCATCAAAAGGGTGTGAGCTTTCGAGATATTGTTTTTGATGAAATGATCAAACCGAAATTTGTGGTCAGCCCTTTGGTAGGTCAAACCAAAATTTCAGATTTCGCTCTTTGGTTGCAGTCAACAACGACGAACGTTGGATCTGTCGTTGAGGTGAATCAAAACTTGACAACCTCAGACTCCAACAACAGCCAAAAGCCCTTTGATCTGGGCAATTCCTTGCTGCAAGGATTATTCGCCTCAAGCATTTTCATTGGAGGCATGGTAGGATGTTTTTGCACTATGATTACGGCGAGTTATTTAGGTCGTAAATTATGCATGATTTTGTGTTGTGTGATCTTTTCAATTGGATGTATTGGTGCAAGTGCTTCAAATTCTTATGCTTCATTGATTGTTTTCAGATGTATCATGGGTTTTGGTGCTGCCATTTCAACTTCAGTGTGTTCCGTTTATATGGCTGAATTGATGCCCTTTCCCAAATATCAAGGCGTATTGGGTGCCATGTACAATGTTGGAGTGGCCTCTGGTGTGGCTTTCGGATATGCATTTGGAGCTATTTTCTTATTTACTTCTGAACAATGGAGAGCCGTTCATGCTTTAGGGAATTTATTTTCAATTTCCTTATTCATTCTGCTTGTGTTCGTTTTGCCAGAGTCTCCTCAGTTTATCATGGGAGCCACCGTTCAACACCAGCAACAACATACCAATGACAAGAGTGATGTGGAGCTCAAGACCCAAAATGAAAAACCAACAGCTACAACCACCGCAAGTGAGCAACCAACGCTCAAGAATAAGGAAGAGCCAAAAACCAACAACAACAAGGAAGGAGCAAAGCCTATGTCGTTCCTTCAGGCGCTCAAACGATTATTCTTCTCCAAAGTTATTATTTCAACAATATTGGCATGCTTTTATTGTGGAAGTTTGGAATGGACAGGTATTCAAAGTGCAACATTATTTATTCCTTCCTTATTAGAATCTGCTGGTGTGACTTCACCTCTTTACCAACAATTGGCATCCATGGGGGTGGCCATTTGGCAAATTATGACTATTATCCCTTGCATCTTTCTAGTAGATCGATTTGGAAGAAAAAGCATTACAATCTTTGGACTGGTCATTTCAATTTTGACCAATTTAGCCATTGGATTTGTTTTCCAATTCGCTCCAAATGGATCTACAGAAAAGATAGTCTTAGCACTTGTTTTTATTGCCATTTTCCTGATTGGATTTAATGTTGGTCTTGGTTCCTTAGTGTACATGTTAGCTCACGAAGTATTTAATGGTGAGCATGAAAAGGTGGTGATTTTAGGTACATCCATTTCCATCATGTGTTTGTGGTTCTTTTCGATCATCATTTCGTTATTTTTCATTCCACTTGTAACAGCTACCAACCAAGCAGTTCCCTCATATATATTTGCAGGTATTTCATTCATTGGGTTGCTCTTGACGATTTTCCTTCTGAAAGAAACCTCACCCAGAGTGTTGGCAAAGAAACAACTGTTAGAGCTCACAAAAACAAAAGGTTTGGCAAAGAAGGACACGAGTGTTGCTGCTGAAGAGAAAAACCGTGTGGTGCCCACAGAGGCTGAAAATGATACAGCTAAGCAATCTCACCCCGCTGTTAAGGATGAGCAGCCATCGGTGTGAATTCATGTGGAGAAAAGTGGTTCTTTGGACCATCATTGCTTTAATTCATTACCAAGTTGATTCTTCCATTTGGACTCACTACAAACCATTCATTCTCAGATAATGCTTGTATGTAAGAAATGTCGTGACCATCAATATTATCCAAGACAGTTCCAATAGAAGTACTTGCTTCGGAACGTTTAGATGTTTGGTCGTGACGTGCGGTTGCCAAATCCTCAATTCTATAAACATAACCTTGTTCATCACCAACCACAACGCCTTTCTGTTGCTCGTCAAACTGAATAACCTTAATGGCTGTATTGGATACAGTCTTTTCCCATGTAGTATTGGGATCCTTTCCAACCAAGAATCCATTGCTTAATCCAAGAATAATATGATTTGGTTGAAGAGGATGAACAGATAGATAGGTAATAATCTCCTTAGCTCTGATGATTAGGGTAGAATCTTTTTGAGAGTCCAAGTTGTTCATGTCAATAGAGAAAACACAATTCAAAGTTCTATAGTAAATTAAGGTTGGAATCTCCACCGTGATCATATTCTTGATGGCAAATGTAACGCCTAAAATTGGCAACATGGATTTGTGTTGATATTTCTGTTGTTTCAGTACCTCAAATTGTGATCCAGACTTGGATGAAAGAGTAACATAGAGTAGTTGACCATTGCTTGTCCCCATAGCTAAAGACAATGTAATTGCTTCTCCTTCCGATAAAACTTCAGAATCAAAGCTTAAGAGTTCATAGTTGCATTCAGAATTTGCCTGCAAACATTGAAATGGGTTGAATGGACGAAATATTTCAAGTTCATGTTCTGGCCAGAACAAGCTATCTTCCTTTTCTTGTTGTAGGCTATTAACTTGAAATTTGAGTACATGAATAATTCCCTTTTCATCGCAAACGATCAAAGTATTGTCAAATGACTTCATGAATTTGACGTTGCTCTCTAGAACTAGTGTTTTTGTGTGGTTGTTTTCATCAGAAATTTCCTTAACATTCATCTGGTCTCTATTGTGAATTAATGAATAAAACCTCACAGTATTCCGAACAGAAATGGCCAAAATTAATTCTGTAAAATTTGATTGTTTTCGAGAATAGATATTTGAAGTGATTGCTGGAATCTTATTATTATGAAACAACACACAAATTTGTTGAATGGTATGTCCGATATAATCATGCATCATTGCCTTTGAAAATATGAAGCCATGATCATCTTGCATCGTACTATCATCATCCCGATATTCAGGCTTTTTAAATAAATCAAGCCTTTCATCAAGAGGTGATTCTTCCTCCGATTCTTCATTCATCATGGCATTGCTCGCAAGGGCTTGGTCATCATCTTGTACCAACATGATTTCATCCTCCGAGTGTTCATCTTCTTCACCGTAAAAATCCTCGTCTGTAATTCCAATTTTGCTTCTCGACATTTTTTAAACAACAACCTTTTGTTGCTGCTATGCTTTGAGTTGGAATGTAAGTGTCACAGTACACATCGTTCCACAACATCAAATCTTGGATAT